>NC_135703.1:11023345-11323345 GCF_964276395.1 Gasterosteus aculeatus
CACAACTTCTCCCCAACATTTCCTTCAAATTTGACACAAAGGTTGACTTGGACTCAAGTTGACCTTCGATAGATTTAGTTGGTCAAACGTCTGTGTCTTCTGCCACTTCGGTTTTAGCAAATGGAATATATCGAAGTTATATAAGTTTCCAGAAAAAGAAAACACTTTTTAAATTAGCGCTGTTGAAAAGTTGCAAACTGTGACATGACATGAATGCAACGTAGATGTGACGCACACGATCCCTCGGTGCGTAGGGTGCAAGCTGAATATACCTTCTGACAGACATGTGAGGGCAGAGGGGAGGAACAACACGCTGTTGCAGTTGCATCACGTTGAGATACCGTGGAACGGGTGGGGTTGAGGTTCAAGTGCACTCACAGGTTTGCGTCATTGCGGGATGTTCAACATGTACACAAACACGATGCAAAGGGCTTGGGATGTTTAATTCTACATTTAAGCAGACAACTTGTTCTGTTGAGATCCCTCCTACCAGTGGATTCTTGACTAGGAGCAGTGGAATGGGAAGTTTGCTTTCTCCATTACTTCAATTCGAATGCTAACTGTATTTGGGCAACTCAGCCATTTTAAAATGTTGTGACCAAAGCAGCACCCTTATCATAGTGACGCTCACTTTGTTGTTTTCTTGCATTAAGACAACAATTTACAGATATTTTCAATCAATGCAGACACAGTTCATTATTCAGACCACCATGTAGTATTTGCCGACATTAACCAAATGTGCATTGACTTTTTTGTGGTCCGGTGTGACTTAAACATAATTTCCATTTCAGTTTCCATGGCGACAATTCCTGCGCATATTCAGCTGCTCATTTCAAAAAGGCACACGCTCAGTCATTTCTAAAGAAAAAGTTGGGTGTTGTCAAAGCATACCACAAATTCACACAGCCCTTTTCTACAAAAACTTTCCAAGACAGGCTGTGCTTAGTTTCGTTTACAGCATTCCGGTCCCTCTTGACACACACTTCCAGGTAAAAATGTGTAGTCGGACAGGTTTCCTCCTGTTTTTGATTTGTTTTACTGACAATGTAAAAGCAATGTGGCCTGGAAGTGAATCTGCTCTTCTGTTGGCATCTCCTGCAAAAAGCAGATTTTGTAGACCTGTCTCCAATCTGGCTTTTGCAATATTTGCTGAAAGGAAGTACTTGATTCCTGCTTATCAATCAGGATAGCCTGTTCCAGTCCCCTGCGGGACATCCCTGCATGAGCAACACAGGATCCCTCAGTTCATTAGCCTGTGGACCCAGAAAGTTCCAGTCTTCATTGATGTGTGCGGGGGCCACACCCTTCAGCGTTCTTGCAAAACCAGTTCAGGGACCCACTGGTCAAGACGCAGACTCTCCTGGCAGTAGGTCCCCACCTCTTGCAGCCGGCGGTGGTCAGCCTCGGGGTTCTAGACAGGACACAAAGAAAACATAAAAATCGGCCTGTAAGGCAAATGTGTTCTGCAGAATGCAATGTATGAGATGAATCGCTAAATGATCCTAAAATTGCAACATTTCAGCTACTGCACTTCACGACAACAGCCCACACTCATATATTCCTGATTCATCATTTTGGCCCGCCCGTAACATGACACACGGCTGCTGTTCTGTCTCAACATACCGTAACCAGCATGCAGTGGAGGTCTCCGTGCTCTGCCGGGTTTCTGTTGGCATCCACAGCACCCAACAGCTGCCGGAGCCGCTGAACGCCGCAGACCCGCAGGATGGTAATGCCGCTGTCGCAGCAGAAGGACTGCAGCAGGGTGAAGTGGATCTGCAGCGCCACATCGTCTGCATCATCAGCTGCCAGAACACACAGGACCACACTGTCCGAGTCTCTGGGGAGGAAGGAGAAAACAAGAAAGTTGTTTAAGGCACACACTCAAATACACAATACTCTGATTTATTTTAGAGAAGCATCAGCTTGTATGTTTTAACGTTACAGGCATTTGCTAAGTTTATTTTCAACTCACGCATTAAGAAGTTTAGCTGATTCATAAATGCCAACGGTCAGGCAGTGTTGTTTCTGAGCCGTCACCAGCAACTCCTCCAGAGCCAGACCTACAGACTGCGTCCTGAGAGGAGGAGACAATTCACACTTTGTAAACTGCAAATAAATAAAAAAGACATGACGCCCGGGTCATGTCACTTGCTGCAGTTATTTGACAACTGGATTTACATTTTTTGTTTTAACATATTTAATAAATGCTGTTCAAAAACGTTTATCCAAGAGGAACTTAGGAGCCGGATGAGGGTTCAGCAGTTGCAAATAAAGAGGCATTTGTCTGCATGCAGGCTGTGCAGAATGCATGCTCAGGAAGCGTATTGCACAAGCAAGAGTTTATGACTTTTTAAAATAAAGATTATGGAACAACTCAAAACCACATCTTTAAAAACCAGCAACTCACCTGTTCTGGGTGGACACAAAGCTCTGCTCTGGAATCATGTTCTAAGTCAAAGATGTGACAGCAGTTCCACTGATCCCTCAGTGCGTGCGTGCACGAGCGTTGGCGGGATGTGTTGTTGTCCACGGCGCGTCACATCTCTTTATACCGGGGACGAGCTGAGGGCGGAACCGAAACCAGCCCGGTCACTTCTGCACCACGAACCAAAGAAACCCGACGGCTCCCCTTGTCGCGTGTGTTGTTTGTTTGGCAACGCCGAGCGAGTTGTGCACGATGCAGTTGTGCAACATGAGCTCCTCTTCTTTTCATAACATGGAAGTTCCTATTAGTGGACGGATGACTGACATCTGGTGGGTGAATGAGGGAAAGGAAAATCCCACTAACCTTTCTTCTTGTAAAACTGAGAGTTTGGTGTCACTTGTAGGTTTTCAGTAAGATATTTATCATTTTATTTTGAGGAGATTAAATGCCTTTTTGAATAATAAACAATAAACTCCTGTCTTCTGATTGTATATTCTAAACGGACATGAATTAATGGTAACATACGAACAAATATGTGTAGATAAATTAACAATGAGTGGCAGTGGCAGTGGCAGTAGAGACAGTTAAAAGCCTTACATACCCAAAACAGTTGACACGTTAACTGAAGGATAGTTTTTAAAGATCTTCTTCTCTCATCGCTCATTCTCACAACATTCTCGCGCAATAATCCGCGCGAACTGCGGAGAGGGGATGCGCAGGACGTCCCTCTGGAGAGGGACAGAAGAGGTGGCAGCTCGTGACGTGGATTCATCACCTGATCTAAACTCAATGTATCTTACATCTGATCTACACTGCCATCTTGCGAATGAAAGTAAAATAACTACAACCAAGTCAAAGTGGCCTATTAACTTGATCAAATACGCACAATACTGTTTTGTTTTGCCATGTTTTTCTTGTTCAGCAAATTGTCAATACTACTAATACTTACAAATACATAAGCAAATAATTGATGAATATATTTTCAACTAATTTTAGTGTTTTATACGTAAAATAACTATGAAGTTATGAGTTCATATCCATGTGAAAACCACAGTATTTCAAAATCAAATAGTAGTAAAAGTTTTACTGCAAGTGGAAAATATTCGAGGGAAGCAGATCAAATGTACTCTATTACTGGTAATGCCTGAGCAATGAGAATAATCGTGTCCATCATCTTTATACCTTTAATCTGATGCGGTTCTCGGGAAACAAACACAAATCATTCAAATACATAAAAGAAAAAGAAGCCCAGCATGTTTTAAGAGGTTCCTGTCGTGTTGACTGACAGATGTAGTCACATATAAATCTTCTCAGTTCCCTGGAGGATCATCTGACGATGCAAAGCCTCCTTTCTAAGGAAATGATTTCACTGCTGTCCAAAGAGTGAGGGCAACGTGGGACACCAAACCAAGGAATACTGCTCGCTTCAACACGATGGTCTTAATAGAATAGATGAAACAGTTATATCAGAAGATGAAGATTTAAGGACATTTGTGTTCACTTTGGTCGGTATGATGTGTGTGTTTGTCTGCCTTTCATTTTCTTACAGAGTTAACTGTGAATGAATAGCATATTGAAATTCTGCTCAGCATGACTGTTGAATATCAGTATTAATATTGTTTATTAATTCATTTTTTACGAATTATCATATAAAACTGTGAAAAACTGACTTTGTTACAAAGAGATCATGATCGTTTCTTCATCCAGTTCTGAAAGGAAAAGATAAAGTAAATTTGTTTAATTTAAATTACTTTTTTTATTCTATATCAGCACAGAAACGCTTTATTTTTAAGAAAGCAGACTTTGTTTCAAACAGTATTGTGTTTTTCAGCGGATAGATGCTTGTTGGCGGAGCAGGAGGTTTTTGTACAGCCACTCAATGGGTTTGTGTCACTGTGGCTCACGTTTGGTGGAGGAACAAAACTCGTCATTGACCGTAAGTACCACTTATTCTTATTTTATTACAAATACAGAAAATGTAACTTGAAACTCTGATCAGTATCAGTATTTGTAGGTTGTTCATTATATTTTACTAATTTCATCAATCTGAACTTACAAACTGAGAACGATTCAGACATCTAAAGTGAATCAGTCTTGTGTGTCATTTCATTTTAAAGAGGATAAATAACTATATTTCTGTACATTATTTTCTCTTTCTCATAAAACCTTTTTCTTTGACTGTTTTAAAAAAGTTTGATCGAACAAGACTTTTTGTTCTAAAAATATTTAAATAATATTAGAAAATATTAAATGTTTTCATGATTTAAGATGTGATGTGGATTTTTTGTCCAACAAAGATATGATTTTATCAGTAAATGCAGCTTATCTTTGTGTTCACAGTTCATTGATTTTACGTTAGTGAAAAGGAAGTGAAAGAGACAGATGACAAAGGTTTTAGTTGTATTTGTGCTTTTAAACAGTCAGTTATAACGGAAAAAAATCACAATTTATCCACTAGAAAACCTACATGATTGATTGTTATTGAAAATCATTTTTAGTAACATTTACACTTGAATCATGTGGCCGGTGGTCTGATACAGAGTGATTTAAGACTGCAACTGGAACATAACCTACTCTGTTTTATTAAATTAAATATAAGAAATCAACAGGAAGTTATTTTTTGTTTCATTTTAAAATGTATTTTCTATCACCCCCCTCTCTCTCCTCCAGTGGGTGTGGTGCGGCCCACCCTGACCGTCCTCCCCCCCTCCACAGAGGAGCTGCAGCAGGGCGCAGCCACACTGGTGTGTCTGGCCAGCGGCGGCTTCCCCTCAGCCTGGAGTCTGAGCTGGAAGCTGGGGGGCAGCAGCTCCTCCTCAGGGGTGTCACACAGCCAGGAGTTCCTGGGGAGGGACGGCCGCTACAGCTGGAGCAGCACCCTGAGCCTCACTGCAGACCAGTGGAGGAAGGCGGGCTCAGTGAGCTGTGAGGCGGGTCTGGATGGACAGAGCCCTGTCACTCAAACCCTGGACCCTGACCGCTGCTCCGAGTAGAGCTTCAGCAACACGTCCTGTGTGGAAATGATGCAGCTTCTTTGGTGGATTTCATAGCTACAGATCTCCTCTGTTTCTCAGCTCTCAGAGTCTGTTACTTTCTGATATTCTTCTTTTTGTTCATTACTTTAAAAATTAAACTGAATTAAAGATTGTTTTTCCATCCATCATCATTTGGTGATTCATCAAAAATGTGACGTTTTGATAAAACTATGAATAAAAAAGTGGATTATAATGATCTAGTGTCTGTGTATCCATTTTAACACATTTTGATATATTCTAAGGAATGAAATATATATTTTGTTTCTGTTTGCAATGTTTTACAAGCAGCCATCATTAGAGCTACAATTGAGAAGATTTTTTTTATATATACATTAGAAGTTATGGTCCAACAAGAAACTAACCTCCACTAATAATTCATAGAGAGACTGACTGAACTGCCAAGAATAAAAATTTCATTTTAGTTCATATATAAGTGTGTCTGTGAGTGTGCTTCTGTTTTATTTAGATTCATTGTGGTTCTGCTTGATGACTCTCGTGTTGAGTTCACTGGACCATGTTTTCCTCACCACAGTCTCTCCACCAACCCTCTGCACCTGCAGCAGGCCGATTTCACTGCTATCAAAGTGAAGGAGGTTTTTGTACGGCTCTAAATCACTGTGTGAACACTCCACCTGTATGTACACCAAGACAGTAGTAATCGCCAACATCTTCAGCCTCAACACCGCTGATGGTTAAAGTGTAGTCAGAACCAGAACGACTGCCACTGAATCGAGGAGGAGTTCCAGAGAAGCGAGTTGATGACCTGTAAATGAGAAGTTCTGGAGCCTGTCCAGGTTTCTGAAGGTACCAACTGAGATCATCCTCAATATCTGAACTCCCCTTGGCGCTGATGGTCACAGTCCCTCTGAGACCGACGGCCTTGGAAGGGTCTGTCTGAGTCAGGAATTTGTTTGCAGAAGTGTCTGAAATAAGAAATGAAATATAAACATTGATAAGAAATGACACATGTCTCACAATAAAGAGCAGCGGTTTAAATTATAATATTAACAAGACAAAAACATCTGTCAGATAGTTTTCAAAATCTCTCACCGTGGCACAGAACAGCCAACAAGAGGATTATTGACCACATCATCCTGGTGCAGTTTTCAGTGTGCGTTCATGAAAACTGTTACGAATTTCTGTGTCAAGAGAACTTAA
The DNA here is from genome assembly GCF_964276395.1 of Gasterosteus aculeatus. Classification (NCBI taxonomy): domain Eukaryota; kingdom Metazoa; phylum Chordata; class Actinopteri; order Perciformes; family Gasterosteidae; genus Gasterosteus; species Gasterosteus aculeatus. The sequence continues at coordinate 11,029,967 of NC_135703.1, forward strand.
AACAGTGAGGAGCAGTGAGGCATTGAAATCATGCAAAATGAGGTTTCAAAGGCAAACACACAGCTGCCCTTGTGAAACTGAAAAGGCCGAGATGAGGCGGAGTGACAGTTCATCCTCAAGTGTGGAGTCAAAACCTCTCTGTGTCGGTTCCCTTGTTTGCTAACGCTCTTTCCATTTTAACTACTTTTAAATTCTTTAACATGTGAAGCCTCCCTTTCCTGGTTCTCCAACTGCATGGACACCAAAACAGAAGTCATTTCCAACTTAGTGGCAGTATACATGATTGAACATCTGTAAAGGGGACAAAACCTGAATGTCAGAGACATGAACATCTAAGTTTCGCTCTGCATTTGACTGGAGGTGGATTTCAGTGAGTGTTGTACGGTTGTGCTTTGGGTGACTGTGCTGATCTTCAGGTGAGCAGTGGTGCACATCAGAGTCTCCTGCAACAGGGCGAAGCTTCACCAAAGCAACACGTGTGCAGTCTCACTTGAAAGAGTCTTTTTTGTTTGACTCTGCAGGTGGGAGGCTGTTCTGGTTTCTGCAGGTACTGAGATCATCGTTCACCCTCTCTACTACACCAGAGAGTTAATGAGCGGTTGCACGTTGATCTGTCTACTGTGTGTAATATATCATATAAAGAACAGTTGAAACTTAAATCCATTTTAATGTTTGTCAGTTGCTGTAGAGAGAAACATTCAAACTAGTGTGTCACCCTTAATGTAGCCTGCCAGCATCAGCAGGGAAACCAGTCACATCTTCATCATTGAAGTATAACATCAGTGGGTGAACACGCTTGTCGTCTCTTTGGTGAATACCGCCCTCTTTGCTCAAAATGGGAGAATGTAAAAAAATATGAATCGCGAATGAATGAGATTATTAACCGATGAGCAGCACAAAAACCCTAATCTTCTTTTTTAGGAATAATATCCTCACTCTTCGGGAATATTTAATCAGGAACATTTATTGCCTAAATATGTTTGATAAACAAGGAACTTGACATGGCGGTTGGTGCATAATATCAGACAGTAAGACAATGAGCCAATGGACAACAAGACAGATGACATGGCATGTTCAATTTACAAATTTACAATTTAACTCTATGGTATAAAACAAAATAGAAGGCTATGGGCTAGGGGGATATAGAATAAAAATGTAAAATAAAGGATAAAAAGGAAATTAACTTAAAAAGAAAGTTTTTTTAAAAAAAAGTAAAAAATCAAGTGCTCTAGCAGACAGAAAACTGTACTCTAAACAACTGTGTTGTGAAAAGTGACAAGTGTATGTGAAAGTGGAGTGTGAAGGGAGTGACCGGTGGGATGTCAGAGTCAGCCAGTGTTGATGAGCCTGATTGCCGACGGGAGAAACTGTTCATGTGGTGGGAGGTCTTAGTCTTGATGGACCTCAGCCTCCTGACAGATGAAAGGGGCACAAACATATTTTGTCCGGGGTGAGAGGGGTCGGCTACGATCTTTTTAGCTCGCTTCAGGGTCCTGAAGTCGGGCACGTGCAGCTGGGAGAGTTTTTTCTGCAGCAGAGACGGGATGCATGGTGTTGAAAGCAGAGCTGAAGTCCACAAACAGGATCCTCGCGTGGGTTCCTGGGGAGTCCAGATGCTGGAGGATGAAGTTGAGGGGTGGGGGTCTGGGGCAGGTTGGTGGAGCTGAGCCAGGACTGTCCCATTGTCTGTAAAATCTGCAGTAGAACTCATTCAGCTCGTCTGCCAGGCGGAGGTCATTCATGGGTTGGGGGGGTTTGGCTTGTGGTTTGTGAGGTGTTGAATGCCTCTCCACACCGAAGAGTCACTACTGAGAACTGTTGCTGCAGTTTCTCAGAGTACATTCGTTAAGCAACTCTCACCGCCTTGCTAAACCTGTATTTGTCCCCACTCCTAAATGCCTGATCCTTCTGGAGTCGAAGTTTCTGAGTTCCGCTGTAAACCAGGGATTGTCCTTGTTATAACTCACCCTGGTGCATGATGGTACACAGCTGTCCTCACAGAAGCCAATGTGAGAAATCACAGCCTCTGTGAACCATTTGTAGTGTTTTATTTACGACTTTGTGGCGTTTCTCGTCTGTCGTGTCTCGGCTTGTTAGTTAGGTACCTCTTTTCGCAGTTGATTCTTTTTTGGTCGGATTGTGCATCGGTCTGTCATTTTACAAATGTGTGGTAGTTGTTCATCACTTGCAGATGAGGATGTGATCAGAGTCATGGTGCTTGTGTTTGTGTTGACTGACAGATGTGAGTCCTGCAGCGTTGAAGTCACAGGACTATAAACCTTCTCAGTTCCCTGGAGGATCATCTGACGATGCAAAGCCTCCTCTCTAAGGAAATGATTTCACTGCTGTCCAAAGAGTGAGGGCAACGTGGGACACCAAGCCAAGGAATACTGCTCGCTTCAACACGATGGTCTTAATAGAATAGAAGAAACAGTTATATCAGAAGATGAAGATTTAAGGATATTTGTGTTCACTTTGGTTGGTATCATGTGTGTGTTTGTCTGCCTTTCATTTTCTCACAGAGTTAACTGTGAATGAATAGCATATTGATATTCGGCTCAATTCTAAGTTAATGTTATTAATTATTAATTAATTTAACAAATTATCACATGATATAAAATTGCGGAAAAAATACTTTTTTACCAAGAGATCATAATCGTTTCTTTATCCCGCTCTGAAATGAAAATATAAAATAAATTAATTTAATTTAAATTATTATTTAAGTCTATATCAGCAGAGAAACGCTTTATTTTTAAGAAAGCAGACTTTGTTTCAAACAGTATTGAGTTTTTCAGCGGATAGATGCTTGTTGGCGGAGCAGGAGGTTTTTGTACAGCCACTCAATGGGTTTGTGTCACTGTGGTTCACGTTTGGTGGAGGAACAAAACTCTTCATTGACTGTAAGTACCACTGATGCTTATTTTATTACAAATACAGAAAATGTAACTTGAAACTCTGATTAGTATCAGTGTTTGTAGATTGTTCATTATATTTGACTTATTTCATCAATCTGAACTTACAAACTGAGAACGATTCAGACATCTAAAGTGAATCAGTCTTGTGTGTCATTTCATTTTAAAGAGGATAAATAACTATATTTCTGTACATTATTTTCTCTTTCTCATAAAACCTTTTTCTCTGACTGTTTTAAAAAAGTTTGATCGAACAAGACTTTTTGTTCTAAAAATATTTAAATATTATTAGAAAATATTAAATGTTTTCATGATTTAAAATGAGGTGTGGATTTCTTTTCACAAAGATATGATTTTATCAGTAAATGCAGCTTTTCTTTGAGTTCACGGTTCATTGATTTACATTTAGTGAAAAGGAAGTGAAAGAGACAGATGACAAAGGTTTTAGTTGTATGTTTTGAAACTGTCAGTTTTAGACAGAGACGCTTTACAATGTAAATCTAAGTAAGAGAAACGTACAGATACACACAGATAAAAAAAAAATAGTACTGGAGAATGAGTCATGTAGGAGCATTTGAAAGTGAATTTGAAGAGGTGGGTTTGGTTTGAATGAGGATATGGTGGGAGCCCGGTGGATTTGGATGGGCAGGGCGTTCCAGAGGGGAGGTGCAGCAGCTCAGAAGGCCCTGTCGCCCCAGGTCCGGTGCTTGGTCCGGCGGGTGAGTGAGCAGTCGAGCTGCAGAGTTCCGGACATATTGGAGTTTGTTGAGGATTTTGTTGGGAGAGTCGTAGAAGATGCCGTTGCAGTAGTCAAGTCTGGAGGTTATGAGGGCATGGATGAGAATTTGGGTGGTGGCAGAGGAGAGGGAGGGTTTGAGCTGTGCAATGTTCCTGAGGTGGAAGAAGGCAGTCTTGGTGGTTGGCAAGAAAGGGTGGGGTCGAGGATGATACCGAGGTTGCGGAGCAGGCTGGATGGTGGGACGATGGACCCATCAATGTTGAGAGAGAAGGTCGATAATGAGTATTTCAGATTTATTGCAGTTGAGTTTGAGAAACTTCTGTTGCATCCATGATTTTATATCAGTATATTAACTCTGGAGAGCTGAGAAACAGATGATATATGTAGCTATCAAATCTACCAAAAATTTAAATGATTGTCATTGATCATTAATACACTTGAATCATGTTGCCGGTGGTCTGATACAGAGTGATTTAAGACTGCAACTCGAACGTAACCTATTCTGTTTTATTCAATTAAATATAAGAAGTTAACAGGAAGTTTTTTTTTGTTTCATTTTAAAATGTATTTTCTATCACCCCCCTCTCTCTCTTCCAGTGGGTGTGGTGCGGCCCACCCTGACCGTCCTCCCCCCCTCCACAGAGGAGCTGCAGCAGGGCGCAGCCACACTGGTGTGTCTGGCCAGCGGCGGCTTCCCCTCAGCCTGGAGTCTGAGCTGGAAGCTGGGGGGCAGCAGCTCCTCCTCAGGGGTGTCACACAGCCAGGAGTTCCTGGGGAGGGACGGCCGCTACAGCTGGAGCAGCACCCTGAGCCTCACTGCAGACCAGTGGAGGAAGGCGGGCTCAGTGAGCTGTGAGGCGGGTCTGGATGGACAGAGCCCTGTCACTCAAACCCTGGACCCTGACCGCTGCTCCGAGTAGAGCTTCAGCAACACGTCCTGTGTGGAAATGATGCAGCTTCTTTGGTGGATTTCATAGCTACAGATCTCCTCTGTTTCTCAGCTCTCAGAGTCTGTTACTTTCTGATATTCTTCTTTTTGTTCATTACTTTTAAAATTAAACTGAATTAAAGATTGTTTTTCCATCCATCATCATTCGGTGATTCATCAAAAATGTGACGTTTTGATAAAACTATGAATAAAAAAGTGGATTATAATGATTCAGTGTCTGTGTATACATTTTAACACATTTTGATATATTCTAAGGAATGAAATATATATTTTGTTTCTGTTTGGAACGTTTCATAAGTAGCCATCATTAGAGCTACAATTGAGAAGATTTTTTTTATATATACATTAGAAGTTATGGTCCAACAAGAAACTAACCTCCCCTAATAATTCATAGAGAGACTGACTGAACTGCCAAGAATAAACATTTCATTTTAGTTCATATAGTGTGTCTGTGAGTGTGCTTCTGTTTTATCCATATTCATTGTGGTTCTGCTTGATGACTCTTGTGTTGTGTTCACTGGACCATGTTTTCCTCACCACAGTCTCTCCACCAACCCTCTGCACCTGCAGCAGGCCGATTTCACTGCTATCAAAGTGAAGGAGGTTTTTGTACGGCTCTAAATCACTGTGTGAACACTCCACCTGTATGGTAACCAAGACAGTAGTAATCGCCAACATCTTCAGCCTCAACACCGCTGATGGTTAAAGTGTAGTCAGAACCAGAACGACTGCCACTGAATCGAGGAGGAGTTCCAGAGAAGCGAGTTGATGAGTCGTAAATGAGAAGTTTTGGAGCCTGTCCAGGTTTCTGAAGGTACCAACTGAGATCAGCACCGATATCTGAACTCCCCTTGGCGCTGATGGTCACAGTCCCTCTGAGACCGACGGCCTTGGAAGGGTCTGTCTGAGTCAGGAATTTGTTTGCAGAAGTGTCTGAAATAAGAAATGAAATATAAACATTGATAAGAAATGACACATGTCTCACAATAAAGAGCAGCAGTTTAAATTATAATAGTAACAAGACAAAAACATCTGTCAGATAGTTTTCAAAATCTCTCACCGTGGCACAGAACAGCCAACAAGAGGATTATTGACCACATTATCCTGGTGCAGTTTTCAGTGTGCGTTCATGAAAACTGTTACGACTTTCTGTGTCAGGAGAACTTAAAACAGTGAGGAGCAGTGAGGCATTGAAATCATGCAAAATGAGGTTTCAAAGGCAAACACACAGCTGCCCTTGTGAAACTGAAAAGGCCGAGATGAGGCGGAGTGACAGTTCATCCTCGAGTGTGGAGTCAAAACCTCTCTGTGTCGGTTCCCTTGTTTGCTAATGGTTTTTCCTTCTTAACTGCTTTTTAAATGTGAAGCCTCCCATTCCTGGTTCTCCAACGGCATGGACACCAAAACAGAAGTAATTTCCAACATTAATGGCAGTATACATGAATGAACATCTGGAACTGTAAAGTGGACAAAACTAAGTTTTACTTTGCATTTGACTGGAGGTGGATTTCAGTGAGTGTTGTACGGTTGTGCTTTGGGTGACTGTGCTGATCTTCAGGTGAGCAGTGGTGCACATCAGAGTCTCCTGCAACAGGGCGAAGCTTCACCAAAGCAACACGTGTGCAGTCTCACTTGAAAGAGTCTTTTTTGTTTGACTCTGCAGGTGGGAGGCTGTTCTGGTTTCTGCAGGTACTGAGATCATCGTTCACCCTCTCTACTACACCAGAGAGTTAATGAGCGGTTGCACGTTGATCTGTCTACTGTGTGTAATATATCATATAAAGAACAGTTGAAACTGAAATCCATTTTAATGTTTGTCAGTTGCTGTAGAGAGAAACATTCAAACTAGTGTGTCACCCTTAATGTAGTCTACCAGCATCAGCAGGGAAACCAGTCACATCTTCATCATTGAAGTATAACATCAGTGGGTGAACACGCTTGTCGTCTCTTTGGTGAATACCGCCCTCTTTGCTCAAAATGGGAGAATGTAAAAAAATATGAATCGCGAATGAATGAGATTATTAACCTTGAGCAGCACAAAAACCCTAATCTTCTTTTTTAGGAATAATATCCTCACTCTTCGGGAATATTTAATTAGTAACATTTATTGCCTAAATATGTTTGATAAACAAGGAACTTGACATGGCGGTTGGTGCATAATATCAGACAGTAAGACAATGAGCCAATGGACAACAAGACAGATGACATGGCATGTTCAATTTACAAATTTACAATTTAACTCTATGGTATAAAACAAAATAGAAGGCTATGGGCTAGGGGGATATAGAATAAAAATGTAAAATAAAGGATAAAAAGGAAATTAACTTAAAAAGAAAGTTTTTTAAAAAAAAGTAAAAAATCAAGTGCTCTAGCAGACAGAAAACTGTACTCTAAACAACTGTGTTGTGAAAAGTGACAAGTGTATGTGAACCCGGCTCTGTTGATGAGCCCGACTGCCGACGGGAAGAAACTGTTCGTGTGGCAGGAGGTCTTAGTCCTGATGGACCTCAGCCTCCTGCCAGATGGAAGGGGCACAAACAGTTTATGTCCGGGGTGAGAGGGGTCGGCCGCGATCTTTTTAGCTCGCTTCAGAGACCTGGAAGCGAACAAGTCCTGCAGAGACGGCAGATTGCAGCCGATCACCCTCTCTGCAGAGCGGATGACACGCTGCAGCCTGCCCTTGTCCTTGGCTGTGGCTGCAGCGTACCAGACGGTGATGGAGGAGCAGAGGATGGACTCGATGATGGCCGTGTAGAAGTGCACCATCATCGTCTTTGGCAGGTTGAATTTCTTCAGCTGCCTCAGGAAGAACAACCTCTGCTGAGCCTTCTTGGTGATGGAGCTGATGTTCAGCTCCCACTTGAGGTCCTGGGTGATGATGGAGCCCAGGAAACAAAAGGAATCCACAGTGGTTACGGGGGAGGAGGGGACTGTGTTCTTCCTGAAATCCACAACCATCTCTACTGTCTTCAGAACGTTGAGCTCCAGGTTGTTCTGGCTGCACCACGACACCAGATGGTCAGACTCCCGCCTGTAGGCGGACTCGTCCCCACCAGAGATTAGTCCAATGAGGGTGGTGCCGCAAACTTCAGGAGCTTGACAGACTGGGGACTGGAGGTGCAGCTGTTGGTGTACAGGGAGAAGAGCAGAGGGGAAAGAACGCAGCATTGGGGGGAACCGGTGCTGATGGTCCGAGAGGCTGAGACATGTTTCCCCAGCTTCACGTGCTGCTTCCTGTCAGACAGTAAGTCTGTGATCCACTTGCAGGTGGAGTCGGGCACGTACAGCTGGGAGAGTTTTTTCTGCAGCAGAGACGGGATGCATGGTGTTGAAAGCAGAGCTGAAGTTCACAAACAGGATCCTCGCGTGGGTTCCTGGGGAGTCCAGATGCTGGAGGATGAAGTTGAGGGGTGGGGGTCTGGGGCAGGTTGGTGGAGCTGAGCCAGGACTGTCCCATTGTCTGTAAAATCTGCAGTAGAACTCATTCAGCTCGTCTGCCAGGCGGAGGTCATTCATGGGTTGGGGGGGTTTGGCTTGTGGTTTGTGAGGTGTTGAATGCCTCTCCACACCGAAGAGTCACTACTGAGAACTGTTGCTGCAGTTTCTCAGAGTACATTCGTTAAGCAACTCTCACCGCCTTGCTAAACCTGTATTTGTCCCCACTCCTAAATGCCTGATCCTTCTGGAGTCGAAGTTTCTGAGTTCCGCTGTAAACCAGGGATTGTCCTTGTTATAACTCACCCTGGTGCATGATGGTACACAGCTGTCCTCACAGAAGCCAATGTGAGAAATCACAGCCTCTGTGAACCATTTGTAGTGTTTTATTTACGACTTTGTGGCGTTTCTCGTCTGTCGTGTCTCGGCTTGTTAGTTAAGTACCTCTTTTCGCAGTTGATTCTTTTTTGGTCGGATTGTGCATCGGTCTGTCATTTTACAAATGTGTGGTAGTTGTTCATCACTTGCAGATGAGGATGTGATCAGAGTCATGGTGCTTGTGTTTGTGTTGACTGACAGATGTGAGTCCTGCAGCGTTGAAGTCACAGGACTATAAACCTTCTCAGTTCCCTGGAGGATCAGCTGACGATGCAAAGCCTCCTCTCTAAGGAAATGATTTCACTGCTGTCCAAAGAGTGAGGGCAACGTGGGACACCAAGCCAAGGAATACTGCTCGCTTCAACACGATGGTCTTAATAGAATAGAAGAAACAGTTATATCAGAAGATGAAGATTTAAGGGTATTTGTGTTCACTTTGGTTGGTATCATGTGTGTGTTTGTCTGCCTTTCATTTTCTCACAGAGTTAACTGTGAATGAATAGCATATTGGAATTCGGCTCAATTCTAAGTTAATGTTATTAATTATTAATTAATTTAACGAATTATCACATGATAAAAAACTGCGAAAAAAAGACTTTTTTACCAAGAGATCATGATCGTTTCTTTATCCCGCTCTGAAATGAAAATATAAAATAATTTAATTTAATTAAAATGATTATTTAAGTCTATATCAGCAGAGAAACGTTTTATTTTTAGGAAAGCATACGTTGTTTCAAACAGTATTGAGTTTTTCAGCGGATAGATGCTTGTTGGCGGAGCAGGAGGTTTTTGTACAGCCACTCAATGGGTTTGTGTCACTGTGGCTCACGTTTGGTGGAGGAACAAAACTCTTCATTGACTGTAAGTACCACTGATTCTTATTTTATTACAAATACAGAAAATGTAACTTGAAACTCTGATTAGTATCAGTGTTTGTAGGTTGTTCATTATAATTTCTTTTTGTATCAATCTGACCTCACAAACTGAGAACTTTTCGGACATCTGAAGTGAATCCGTCTTGTGTGTCATTTTATTTTAAAGAGGATGAATAACTATATTTCTGTACATTATACTCTCTTTTTATTAAAACCTTTTTCTCTGACTGTTTTAAAAAAGTCAAGTTTGGTCAAACAAGACTTTTCGTTCTAAAAATATTTAAATATTATTGGAAAATATTAAATGTTTTCATGATTTAAAATGAGGTGTGGATTTCTTTTCACAAAGATATGATTTTATCAGTAAATGCAGCTTTTCTTTGAGTTCACGGTTCATTGATTTACATTTAGTGAAAAGGAAGTGAAAGAGACAGATGACAAAGGTTTTAGTTGTATGTTTTGAAACTGTCAGTTTTAGACAGAGACGCTTTACAATGTAAATCTAAGTAAGAGAAACGTACAGATACACACAGATAAAAAAAAAATAGTACTGGAGAATGAGTCATGTAGGAGCATTTGAAAGTGAATTTGAAGAGGTGGGTTTGGTTTGAATGAGGATATGGTGGGAGCCCGGTGGATTTGGATGGGCAGGGCGTTCCAGAGGGGAGGTGCAGCAGCACAGAAGGCCCTGTCGCCCCAGGTCCGGTGCTTGGTCCGGCGGGGGGAGTGAGCAGTCGAGCTGCAGAGTTCCGGACATATTGGAGTTTGTTGAGGATTTTGTTGGGAGAGTCGTAGAAGATGCCGTTGCAGTAGTCAAGTCTGGAGGTTATGAGGGCATGGATGAGAATTTGGGTGGTGGCAGAGGAGAGGGAGGGTTTGAGCTGTGCAATGTTCCTGAGGTGGAAGAAGGCAGTCTTGGTGGTTGGCAAGAAAGGGTGGGGTCTAGGATGGTACCGAGGTTGCAGAGCAGGCTGGACGGTGGGACGATGGACCCATCAATGTTGAGAGAGAAGGTCGATAATGAGTATTTCAGATTTATTGCAGTTGAGTTTGAGAAACTTCTGTTGCATCCATGATTTTACATCAGTATATCAACTCTGGAGAGCTGAGAAACAGATGATATCTGTAGCTATCAAATCTACCAAAAATTTAAATGATTGTCATTGATCATTAATACACTTGAATCATGTGGCCGGTGGTCTGATACAGAGTGATTTAAGACTGCAACTGGAACGTAACCTATTCTGTTTTATTCAATTAAATATAAGAAGTCAACAGGAAGTTATTTTTTGTTTAATTTTAAAATGTATTTTCTATCACCCCCCTCTCTCTCCTCCAGTGGGTGTGGTGCGGCCCACCCTGACCGTCCTCCCCCCCTCCACAGAGGAGCTGCAGCAGGGCGCAGCCACACTGGTGTGTCTGGCCAGCGGCGGCTTCCCCTCAGCCTGGAGTCTGAGCTGGAAGCTGGGGGGCAGCAGCTCCTCCTCAGGGGTGTCACACAGCCAGGAGTTCCTGGGGAGGGACGGCCGCTACAGCTGGAGCAGCACCCTGAGCCTCACTGCAGACCAGTGGAGGAAGGCGGGCTCAGTGAGCTGTGAGGCGGGTCTGGATGGACAGAGCCCTGTCACTCAAACCCTGGACCCTGACCGCTGCTCAGAGTAGAGCTTCAGCAACACGTCCTGTGTGGAAATGATGCAGCTTCTTTGGTGGATTTCATAGCTACAGATCTCCTGTTTCTCAGCTCTCAGAGTCTGTTACTTTCTGATATTCTTCTTTTTGTTCATTACTTTAAAAATTAAACTGAATTAAAGAATGTTTTTCCATCCATCATCATTCGTTGATTCATCAAAAATGTGACGTTTTGATAAAACTATGAATAAAAAAGTGGATTATAGTTATTCAGTGTCTGTGTATCCATTTTAACACATTTTGATACATTCAAAGGAATAAAATATATATTTTATTTCTGTTTGGAATGTTTCATAAGCAATTGAGAAGATTTTTTTTATATATACATTAGAAGTTATGGTCCAACAAGAAACTACCCTCCCCTAATAATTCATAGAGAGACTGACTGAACTGCCAAGAATAAACATTTAATTTAAGTTCATATATAAGATTGTCTGTGAGTGTGCTTCTGTTTTATTCATATTCATTGTGGTTCTGCTTGATGACTCTCGTGTTGTGTTCACTGGACCATGTTTTCCTCACCACAGTCTCTCCACCAACCCTCTGCACCTGCAGCAGGCCGATTTCACTGCTATCAAAGTGAAGGAGGTTTTTGTACGGCTCTAAATCACTGTGTGAACTCTCCAACTCCATGGTAACCAAGACAGTAGTAATCGCCAACATCTTCAGCCTCCACACCGCTGATGGTTAAAGTGTAGTCAGAACCAGAACGACTGCCACTGAATCGAGGAGGAGTTCCAGAGAAGCGAGTTGATGACTTGTAAATGAGAAGTTTTGGAGCCTGTCCAGGTTTCTGCAGGTACCAACTGAGATCAGCACCGATATCTGAACTCCCCTTGGCGCTGATGGTCACAGTCCCTCTGAGACCGACGGCCTTGGAAGGGTCTGTCTGAGTCAGGAATTGGTTTGCAGAAGTGTCTGAAATAAGAAATGAAATATAAACATTGATAAGAAATGACACATGTCTCACAATAAAGAGCAGCGGTTTAAATTATAATAGTAACAAGACAAAAACATCTGTCAGATAGTTTTCAAAATGTCTCACCGTGGCACAGAACAGCCAACAAGAGGATTATTGACCACATCATCCTGGTGCAGTTTTCAGTGTGCGTTCATGAAAACTGTTACGACTTTCTGTGTCAGGAGAACTTAAAACAGTGAGGAGCAGTGAGGCATTGAAATCATGCAAAATGAGGTTTCAAAGGCAAACACACAGCTGCCCTTGTGAAACTGAAAAGGCCGAGATGAGGCGGAGTGACAGTTCATCCTCGAGTGTGGAGTCAAAACCTCTCTGTGTCGGTTCCCTTGTTTGCTAACGCTCTTTCCATTTTAACTACTTTTAAATTCTTTAACATGTGAAGCCTCCCTTTCCTGGTTATCCAACTGCATGGACACCAAAACAGAAGTAATTTCCAACTTAGTGGCAGTATACATGAATGAACATCTGTAAAGGGGACAAAACCTGAATGTCAGAGACATGAACATCTAAGTTTCACTCTGCATTTGACTGGAGGTGGATTTCAGTGAGTGTTGTACGGTTGTGCTTTGGGTGACTGTGCTGATCTTCAGGTGAGCAGTGGTGCACATCAGAGTCTCCTGCAACAGGGCGAAGCTTCACCAAAGCAACATGTGTGCAGTCTCATCTGAGAGTCTTTTTTGTTTGACTCTGGATCCCCGTGTGCACATCACCACATACTCTATTATAGAGTATCTACTGCACTCTCAGCTTGGACTCCACTGATCAGAGGTTCTGTTTCTGATCCCACTAAAGCAGCAGTTTGGGAGGCTGTTCTGGTTCCTGCAGGTACTGAGATCATCATCAACTCTCCTTCACCAGCAGACTTTGATACAGGAGAGTTACAGATCCTACAAGAGAATAACAATGTGCACTCTGTAATATATTAGACCTTTGCTGTACACCACCCTCTTTGGTCAAAACGGGAGACGGAAAATAAATATGAATTGTTCATATTGCAGATGGATAATAAGATTATCAACCTGTGACCAACAAAACAAAAGCCTATTCTCCTTTTTCAGGAATAGTTTCCTCAGACTTTTCGTAGTGTCTCATCATTGTTGTTAAGTTTCTCTTTGTAGTCGATCCTTTTTTCTGCATCGGTCTCCCGATTTACAAATGTGTGGTGGTTGTTTGTCGCTTGTTCTCAGTTTGTTCTTAATGTATTTTATTGTCATTGTAGCCGTCTGACTTTCTGCCCGCTGGGATCCCTAAAAGGCCCATTCAATGATCCAGACACAAGCCTTAAGTGCTCCTTTAATAATAATTTACATACTGTGTGGATGATATTCAAAGCCAGAAGTTGTTGGTTTCATGATTTACAACAACACAATCCTTTAGAACTCAACCACTTACACAAACATGTAACTGGAAGATGTTTTCCAGCCTGTTGAAAGTATCAACCAGTCTGTTTGTGTGTTTGCGCCCAACCTGTTGAGCACCATACGAGTGGGTTTTACATCCAACATCTGTTTAAGTTCAAAGGCTTTTAATCAAATTTTCTAAAACAGTAAAAAGAGGTAAAAAACCCGTCTCATGTAGTACTCAAAGCAGGTCAAACACAACCTCCAAACACTGCTGGACTCGATTGTCTCAGGCTCATCTACACATTTTGGGGTTTTGAGTCCATCATTAAACAACTCAGGGAACTCAGGATGAATTGGTACAGAAATTTGTGTACACAAAGAACATGTCTTGTGTTTAAAGCCAGTTTAAAGCCTTACATTCCCACAGCAGTTGACACGTTAACTGAAGGATTAAAAAAAACTTCTTCCTCTCTAATCGCTCATTCTCTGACTTGTACGTGGATTCATCACCTGGTGTGTGATCTAAACTGTGAGAATGAGACTTTCAATGCATCTTACATCTGATCTACACTGCCATCTTGTGAATTAAAGTAAAATTACTACAACCTGAGAGTCAAAGTGGCCTATTAACTTGATCAAATACACACAATACTGTTTTGTTTTGTTTTTCTCGTTTTTTTTTACTAAAATGTGTTGTGCATATTTGATGCAAATATTTTCAACTTACTTTAGTATTTTATACGGGAAATCTAAGTGTGAAGTAATGAGCTCATAAATGTGTGAAAACCACAATGTTTCAAAATAAAATGTAGTAGAGGTGGAATTATTTGAGGGAAGCGGATTAAATGCACTCTATTACTAGCAATGCTTGAGCAATGAGAATGATCGTCCCCATCATCTTTATTCATATCTTTAATTTGATGCTGTCCTCGGGGGATTTAAAACCCAATGAATTGAATAAACTGCTGCATCTTCAGTCTGAACTCCACTGATGCTCAAAGTAATGTCGGAGCCGCTTCCACTGCCACTAAACCGAGCAGCTGTTCCTGAATGTTTGATGCTCACGTGTTTTATAAGGAACTTCGGTTCCTGTCCAGATTTCTGTTGATACCAGAACATACATTGACCGTGGTTACAGTTTCCAACATCTCTGTTGGTCTTGCAGGTGAGAGTGGCTGTAGATCCTGGAGCAGAGCTGAGTCACAGTCACCTGACCGCTGAATCCTGCAGACAAACACAAATCATTACTTAAATACATGAGAGAAAGAGCAGCCCAGCATGTTTGACGTGTTGCTGAGTGAATGAACCTGTAAAGCAGCAGCAGGCAAGCGTCCACATGAGGATGTGATCAGAGTCATGGTGCTTGTGTTTGTGTTGACTGACAGATGTGAGTCCTGCAGCGTTGAAGTCACAGGACTATAAACCTTCTCAGTTCCCTGGAGGATCAGCTGACGATGCAAAGCCTCCTCTCTAAGGAAATGATTTCACTGCTGTCCAAAGAGTGAGGGCAACGTGGGACACCAAGCCAAGGAATACTGCTCGCTTCAACACGATGGTCTTAATAGAATAGAAGAAACAGTTATATCAGAAGATGAAGATTTAAGGACATTTGTGTTCACTTTGGTTGGTATCATGTGTGTGTTTGTCTGCCTTTCGTTTTCTGACAGAGTTAACTGTGAATGAATAGCATATTGAAATTCGGCTCAGCACGAATATCATTATTGATATTATTCATTATTAATTAACTTAACCAATTATCACGTGATATAAAAAAAAAGCTGTGAAAAGCTGACTTTGTTACAAAGAGATCATAATCGTTTCTTTACCAGGTTTGTAAATGAAAAGATAAAATTAATGAATTTGATTTAAATGATTATTTAGGTCTATATCAGCAGAGAAACATTTTATTTTTAAGAAAGCAGACTTTGTTTCAAACAGTATTGAGTTTTTCAGCGGATAGATGCTTGTTGGCGGAGCAGGAGGTTTTTGTACAGCCACTCAATGGGTTTGTGTCACTGTGGCTCACGTTTGGTGGAGGAACAAAACTCTTCATTGATTGTAAGTACCACTGATTCTTATTTTATTACAAATATAGAAAATGTAACTAAACTCTGATCAGTATCAGTATTTATAGATTGTTCATTATAATTTACTTATTTCATCAATCTGAACTTACAAACTGAGAACGATTCAGACATCTAAAGTGAATCAGTCTTGTGTGTCATTTCATTTTAAAGAGGATAAATAACTATATTTCTGTACATTATTTTCTCTTTCTCATAAAACCTTTTTCTCTGACTGTTTTAAAAAAGTTTGATCGAACAAGACTTTTTGTTCTAAAAATATTTAAATATTATTAGAAAATATTAAATGTTTTCATGATTTAAAATGTGAAGTGGATTTTTTGTCCAACAAAGATATGATTTTATCAGTAAATGCAGCTTATCTTTGTGTTCACGGTTCATTGATTTTACGTTTAGTGAAAAGGAAGTGAAAGAGACAGATGACAAAGGTTTTAGTTGTATTTGTGCTTTTAAACCGTCAGTTTTAACGGAAAATCACAATTTATCCACTAGAAAACCTACATGATTGATTGTTATTGAAAATCCTTTTTAGTAACATTTACACTTGAATCATGTGGCCGGTGGTCTGATACAGAGTGATTTAAGACTGCAACTGGAACATAACCTACTCTGTTTTTACTTACTTACTTAACTTAATTAAATATAAGAAATCAACAGGAAGTTATTTTTTGTTTATTTTAAAATGTATTTTCTATCACCCCCCTCTCTCTCCTCCAGTGGGTGTGGTGCGGCCCACCCTGACCGTCCTCCCCCCCTCCACAGAGGAGCTGCAGCAGGGCGCAGCCACACTGGTGTGTCTGGCCAGCGGCGGCTTCCCCTCAGCCTGGAGTCTGAGCTGGAAGCTGGGGGGCAGCAGCTCCTCCTCAGGGGTGTCACACAGCCAGGAGTTCCTGGGGAGGGACGGCCGCTACAGCTGGAGCAGCACCCTGAGCCTCACTGCAGACCAGTGGAGGAAGGCGGGCTCAGTGAGCTGTGAGGCGGGTCTGGATGGACAGAGCCCTGTCACTCAAACCCTGGACCCTGACCGCTGCTCCGAGTAGAGCTTGTGTGGAAATGATGCAGCTTCTTTGGTGGATTTCATAGCTACAGATCTCCTCTGTTTCTCAGCTCTCAGAGTTTGTTACTTTCTGATATTCTTCTTTTTGTTCATTACTTTAAAAATTAAACTGAATTAAAGAATGTTTTTCCATCCATCATCATTCGTTGATTCATCAAAAATGTGACGTTTTGATAAAACTATGAATAAAAAAGTGGATTATAGTTATTCAGTGTCTGTGTATCCATTTTAACACATTTTGATATATTCTAAGGAATAAAATATATATTTTATTTCTGTTTGGAATGTTTCATAAGCAATTGAGAAGATTTTCTTTATATATACATTAGAAGTTATGGTCCAACAAGAAACTAACCTCCCCTAATAATTCATAGAGAGACTGACTGAACTGCCAAAAAAAGACATTTAATTTTAGTTCATATAGTAGAGTGCCTGTGAGTGTGCTTCTGTTTTATTTAGATTCATTGTGGTTCTGCTTGATGACTCTCGTGTTGTGTTCACTGGACAATGATTTCCTCACCACAGTCTCTCCACCAACCCTCTGCACCTGCAGCAGGCCGATTTCACTGCTATCAAAGTGAAGGAGGTTTTTGTACGGCTCTAAATCACTGTGTGAACACCCAATTTCCATGATCACCAAAACAGTAGTAATTGCCAACATCTTCAGCCTCAACACCACTGATGGTTAAAGTGTAGTCAGAACCAGAACGACTGCCACTGAATCGAGGAGGAGTTCCAGAGAAGCGAGTTGATGACTTGTAAATGAGAAGTTTTGGAGCCTGTCCAGGTTTCTGAAGGTACCAACTGAGATCAGCACCGATATCTGAACTCCCCTTGGCGCTGATGGTCACAGTCCCTCTGAGACCGACGGCCTTGGAAGGGTCTGTCTGAGTCAGGAATTGGTTTGCAGAAGTGTCTGAAATAAGAAATGAAATATAAACATTGATAAGAAATGACACATGTCTCACAATAAAGAGCAGCGGTAAATTATAATAGTAACAAGACAAAAACATCTGTCAGATAGTTTTCAAAATGTCTCACCGTGGCACAGAACAGCCAACAAGAGGATTATTGACCACATCATCCTGGTGCAGTTTTCAGTGTGCGTTCATGAAAACTGTTGCGACTTTCTGTGTCAGGAGAACTTAAAACAGTGAGGAGCAGTGAGGCATTGAAATCATGCAAAATGAGGTTTCAAAGGCAAACACACAGCTGCCCTTGTGAAACTGAAAAGGCCGAGATGAGGCGGAGTGACAGTTCATCCTCGAGTGTGGAGTCAAAACCTCTGTGTCGGTTCCCTTGTTTGCTAACGCTCTTTCCATTTTAACTACTTTTAAATTCTTTAACATGTGAAGCCTCCCTTTCCTGGTTCTCCAACTGCATGGACACCAAAAGAGAAGTAATTTCCAACTTAGTGGCAGTATACATGATTGAACATCTGTAAAGGGAAGAAAACCTGAATGTCAGAGACATGAACATCTAAGTTTCGCTCTGCATTTGACTGGAGGTGGATTTCAGTGAGTGTTGTACGGTTGTGCTTTGGGTGACTGTGCTGATCTTCAGGTGAGCAGTGGTGCACATCAGAGTCTCCTGCAACAGGGCGAAGCTTCACCAAAGCAACATGTGTGCAGTCTCATCTGAGAGTCTTTTTTGTTTGACTCTGGATCCCCGTGTGCACATCACCACATACTCTATTATAGAGTATCTACTGCACTCTCAGCTTGGACTCCACTGATCAGAGGTTCTGTTTCTGATCCGACTAAAGCAGCAGTTTGGGAGGCTGTTCTGGTTCCTGCAGGTACTGAGATCATCATCAACTCTCCTTCACCAGCAGACTTTGATACAGGAGAACAGTTGAATATTAAAGCCATTTGAATGTTTGTAAAACATTCAAATTATTGTGTCTACTAGAAGACACATACATTAAGACACACTCAAACTAGTGTGTCTTAATGTATCCTGCCAGCATCAGCAGGGAAACCAATCACATCTTCATCATTGATATGTCTATGTGTGTGTACGTGTGTGTGTGTGTGTGTGTGTGTTGCGGTGGGCAGGGAAGCTTAACAGATACTCAAATTATAACATCTGTGGGTGAACACACTCGTCTCTGCTGGATTCCGCCCTGTTTGGTCAGAATGGAGGAAGGAAAATGAATATGAATCATTTATATTGCAGATGGATTATAAGATTATCAATTTATGACCAACAAAACAAAACTCTATTCTTCTTTAGGAATAATTTCATCAGACTCTTCGTAGTCTTTTTGTACGACTTTTTGGCTTTTTTTGTTTGTGTTTCGTCTTGGTTGTTTCTTATTGTAGTCGTTTCTTTTTTGTGCATCGATGTGTCATTTTACAAATGTGTGGTGGTGGTTTGTCGCTTGTTCTCAGTTTGTTCTTAATGGATTTTACTTCTCATTGTAGCCGTCTGACTTTATGCCCGCTGGGATCCCTAAACCTGTTAGGCCCATTCAATGATCCAGACACAAGCCTTAAGTCCACCTTTAATAATAATTTACATACTGTGTGGATGATATTCAAAGCCAGAAGTTGTTGGTTTCATGATTTACAACAACACAATCCTTTGGAAATCAACCACTCACACAAACGTGTAACTGGAAGATGTTTTCCAGCCTGTTGAAAGTATCAACAGGTCCGTTTGTGTGTTTGTGTCCAACCTGTTGAGCACCATACGAGTGGGTTTTACATCCAACATCTGTTTGAGTTCAAAGGCTTTTAATCAAATTTTCTAAAACTGGAATTAGAGGTAAAAAACCCGTCTCATGTAGTACTCAAAGCAGGTCAAAACACAACCTCCAAACACTGCTGGACTCGATTGTCTCAGGCTCATCAACACATTTTGTGGTTTTGAGTCCATCATTAAACAACTCAGGGAACTCAGGATGAATTGGTACAGAAATTTGTGTACACAAAGAAAATGTCTTTTGTTGTGTTAATTACAAAACATCCAACAATGAAAAACATACTTTTTAAAAGCTGTTAAAAAAAAAAAAAAAAAAAAAGAACAAAACACAATATAAAAAAATGTCAAAGTCTCCAGTTCAACGCATTCACACACAATTTCACACCGTTTTTGCGTGAAACTCGCTCCAACGGTAAGGCTCTATAAGGATCTATTGTAAAAGGTAAAGCTAATGACAAACAAAACATCTAGAAGAAAGGTGAGTGTTCAGATGGGTTTGCATAGTGTGCAGAGGACCGTGCACGGACAGTTTGACAGCAGAGGTGTGAGGACCGAGTCAAGTTTATCTATGATAGTGTATTTGGGTGCCTGGCAACGGCTGCCTCGTTCTCTACTGTTATAGAAAGAGTTGAATGTTTCACGTACAACAGCTTGAATCCCATTCCTTTCACTGGAATGGTTTCATTTCCAGTGACGTTCAGGGCAAATAAGGACATACTGATTGACCTTTTCCCCGCCGCACAAAGGCTGCATTGTCCGATGGTGTGGGCTGCAGTACATCAAAGTATTGGGACACTTTCCACGCTACTTTTAAAGCTATTTTTACCCGGCAAGGATGCAGCAGGAACCAGTTGCAAAGGTTCCAGTCTCCCCACACTCCAAAGTTCTTGTGATATTGGGAAATATCTTAAGTGGTGTTTTCAGAAAATTACACCAGATAGAAATAAAAATGTAATAAACATCTAATGGCTAAAATAAGCTGCTGATAATAAAGCCAATAAAAAGGCTCAAAATAAAAGCAACCTCATCAAAGACTAATTGCCAAATCCAATGAGCATTGACTTATTTACCTGCTACAGGTAATGCATATAAATATTATGATAATTAACTCCGAGATGATGGTTTGCACAATTTGCAACTAATTAGACGAATGCAGTTTGCAGCCCTGAAGGGCTTTGTTGGCATCTCTTGCTCATAGTGAAACGCCTCCTGCGACTGATAAAATCCTTTGTGGATACGGCCCTCCATGTGTAAACAATCTCGAACCTTTGCAACAGTGAAGCCTCATTCCTTATTTGCATACCGTAGTAAGTAACCAGCCAGTGTCAACATCAACAACACACACCCGTGCTCTGGCTGCAGCAAATACAATACACATTATGGCGGTATGCGGCTTTAGAACAAGGCACAAATAGGAATGATAAATCTGGCATCGGCACAGAAACATGGCAGAGGGGTTATGTGGCATCGGGTCTCGTGGTTCGGAGTGACTGGGATTTAACGGTTGCTCCTCATGGCCTCCTTGGCTGCCAGGATGAGCGGGGTGAGGCTGGACAGAGGCTTGGCCAGCTTCAGGAACGGGTGCTGCAGACAGACGGACGAAACAGGTCACACACACACACACACACACACACACACACACACACACACACATGGAATAATGTGTTGAAAAATCAAGTTCATATCAGTTACCTACAAACAGCACAAGGGAAACAACCGTAGAGCTCTAAACACAAGTGTTTTTCACAAGAACAAAAGGCTAAACATGCTCTGGCTCCAGCGTCATTAATCTGGAGACTTGCGGCGACTCTTATCTTATGAGTGCAAAGTTAATTAATGCTTTGGACTTTTTGAAGGTTATCTTGGATTTAAGGAAATTACAATGGACATTTTCCAGTATTTTGTAGACCAGGATGTGTCGCTTTTCTTTGCGTTATAAATACTTTAATGCTTTTGTTTGTTTTGGGTATGTTGGTCCGACAAAACACAATTATTGAGAGCACATTTGTTTCTGACCATCTTAATGGGCATTTCTCACATTTTCCATAACGTTTCTTAGACAATAATAAAACAATTTAACGACAAAACAATCTGCAGATTAATTGATAATGAAAATAATCTTCAGCAGCAGCCCTAACGTGTGTTACTCTTTTAAGAAGAATGCATAGCGTGTGTGTATTCTCCTCTTTTACCTGCAGCAGTTCTCTCCCTGATCCTCGTTTCTCCACATCCATCTCCAGACAGCGGGACAGGAAGGATCTGAAGACAGGAGACAGCTTCTCTGGACTCTGCAGCTCAGGAGTCCCATTGGTGGCGATTAAATATAAGGCCTAAGACGAGCATAATATCATGGTGAGAAAAGCAATCTTTACGTAATCATGTTAGAGGAAACACTGTGGTGTCTTTCTTGACTTGAATGAGGAGATTTCACAGATAAATGACTGGAAACAGGAAACGCCTGGTTCTGTCACACCAACAAAATCAAACCCCCCCAAAGACAACGATAAAGCTCAATAATAAGTATGGTTTTCCATTATAAAGCTAAAGTGCAAAGTATTTCCTAGTTCCTCTCCGATTTGAGGAGGTGCTGCTTTTTTTTCTGTGTTTAACAAAATTTTAAATTAAATATATTTATGGTTTTGCCGTTTAAGCAGACAAAAAAAGCTATTTGAAAGCCAGGAAGTTAAGAGAATACTGAAGGGCATTTTTCATATATTTTATAAACTAAAATATTTTATAAACTAAAAAAGTTAAAAAAAAAACAATGGTATTGAAAAAACAAAAAAACAAAACTGCCTGCCGTCCATTGTTTCTCCCAACACACACTCACCCTGAGAGGGTTCTCGTTGAGATATGGAGGCTCTCCCTCCACCATCTCTATGGCCATGATCCCCAGAGACCAAATGTCCACTTTTGGCCCGTAGGCTTTCCTGGTCACCACCTCTGGAGCCATCCAGTACGGGGTTCCCACCATGGTGCTGCGTTTGCTCTGCTCCGGAGTGATCTGGGCGCAGAAGCCGAAGTCGGCTGTGAAGAGAGAAAGAAAATGCGGTTGTAGATCAGATAAGTGCAACACGCGTCTGTAGATCTGTGCACGTAGTCTCTCCCTCACTGAGTTTGACTGATCCGTCCATCCCCAGCAATACGTTGTCACTCTTGATGTCTCGGTGGATGACCTGGTTGGCGTGAAGAAACTCCAGAGCCTGAAGGACCTGGACGCAGAGAGGAAGTCGGGTTAGGACTCCCAAACGCAAGTGGGAGGCGAGACCTCTTCAATCCTTTTCTTATACACAATATTCCACTGACCTACAGGTGGCACCAATGCACAAAAAGAAAACAGCAATTTCACAACAAAAAGTGGGGAAGAAAAAGGATTTTATGATAGTAAACAAGTAAACAGAGAATCCTACTTCTCTGCAGACTGCAGCGATCTGAGCCTCGTCCATACACGTCTCCGTCACGACATCGGTTAGCGAGCCACCAGCCAGATACTCCATCACCACAAACAGCTCGTCTCCTACGAGGAAACTAAACGACATACACACAGGGTCATGTCCACAAAGCAGTCAACGGAGAGCTGTGGAAGTGTGCCGCAGGCCTGTGTGTGTTACCTATCTACGAAGTTGACAATGTTGGGATTCTTCATCTCCTTCATGACCAGGATCTCATTGATTATCAGCTCCTTCTTCGGCTGCTTCTGCAAGTTGATCTGTTTGATGGCCACCTGCAAAACACAACGTCCTGTCAAAGTGGTACCACCTATTACAGGCCCAAGCTATGTGCGTAATGCCGAGGTACACTTTTAACTTATGCAAATCTGGACAGTCAAATTTGGAAGGTGTCCAGTTGCCAAGTGAAAACAGAGAGCCAAATGCATTTTTGTATGTAATTTGAATGGAAATATTCTTGAAAGATAACTTTCTTTCCAAGAAAGGAAATCCTATATTGAATAAGCTAACATTAAATTGCTGTGATTACAATAATATCATAAAATCAGCACTATATCTACAGTGATTTCAGCCAGTTAGATTCAGTTATTGTTAAAGAATACCTTCAGTTCCTCTCAACTTTATCTTTTTTCAATACAGCTGTAACATTAAAAAGGAGACATATTGTGCTCATTTCCAAGTTCATATACATTTTTTTTACTAGAGCGTGTCTATAGCTCAAAGAAAATGTTCAAAGACCTTTTCATACTTCTCATATGTCCGCACACGCCTGTATTTACCCTGAGTATTTACTCAATTTGTTCACAGAACTGTGTTGCTAGGGAACAACTGGCAGATACAAAAGGGGAAGTAACCTTACCTCTTGTCCTGTGGCGACATCTATGGCTGTATAAACTGTGCCAGAGGCCCTGAGACAGTAAGAGGTGGAATAACCTTTAACAATCTCCCCAACAAGCAGCAAAAGCTTCCATCAAATCCCTGCTGATTGTCAATATTCACATTGTGCTGAACTGGGACTCACCCCTGGCCGATCTTCTCATAGCGAGTGTATTTCTTCTTAGGATCTCCAATGCTGACAATAGTTCCTAGGAATCGTTAAAAAGAAATAGGTCAGCTCTACCGCAGACAAAAATAGTATGTGGCTCCGCCTTTAATGCGCCATCTCCGGCGTGAATCCTTGTGTGTGTGTGTTTTACATACGAAGCTTCTCCATGATCTCCTCGTCGGTCATCTTGCCTCCCTTTTTCTTCTGTCTGTCGGCCGCCTTTGAGGCGCCGTCTACCTCTGACGCCGGGAGCGGGTCTATCACCGACCTGGTGTATACCTGACACAACATGAGGGGGGGGAAACATTTCAGGAACACTGACCTTTGGCGAAACTGGCATTCTTGTATTTATCTGCTTGCAAATGGTTTTAATTTGGAATTCAGCTCACTAAATAATTAAGTATTTATTTAGCATTTAGCACAGTGAAGGTTTCTTCTAGAAACAATGACATCATCATCTTTCTACTCACTGATTTTGTGTGTTCTGGCCGCGGCGCCACCACTGGAGGTGGTGTGTCGTCATCATCGTCATCGTCTCCGTCTTTGCCACCCGATTGTGAGGCCGCTGTGCCCTGCTTGCCTGGCTGCAAAACCAAACATAAGGCGATCGAATGGAGTGACATTCAGACTATACGTAGAAATATATTCCATGTGATGTTATGAATGGAAGCCGGGGTTAGAAACCGATCTCCTCACCGACTGAGAGTCTTTATCTGAAAGAGATAAAGCGTAAGGACAGATTAGTCCGCGGCGTTACAACATTGGACTTTTATTTTATATGTTGCGCAAAAGAAAAAACTAACCGGAGGCGGAAAAACTGAGGTATTTCTGTTTTCCACTGGTGGAGTCGTAAAACTTGAGGATGTCGAGAACGGCCTGAGGATTCTGTTTCTGCTCCGATTTACTGATGTTGGAGGTTTGAAGGAGACGGGCCCACTGCTCCGGCATGCCCTGGACACACACACACACACACACACACACAGTCAAACACATACAGAGATCTACCCACAAAGAGACCAAAAGTATTAAGGTTGCAGGCGGGGGAGCTCCTGTAGTCAGTTATCTCACAGCCTGTGAAAGATAACTGCAAACATGACTTTTGGTTTGAATATTTGATTTTTTCCCAATATGACAGATTTCTAGATGTTAACAAGCAGCAACTTACACATTACCAGGCTATTTGTCGAACTGTTAGATGTTCGAAATGGTAAACGTTGTTTTAAATGGTACAATCCAATAGAATAAATCAGTTATTTCTGCTCTTTAAAATATTAATACTTACAGTGAACTCGCCAGTGACTGAATCAAAGCCCACATGGATGGTGTGTTCAAAGTCTGAAGGGGAGGAGATCTCGGGTCGGTCCTTGTCCCGGTCCTTCTTCCTGCCTCCTGCAGGTAAAAGGTCAAGGGTCAATGTCGTGGCCATCCATGGCAGTGTGTGATTTTATATGCGTCTACGTCTCGTACCTTTCTCAGAGGCAAACATGGAGATGATCTTATTTCTGGACTTTCTCTCCTCGGGCACAGACGGCAGGGGCCGAGAGCTGTGATTGGCTGACTGGGGGTCCTTGGCTCCTCCTCCTTGGCTGCTCATCCTGACAGGGGGGGCGGGGGGCTTGTCCTCACACACTCCGCTGTCACACATCTACACACAGGTACACCTGCACAGGCGGGATGAGACGCACAAATTACCGCGCGTAAAGAACCGAACAGAAAAGCTACACGCGACAGCCCAAAACGCTTCTCACAAACAGCTGTAAATCACGCACAGCCGAGACTCCGTCGCAGAGAAGTCACTAACTAAACACATACCGGTAGGAAACAGTCACACAGAGCCAGCTAACCCATCCGTGCAGCGATGTGCGGGTCGGTGCCGAGTGTCGGAGCGAAGGAACAGAGTGTGAAGAGGAAGCGAGACTGAATGAGCAAAGTGACGTGTTGAGTCTCGTTCATGGTAACGTGAATGAGGAAGGAAAAGAGACAGAAGGAGCGAGAGACAGACAGACAGACAGAGAGAGAGAGAGAGACACAAACAGAGGCAGAGACACTAACAATGTAATGGCAACTGGGGCTGAAGGAAGCGAGTGAGGAACTGCCTAAAGATGAAGCGGCTGGTGTGAAACGATGATGTAGACAACAATCTCTGCTCATGTGCAGCAGTGAAGTACTTGTATTTAACTCGGGTATTTCCATCTCTTAATACCACTCTGCTACATGTGAAACACGAGATGCACTGTTGCGTCTCAAACCAGTGGTTTGGTCCTTTTGCCTTGTTTTTTTCGTAACAATGGAGTATTTTAACGCGGTTGTGATGGTTCCTGATACGAGTGTTTCTCCCCACACGGACATGCTCGGTGTGATCCATTACCCTAATATGGTGACACACACACACACAAGCGCACACAGCAACCAAAGAAACTGCTCCAAGCGTTGCAGAGCAAGCAGTTTAGTCGGGTGTGCTGCAGTCTGCATTCTTGTGGACGTCACAGACAGGAAAAAGGAAGCAAACACAGGTTTCCTCACTTCCTCCTCCTCACTGACACGCAACATAACATGAAACCCGGCGAGCAGACGCGGCTCAGGGGCAGCGGGACGCCCACGACCCCTTTCGACACACATAGAGCCTCCTCCCGCTCTGCTAACCTTGGACACACAACAAACAGAGTCAGGGAAAAAAAAAAAAAAAAAAAAGAAGAATGTTTTGTCCACATCTTAAAAGAGACCCGGCTCCGCCTTCGATCGGCGTGTTGCACCCGGACAATTAAATAAAACCTAAACGCACTACGAGCACGCAGGAGGTTTCCATGCAGCATTAAGGGAGCGAAGCTTCCCTTCGTTGTGCAACCCTGTGTTGTACAATGCGGGTTAATGAACCTTGAATCCGTGGCGATATCCTGACAGAGATACCTGTCCTTAACACATGAACTGTTCAACACGCACACACACACGAGGCCGTTAAGGTCATTTTAAAAGGCCATTTCCCACAAGCTGAGCGTCTTCAGGACGGAGGCCCTAACTTGTCTCAAGGTTAAATCATCACCCTCCCCGTTTTCCCACACAGTAGATCACGTCATCTGATCAGAAACTTCACGTCCAGGTAAAAACACGACCTCATCCGCTGCTCCGGACACAGAACGACACGTTGCTCCCGCGGCCTTTCGCGCTCAAAGCGTCTTTTCGATGCCGCTCGCCGCTTTCATTTCGAGCCGTTCATAAGAACTCACCTGTTTGTTGCCTCTCCTGCGTCTTACAGAAGACCACGTAGCCAATGCAAACCGTTGTTTTCAGCCGGCGAGTGTTCTGCTCCGCTTACTCGAGTGCTCATTTATCTACTCTACTTTATCTACTAAGCTCCACCGCTTCCTCACCTCTCTGCCGCTCATCTGAGGGCAAGTCTTAGCAGGCCGCTTCATTCCGCTGCCATCGCAGATGGGACAAGTGTATTCCTGTTCCGACGGGGTAAAATTAGACCCAGTCCAGGCTCGATGTGCACTTTCAAAGTCAGTATCAGAGTGTGTGTGTGTGTGTGTGTGTGTGTGTGTGTGTGTGTGTTGGACTGAATATTGGATGGGGGCCAGGCTGAGGCACGTTGTCTCTCAGTAGGAATTCCACAGCTGCAGGGGTTGGGCCAGATCTACTGTTTATCTCTCTCCCACTCACGCCAACAGGGCTCCTCCTCGTTCCCTGCCCTAAACGCGCACACACTCCCCTGGCCAACAGGGACTCCATTGTCAGCACTCGAACATCTTTTATGAAGCCGCGAGCGCAGCAGAAAACCTTTAACGACTCCGAAGTGAAGACAAAAAAGGGGCCAACCAACGGCCCCGCGGGCTACATACTTGTGTGTTTGTATTGGTGCACACGCCCTAGCGGCACTTTTATGATGAAAGGATTAATCAGCCAGTTTGTTCACATTTCGATCATCTTAAAGTTTGCCATTCGGGGGAAGTAGGCCGACACTTTCACAGAGTTATGCGCGGCGACTGATTCTGCTCTCATGTCTCGGGGGCAAATATGCCGCTGGGGGTAGAAGCAGGAGATCAACCCAGACATTTAGCTGAAAGAGGAACTAAAAAGAGCAATTCTGCATTCTTACGAAAGGTGAGGCACCAAACCATTTGTCCCAGTTATGGTCCTGGCATTTAAAAAGATTAAACAAGTCGTTGAATTAATTGGAGGCAAATCAACCGTGAACTTCTCACAGCTCAGAGCTTCTTAACATCTGACATGCACGTAAGTTAAAAGGGAACACAAGCAAATAAAGCGTTTTTTGTCCAACAAACACAAAGACGTTGCATTTGTAATACAGAGAAAATCAGCCAGTTCTGGCCTGTTTGGCCATTTATTTTACTCAAAACGATTAACAGATTCTAAAATGTGTTGTTCCAACTTCCTCTCAACTGAACAGTCGATTAACACACTC
Source organism: Gasterosteus aculeatus (assembly GCF_964276395.1). Lineage (NCBI taxonomy): Eukaryota > Metazoa > Chordata > Actinopteri > Perciformes > Gasterosteidae > Gasterosteus > Gasterosteus aculeatus. The sequence continues at coordinate 11,058,030 of NC_135703.1, forward strand.
ATCGTTTGAGCTCTTTCGTTGTGGCTGTGTTGTATTTTCACTTTCCTTCGCATTCCCGTCTCTGTGCTCTTAATTTCTTTTCCCCGATTCATTCCCTCGGCCCTTGGGCGCTTGCTTTGCACGCAGACTATTTCAGTCCCCAGACGGCGTCTTGTGGCATTTCTCATCCGCTCTCTATTCACAGAAGCGGCCTTTTCATCATCATCATCATCATCATCTCTGCTCCTCGGAGCCAGTCACGCCTCTCTGCTCTTCATCATTTCTATTCCGCATTCTGTGCTCCCTCGCTACATCGGAGCACTTTCTATTCCCCGTGGCGGGCGGCCATCAAGGGAAGCCCACTTCCTCATCCTGGAACTCCCCGAGCGCTACAGGGTCACGGGAATCGGGCCGCCCAACCAGAACGCGGCAGACTCGGCCCACCGAGCTGTTTACAGGAAGTGGACAGCGGGCCTTTTGTGTTCGGCTTCTATAAAAGGAAATTGTGCGGAGGACTTCCTGGAAGGAGTGATGAAGCCGACACACACACACACACACACACACACACACACAAACAAACTCTAACCCCTTTCATTCACTCACACAGAAGTGTGGTGGCAGACAGGCCGGCTGGAAAAAAAAAAAAAGAAAAGAAAAGAACGCACACATGTGCGTGTATACGTGCACACGGACTCCCTCTACAGTCAGCTCACTGATTATGGGTCTGGCAGCGAATAAACACACAGGCCAGCTGCACACCCACTCTCTAACACCTTATCCTGTTATTCAAACAGCTGCCTCGGCCCTGGGTCAACAATCCCCATGACACAAATCACCCAACCTGGCAACCCGAGGTCCCAGGACGCTGTCGGAGACATTCTGGACCAGGGCTCACAGTGAAAAGTCTGTTGGTTGCGTGAATGGCTGGTTTCAGTACCCGTCTTGACTGAGGAATCACAGTCACTGGTTTACACGCTGATGGGTTAGCAATTTTCATATTTAAAGCCTGGGCAGAAGGAAGCATTTAGCTGGTGTTCTTTTGTGGCTTTACACACATTCAACCGTATGTTTGTTCCACCTATTGCCTAATTATAGGTCTGTGCGAGACAACTTGAAGTGACAGAGACTTCTGCTTTATTCAACAACCGGTCATCAAACCCACTTTCGAGCAGCTCAGAGGCCCACGCCAGGGAACTAGTCTGTGACACACGCGTTGTGTTAACCACACGTTTTATTACTTCACTACAGCGGCACTTTGGTTTAACTTGCGTGCCATAAACTCCACCGCTGTGAGGTTATTGATCGCGCGTCTCCTTTCACGTTAGTTCGTTTTGCTTTACGGCTCTTAGAAGAGGGGGGGGGGGGGGGGGGGTCTCTCCATAGCAATTGTGGAAGAAGCAGCCATTCGGTCTGATCGCTCTCTGTGTGCATAGATAAAGTTAACAGTATCCAAACTGTTACCGAATAGGCGACTCGCATGTGTGAACCGACTCGTCGGGCTGTGATAGAGGACCAAATGTAACACTCACCGGTTGCTGTCAACCGCAAGAAAGAAATCAACCGGCCAAAAGCACACAAAAGTCCGCCCCGTCGCCGAAGATTTTCACTCCGTTAAGGCCCCGGTTCCCGCTGAGATTAAAACTAAATTCCCAGAAGTTGTGAAAAAAAGCTATATCGACTTTAATCTCACTCACTTGGTTCCCGTGTATCTCCCCAAGTACCCTCGGAGTGGCTCCTTGTTTGGCCCGGGAGGAACTTGGAAAGGAAGCGGAACGTCGTAGAAAACGAACCGGGGAATCTGAACCTCGCGGCTGCCGTAGTGCTCATTGGGCTAAACGCAAAGGGCGCGTAAAGTGCAGTTGGTAAGAAGTGATAGTCGGACTGCAAAAGCAGATGGACACAACACCGGAAACATGGTAACATTGATTTCAGAATAAAACGCGCAGCTGCAAAAAATTGCATACACCCAAAGTACACCGAAGTAAAGAGATTTAAGGGAGCCTTCTGAATAGGAATTCCTCAGCATTTCTGTCATCACAATAATGGTCAATTCCCAAGGCATAGCCAGATGGTTACATCAAAATATCAGAAATCATTCTCAAAGTCAAAACCGGAAGTTACACATAAACGGCTGTTGACTTGACACAAACAAATCGTTAGCACGCACATCGGCGACAGCAGCGCGTCAGAAACACCAAACTATCCGCTCTCTAAAAGTTGACTGTCGTCGAGGAGAAAATACAGAGCGTACGACCATCCAACAACTACTACGACCATTCAATAACTCAAACCCGCAGTTAGCAATATCAACATAACTAGCTAACGCTAACGCTACACATTCACGTTAGCTAGCCGTAGCTTGCATTGGACGTTGGCGTCTTTTGGGGACTTGGGGACACACTGAGGCGCTTGGTTAGTTAGCTTTGCTATTCATTGAACGTCACATTCAACGTAGATATGCAATGGGCAGTGTGTTAGTGTGGAGGTGTTGGCTACCTGCAGCTCCACGTCCGGGGGGTTGACGGGGCGTTTTCGTCAGTTGTAACAACACAACTTTTCTGAATCCTTCTAACGCATCGTCTGTCTTCCTCCGTGCGCGTCTCTGCGCGTGCTGCAGGAGGGGGAGCGGGGATGTCGTCCCGTGGGTGGCGGTTCGGCTGGGACAGGCACAGCGAGGTGGACCTCTTCGCGGACCGCAGTGACCCCGGTGCGGAGACCCTCTCTCAGGCCATCAGGGCCGCCGCTTCCGAGGAGCCGGACGCCGACGGCAGCGTGCTGTTCGGTCACCTGCAGGGCACGGTGGTCGGCCTTCGACATTACACAGGGCTGGTGAGGATCCCTCACCTACTCATTCAGTAAAACGATCAAATAAACATCAGAACTGCCACGCAGTGCAGGGAGACAGAGGCGGTGAAACCTCACCATCATCTGCGTTTTCCTCTCTTTGCAGGTGAATCGAGGTGAAATGGTGGGTTTGGTGAGACAGCCCCAGAATCAATACGACCGCAATGCAGTGATGGTCGCCAACATTTATGGCAACCAAGTGGGTCACATCAAGCGGGAGCTGGCAGCAGCTATGGCCCATGTTATGGATAACAATTTGGCTAAAGTTGAGGGGTGAGTCGATTTGTTATTGGCGTTGCAATGTAATTTCCTGCTCTCACAATATGGTTATTATTCTCATCATCTCATTCTTTGTTTTCTGTGTCAGAGTGGTGCACTCGGGTACGAAAAACTCCTTCAACATGCCACTGATGCTGTCCTTCTGGGGGCAAGAGGAAAACAAGAAGGCAGTGATGGAGAGCATGGCCCGTCGCGGATACAAGCTGAACACGGGAGGAGGCAAAGCAACAGGTACATCGACAACGCGACCGTCCCATCTCACTCGCCTCCGAGCCGATGTCTCCGCATTCATCCACAACTAAGCTGAAGGTTTTCAGGTTTTTTCATCTACTTGTGTCCTTTATTCTGTGTGTGGTTTCAGGTGCAAATCCGAATAGTCATGGTGCTTCTGCATTGTCATCTAAAAAAGGCTTGACCATCCCACTAACTGCAGCGGAGGTAATTACTTGAATTTAGCAAATGTAATATAAACTTGTCTGGAACAAAATTAAGCTAGTTTGCATTTGTTTTGGTCTGCATGGCAGGTTTACAAAGTCATTATCGTTGGGACTTTTTAGCACTTACAGAATTCATTATCATAATTATTTTAATGGTATTCAATCAATATATGTTTGCAGTTATCTCTAATCATTGATTCTGTCTTCCAGCTGAAGAATGCATTTGACAACCTTTTTGAAGACTTGATGCAGAGTGAAGACGGAGAGAAGCAAGCTGCTGAGGTGCGTATTCGCCTTGTTCATCCATCTTTATTTTTTGTGCAAATATCTTATGTCATCAGAGTTTTGTCTAATATTTAACATCTTATTACGTCACTTCGTCATTGTTATTATTCTTGTTATGAAACTTAATCTAATATTGAACACATTTTTGGTAACCTGGTCTGGGATATGTCAGCAAGCCGAGCATCCCTCAGACCTGAATGTAACCCGTCTTACCTCCTCTTGAGAAAAACTCCGGGTTGCCTCCCTCCTGCACTCTGAAATAGTTTTTTTCAGTGTCTTGGTTCAGCTTCATGATGAACATGCGTCTATCTTTGCCTGCAGTCTGTGGGAACTCCTCTCCTGCCTCACCAGAAGCAGGCGCTGTCCTGGATGTGTGCGCGGGAAAACAAGTCTGCGCTGCCACCCTTCTGGGAGAGGAAGGGCGAGCTCTACTACAACCGCCTCACGTGTTTCTCTGCCAAAGAAATACCAGAGAGAATCCGGGGGGGGATTCTGGCCGATGACATGGGGCTGGTGAGAAACCTGCACTGTTATATGACGTCATTATTATTATTAATACGAATATACCTATTGGTGAATTACAAGTATATATTTTGTACGTTATGGCTGGATGGGATGTAGGGTCAGTTGCTGGTTACCATGAATATTAGCGACAATTGTGTTTTTAAACTTGTGTTGAAAAGGAAGGATAAGATGATATTTCAAAGATCACTCATCAAAGCTTATTATTATTCTTTTACCAAAGTAAAAGGTTTCACACTGCTGATATCGAAGCAGACATGAATCAATACCAAACCCTTGTTTGTGTTTTCCAGGGAAAAACTCTGACAACCATTGCTCTGATTCTCACCAACTTTCACAAAGGAAAGCCTCTGCCTGTGGAGAAATGTGTACGTGAAGCTGTGCGTCAATGTGCTATTCTCAATCAGTCTGGTTGACCTCGTTCTCGGCCATCATAGAGTGTTTGTTGACATGTGTGCAGGATGAGCAGCCTTCACCTTTCAAAGCCAAAACTAAACCTGAGATTGCCTCCAAACTACAAGGTAATATTAGTTTTCACTTAGTTCTTTTTTTTTTTTTCTTCTTCCTCTTTCTTTTCATATTCCCTTTCGTGGACATCGTTTTTGTTTCAGGAAGCATCGGTGCAGGCGGTGGATCCGGCTCTAGTGATGCAGCGGCTTGTTCTACGCCCTCGACCCTGTACGTGTGGTCTAACTCAGTTTGTCGCTGATCATTTTATCGTTTATCTAAATTCCAGCTGCATGATTTGATCATGTGTAAAGGTGGGTCCCAGGTAGCACCCGAGTGCTTAATGCAGCCGGCTAGATTCCAATCTAACCTGCATTTCTTGCACGTGCTCAAGAGATGAATAATAAGATCAAATAAGCGCTAATAAACAAATTAACCTAGAAAAACATTTTCACGTATTCATGTTTAAAGGTAAGAATGCAAATGACTAACTGGACATATTTCCATACATTCAGTGGGACTACATGTCACAAGTGTGCACCTATTTTGTAAAATGTATTCTTATTTTGTGCCTGTGTACTGATGCATTTGCTTCTGGACCAGTTCTCAGGTGGATGTTATCTGTGCTGATTCAGCAGACGTAGGGAACAAGTCGGAGAAGAGTAAGAACTGACTTTCATCTCCATGTCCACCACCTTTTAGGTGTTTTCAAGCTCTGTGCTTGTGTTTTGTTGTCTGACATGGCTCTTGGCTTACATACATTTTCCCCTGACTTCTCCACTTACAGGTACCGGCAAAGGAAAGAAGAAAGCCACCAAGCGAAAGCCTGTTACAGGTAGCAGCCCAGTAAAGTCTTTAGATCTGTGAACCGTTCATATAATATCTGCATGTGCAGGGGAATCCTCTAGAAACGATGTGTGTATCGGTGTGTGAATTTTGATTTTGTTAGGTGGGGACATAACTCAATGCTGCTGTTATTTAACATAAAATCGTCATCACCATTTCCTGTGGACTACACTTCTAAATGTGTGATTCATGTGCAGAGGCCTCTGCATTTATTGAGGATCTGGACTTTGCTGCAGCACTCGGTGGCACAGCCAATACAAGCCTAAAGAAGAAGAAATCTGCCGCCGTGACACCGAGTGAGTTCCATCAGTCTACATACCATTTTTTTGGAGAGAAAAAGGGAAAAGTTGTTGTATTGGAGACGAATGTGTACCTTTTTTTTTTTTTTGAAGGTGCTGGTGTGGACTTTTCTATCGCCGAAAGTGCAGATGACTTATCAGCAAGAACAACTCTCATCATCTGCCCCCTGTCCGTGATCAGCAACTGGCTGGTAGGAATACAGCATCACATCTCCATTACCGTAACTTCCATCACTGCAAATCACGGGCGTCTGCGGGGCCACAGTGCTTGGAATTTCTCTGAAATCCAGTTCTTACTATGCTTTTATGTTTATATCTATGCTGCTTGTCACTAGAAGTTGGCAAACATAATTCTGTGGTTTGCCAATGCTTCTATTTGCTCTGTTCAATGCTAGTTTTCCCTCCCCGAAGTCAGCCATGTATCCTCCTTTGTGAAGTCTTTGTTGTGAAGTGCAGCTTCTAATAATCACCCAAACACATCTTGTATTGAACGGTAACCTTTTTACTGTCTAAAACAGTGTGCAGAACGCGCTCTCGATACAGGTTCACATGTTATAGTTTACATCAAGTGAAGACACGTCATGCTACTTCCCCTTTTTCACAAAATAAAAGTACTTGCTGTTAAGTACGCTATTCATATAAGCAGTGTTACAGAAGCAGCATTAACTACATTTCTCATGGAATCAAACAATTTAAAACAGTCTTTGTCTGTGTGTGTGTGCAGGACCAGTTTGAGCAGCACGTGCGTGCTGACGTAAAGCTAAACGTGTATCTGTATTACGGCGCAGAGCGTAACAGGAGCAAGACCTTTCTGTCCTCTCAGGATGTGGTGATCACAACCTACAACGTCCTCTCTGCCGATTTTGGGGTGAGTGCAGACCGGTCACACGCATATCTGTACCTGTAAGGCTTCACTCAGAAAGGAAAACTTTGCTTCATGTGAAGGTGTTGAATGGAACCATTCTATACTCCTCATAAATGGTCAATATTCTCTTTGGCAAGCATTTGCTTATCTTTTTTTAAATATAATGGTATGTTTACTTCTCAGAACAAGAGTCCCCTCCATGGGATCAAATGGCTGAGGGTCGTGCTGGACGAAGGACACGTCGTACGAAACCCTAATGCACAGATGAGTAAGGCTGTGCTCGACCTGAAAGCTCAGCGGCGCTGGGTTCTGTCAGGTATACTTATAACGCACACGCAAAGACAGTCCAAAGTATGAAAACACAATCTGTGAGCTCAATTATTAGTGCTCCTGTCTTCGCTCCACACAATTATGTCAAGTCAGTGAGATATTATCACAGTACTTAATAGTCTCCACCACAAATACTGATTATTTCAACGACTTAACAAAGGGCAAACAAATTTAACAGCGTCAATAATAAGGGAATAACCAAATATTTACGTGTGTGTGTGTTAATTATGCCCTCCCAACAGGTACTCCTATCCAGAACAGTGTGAAGGACCTGTGGATGCTGCTGGCCTTCCTGCGCCTGAAGCCCTTCGATACCAGAGAGTGGTGGAACAGAGTGATCCAGAGACCCGTCACTCAAGGAGACAGAGCCGGCCTGCAGTGCGTGCTCACAAATGTTAAATCACGCTGCTGCGATGTAGTAACACGTCGTCCTTCTGAGTGCAATCAGTGCATCAAGCATCTTAGTTGTGACACACCCAACGATATTCCAAAAAACTCGATTTATCATGTTGTAACGGTTTGCTATTTTCTGAGGTAGCTAGATGCGCTAACAAACTCAGAACTGGAGTGGTAATCCAATATTAACGATTGATGCCGTCTATTAAAAGGAACCTTCAGACCCTGGTGAAGTGCATCACCCTGCGGCGGACCAAGGGCAGCGAGGTCAACGGGCGCCCTCTGGTGTCTCTGCCTGAGAAGACCGTATGTGTGGAGCAGGTGGAGCTGAGCCAGTCGGAGAGAGAGGAGTACGAGCTGGCTCGCAACGAGGGAAGGAATACCATCGCCAGGTACATGTATGCCTGTCCTAATGGAAATTGTATATTCCTATATGTGTTTTATATTCTAAGTAAGCTGTTTTATAAGTAAGTTTACCTTGTTTAACTTGGGGATCACACAGCAGCTGACAGCGTGCACACATATCCTGTTGTTCTTGCTGCCAAACAACTAGCACTAGTATGCACACTTCTTTACGGACAATTTATATATCTATCTGTTGTTAAAAGCACTTATTTTACTGAAACAACTTGAGGAATGATGGGTCAGCACGCATCCCTCTTGATCACTCTCTGTAAGACTGTGTGACTTTGTTTCTGAAGTGCGCACTTCTACAGATTTGTTGTCACTCTCTAGCGCCTGTTGATAAATGTCTGTTATTTGTTACAGCGATGTTAAGTTGCTACCAGTAAACAACTGCGTATTGCTGCATCGTCTTTAAGTGTATGTGTGTTTGCGTGTGCGTGTGTAGATACGTGACTGAGGGGACAGTCTTGAGGAACTATGCTGACGTATTGGCCATCCTGATGAGGCTTCGACAGCACTGCTGCCACCCTGATCTGCTGGCAAAAGCCTCCTCCGACCTGGGTAAGACCTGCAGAGGGATGTAAGGCTCATGCACTGACTGAACAGTCAGTGCATGAGCCTTGCACTGTGTGCTCAACTGCAGATGCAGTCCTTATTGCATCAATATGTTTATTTTGACATGTAAAATGTATCAAGTATTTTGCCTGTAGGCGCTGCAGCCACACCGGCGGAGATGCGGGAGCGTCTGATAGAGAAGCTGCGGCTTGTGTTGGCCAGCGGCTCTGACGAGGAGTGCTCGGTCTGTCTGGATTCGGTGCACCTGCCAGTCATTACACACTGCGCCCACGTGTACTGCCGGCCCTGCATTGCCCAGGTGATCAGCAGTGAGCAGGTAACGCGCCGCCTTTAGCAGAAACTAGTTTCTAATTGAGTTGTTGAGTTTTCCCCTCTCTCTCAATTGTAGAGCTGCTAATCATGAACGGACCTATGTGTTCTCTATGCTGTGTGTGTGTGTGTGTGTACATAGGAAGCAGCGCGCTGTCCTCTCTGTCGAAGTGAGATCAAGGCTAGTGAACTAGTGGAGTTTCCACAGGAGGAAATGGAAGAAGAGAAAAGTACAAACGCTGATAAGTGGAGGACAAGTTCAAAGGTACAGCTGCAAATACTGAGAATGCAGTTAAAATCGGTTGATTTACTCAGGAGACATTCTTTTTGAGCATTGTGGCAGTGTTAAAAATCGGCTTCATTGCAGCCCAGTTTTTCCTCCCCTGAAGTGACTGTTGCTTTTTCTTCATTGCAGGTGCAGGCGCTGATGGGAAACTTGCTCAGGCTGCGATGTGAAGACGGCAGCATCAAGTCTTTGATCGTCTCACAGTTCACACGCTTCCTCACCATACTGGAGACTCCGCTCAGGTAAAACAAACATTCACAGTAGAGGTTCAGGAGGGGCTTCTTAGAGGTCTATAAATTAATTATTGCTGCTATGGTTTTATCTTTTTATCTTTAATAGAATTGATTTATTTATTCATTTATTGAATTATTTAAACTCTGTGACGTTGTCCTCTTTTCTCTTCACCAGAAAGCATGGGTTCAGTTTTGTGCGTTTAGATGGCACCATGAGCCAAAAGAAGAGGACTCGGGTCATCCAGGAGTTTCAGAGCGCTGCAGCCGACAGCCCTGCCATCATGCTTCTGTCACTCAAAGCTGGAGGGGTGGGGCTTAACTTGACTGCCGCCTCGCACGTGTTCTTCATGGACCCTGTAAGTGCAGATTTGGGCCACAAAGTGTTTTTTAACACGTTAATGAAAATAAAACATAATATTGTAGAAGCAGAGACACATAGTATAGATGGCATTGTGAACATTTTCACATCACAAGAAACCTGCTAGTGGATTCAGGGAGAAGGGAGTTCTCAACTGCGTGTCTGCTTCCTTGTGCCCGGGTTTAGGCATGGAATCCTGCTACAGAGGAACAGTGCATCGACCGCTGCCACCGTCTGGGACAGACTAGGAACGTTTTTGTCACAAAGGTCAGTAATCCATTACTAAAAGGTCTGTTTTGGGCTTTTATATCGAGGTCTGCAGTGAAAGCTAACTGGATTTTTCGTTGGTGGGAATACATCACATGTTCCTTGGCAGGTTTACACTGCAAGACCGGTGTTTAGGTACCTGACAGTCAAAATGATTTTTAAGATCCAAGATGTTTTAATTATCTATTAGACAGAAAGCCATTATGCCATTCATAGGTAAATAACAAAAATCAGACAAACATTTTGGCATGTTTATTTATATTTGGTATGTTTTTATGGCCACAGTTCATTGTGAAAAGTTCAGTGGAGGAGAACATGGTGAAGATCCAGAGGCAGAAGCAGGACCTGGTGGAGAAGGCTTTTGGTTCCAAAAACCCGGATAGGAAAACGTCTCGTATGGAGGAGATCAAAGCGCTGATGGAGATGTAGAAGTATTGCTCCAATGTGGATACATCAGTTGCCAGAGTTCTTGTTGGGTCCAGCAGGACGGCTGCAGGAATCCTTTTGTACAGTCAATTCGCGTTTTGCTACTGATTCATTGAGAGGACAAAAGACTTGGCCTTTGTTGTGATCGAGATCATAAAACGTCAAAGCTGTGCTAAAACTAATAAGGATTTAGTAGAAAATGGACAAAAAGCCCACCGGTTCTGACAGCTTGAATGGTCCATTTACAAACGAGTTAATCCGTAACAATTCCAATGTTTTCTTTTTCATTTTGTGGTCTCTGGATTGGAGAAATTCTATTGTAAACAAGCACCTTTCAGAACTCATCTGTTTACTAAATCCAAACTAGCATTTTCTGTTTTAATGTTACAAGTCTGACGGACGTTTTTGCCATTTGTCACAATTAATTGATTTGATGAATCAATATTTCATAGAAAATAAACTACAAAAGTGATGGATAACGGGTTGTTCTTCAGTTCTTTTATTAGCACTTATACAGGGATGTACAGTTAACAGGTGACAGGACCGATCTAAAGTAACTGATCTTCCACACTCATGCATATTCAGGATCAAGCTGGCTGGAAAGATCACAAAAAAAAAAACCACATGAACCTTTCTCTCGACCTTTCCAGCTCCGTATTGGAGTGTGCTTTCATTCTTAGCTATAAATTATACTTCTAACAGCTGGAGTTAAGTAAAGGAGGGACGTGTTGTGCTACGAGCAGCGGTTACAGTAAGTGGGGTTCTGTAAACAGTGAGCGGCAATAAGGCAGCTGGTAACCCAACGGAAAGGAAGTGACGTCAAAGACGTACCGACGTGCGTCTGGGAGGGACGTTGCATAACATGCAGGTACAGATGCCTGTGGAGCGCACAAATCCCACCAATACACACACAAGACTACCAACAGCGCCTCAGGATGTGGGTGGAAGTACTTCATTAGTGACCAACTTTTTTTTTTCTGCCAGACAAACATAACCAGCCTGTGTCTCTGAGACCAGAAATGACACAAATGAACTCAGACAGGGGAGCCTTCTAAAGGGAGATCGACACACCTGGCAGGGACTATGAGAGGGAGATGAGCCAGTGCCGCAGATCTGCTTTGAAGCAGTTTAAATACTTATTGCAAGAAGGGAGTTGTGCCAAAATCCAAAAACAACTTTTAAACTTAATGATTTTTATCTGTTTTTGTTGCTGGAAGTTTCCACAGTTAGATTCACAGTCCTGAGTCTTCCTATTGCCATCAAATGCACAAGAACACTAAGACCGAGTCTGACAATTTGGGAGTACACTTTGCTTGGGATCTGATGAGATTGTATGTGTTAAACATCGTCATGTTACCCGTTTGGCATTCATGGACAGGGACCGTGACATTAGATAATGGTTGAATTTACACAAACGTTTACGGTCTGTAGGTATTTATAAAATGTCTGCTGGGTCAAAACATTCTTTGAACCAACACTACATCCTTTAAGCAACCTGTTTAGCAGCGGACGGGAAGAGCATCCACTCATCGTTATCTTTAACCGCTTAGCCAAAAGAAGAGCAGTCGGTGTATATATAGAATTTTCCATGGCAGATCTTATCTTTCAGGAGAGATATAAACATCTGTAGGATTGGGATTTTTTTTTGTCTTGAGGTCACAAACTGAGTGAGACGTCTTAATGCTAAGCTAACTAGCTGCTGAGCGAGAAAGTTAAAGTGTATTTCCTTAAATATCAAACTCATCCTTTGAGGGGGAGAATTGAAGGGTGGGAGTGCGTGGGAACTGTCACCCCCCCCCCCTCCCCCCTCTCACACACACACGATAGAACGCAGAGAGTGAGGCTTAACGTTGCACAGAGGCCTTCGTCAAGCCCCTGTGATTGGCTGAGCAGTGCTTGAAATCTCCGCCCACACAGCGCACACTCACGCCGCCCCGCCAGCCGGCTACTTTAGGAATGAGTCAAGCTTTCGTGCGATGTTGTCGAAGGAGTCGTCCCCCATGTAGTCGATCTGGCCCGCTTCCCAGCGCAGCTTTCTCTCCTCCGATGAAACCTTCTGTGGGGGCGGAGCAAAGGGGGCCTGGTTCTCCTTCGAATCCTCGTGAAGCTTGAAGCCCTGCTTGATGGAGACGGATGATGAGTGGATCATAACATGGGACGGGAGCGACACTTTATAAGGACTGGTTTCACCACATTCAGCCACGCTCGGCCGCACGCTTTTTTCTAGACACAATCACTGCGTGCAGGGATTTCATCACGGGAGTCAAAGTACAAGCGGGACATTTTGCATCACACTTGCTGCAGATAATAGTTGAGTATATAGATTTCTAATGTAGAAGTACGCTCAATAAATCCATGCAAAAGTTTTTTTTTTTTTTTTTTTTTTACATCAGGTGTTTCTCGTATATATAGTCTCAAAAGTTGAACTGATGGACACGAGCTGTCTCATACCTCACTGAGAAGTCCAGTACAGCTGCATGTACATACTTTAATATCTAATCCTGGCCAGGTTACTAATACTTGAGAGAACAAAATAGTTCTCTCAAGTATAACTGCCTCTGTGTGATGAATCCCTGGCTTCACCAAATCAACTCACTGATTACTGCCAACAATGTGCAAAACACACTTGAGTGGAGGGATTCTTTAAAGCTCAACTCCAACCTGGCATGTTGTGACCAGCAACACAAGTGTTGTATGAAGCTGTATGATTAAGTTTACCAATTTTCAACTTGCATAATGATGCATTTAGGGCAACTGAGACTTCGGTGAAATTAGGGCAATTCAACCAGCAGTCCTTGTCCACTGTTAAGTAACCGTATTGTGTCACTTCCAGTAAAAATCATTTCAAGATTCACTTGGTAAAAAGGATTTCTTTCAAACTTCCGCCCGAGCCGGCAGAATGACTAAAATACTTGCGTAAACACGATGGCACAGCTTAAGGCAAATTTGCAGCTTTCCTTTTAGACAAAGGATTATTTCAATGCTGCCCTCTTACGACAGACAGCATGGCCACTTCCTGCTGCTCTGAGAGAAGCTATTCATGCAGTCGACAGATTGTTGCTTAAGAATGGTGAACAAATTGACACTTTCTTGACAGACAGTACTCTAAATCAAAAAAAAAAAGCTTTCACCACAGTAGAATTTCCTTTTGTAATTAGTTTTAAGGACGCGACCTATTATCACACCTCTTTGCTTGTGTCTGAACATTTCCACCAGAAACAACGCGACGCACACTTTGAAGACCACAGCGGCCAAACGTACCTCCGCGCTGGCGTCGGCGAAGCCGCTGTCGAACGGAGCGTCGCCGTACGTCTGCTGCAGCAGAGGCTGCACTGACTGGGCGTACAGCCGCCACCACATGAGTAGGTAGTCGGGATGCAGGTGGCACTGGTCGGGGGACAGGCAGTGACCTTTGACCTCGCCCGTCTGAGCGTCGTAGGAGTAGTTCCATGGCTTCATCTTTCCGAGGAAATGCACCACCTTGGCGTCGCGGCCGTACCTGCGAACGGCGCGGCACATTACGGTCGGAAGGCGGGAAAGAGCGGGAGCGCGACGGAGAGTCTGCGGCGCTTGAAAAGCACTCTCGGGAAAAAAATGGAATGGAGTTCAGCCGGATGATCTAAAAACACGTCCTGTATAGGTCAGTTTGAAAATGGGTGCACCAAAACATACAGAAGAACTATGTGAGTAACTAAGTAACGGAAGCCCGGACGATCTGAATCAAAGTCAACCCATGAAATGGTCGCAGCTTGTAACCGATTACTACCCGGCTTTGTGGTACTCTGGCCTCATCGGACTGGTTTGTGGTGACACATGATTAAAAAAAATGTGTATATATATATATATATATATATATATAAATAAAACGAACGCAGATTCAAATAACACAGTAAAAGAAAAGTATATCTGTGGTAACACGTCCTGCTTAGAGGCAGAACATGTGTTAAGACACACAAATGCACGACCTTTGAACTTTACGGCTCCCTACAGACAAGCATTTCACAAGGACAGCCACTGAGTCAGGGCAATAGTTCGGCTACACATGTACGTACACTGTGTGTGTGTGTGCGCGTGTGCGTGTGCGTACTGTTTGAATGCTGGCAGGTAGGAGTAGATGGCGATGCTGCTGAGGTTGTAGATGAATGGAAGGTGTTTGGAAATATCTGCCGTCGCCCAGGTGTTAAAGAAAGTGTTGAGAACCCCCTGATCTCCACCTGCAGAGACGTGGATACAAAAACATACGTTGGACATTTGTGGACATGAATTTGGGCTCAAGTAGAGCAAACAATGTGAGAGACTCTGCAAAGGAAAGCAGTGATTCAAAGACATGAAAAAAAGAAAACGTCTTTTTCCCTTCCAGTAATATTTATCATATCTGACAGCTTTTTCTGGCTGCAGTAATCCATCACACACACACGATTACATACCTGCATGGTCAACACCACACATTCCAAAAAGACTGTCTTGAGTGTTGGCATTAACTCATATCTGCAGAGCTTTACGGTTGTTTTGGTCAAGAAAAAAAGAATATTGACCTTGCTTTGTTTCTTACTGTTCTTGAAAAATAAAAAAGAGGCCATAAAGATTCGGGTCTTACCATCAAAGCTGCCGTTCTCACTGCAGAACGCGAGCAGCTTCTCGTGCGTCTCATTGGACGGTCTGAAGACGAACACGCCGGAGTTGAAACAGTCCGGCCAACCAGGATCCGGCGCGGCAGACAGTTCCTCTCGCTCAAAGAGTTCATCTATATTCGACAGCACCTGAATACATCAACGCAAGTGTTACTCGCCGGTATATTAGCAGTTAGACGGTCTCCTTGCCGCTTGTCTCACCAGTGCGTCGGCGTCCATGAACACGCACTTGCTGTACTGCGTGAGACTCCAGCAGTGCAGCTTGGTGAATGTCACTCCCAGGTCCGGGCGCTTCATCAGAGACAGATGAGCTGCATCGCCCGAGTCCATAACGTCCACCACCAGCACCTCATCGAAGATGGAGCGAAGGGCGTCTCTACAACGCAGAGAGCAGGATGTGCGTCAGTCAGTGCGCGTGTGTGTGTGTGTGTGTGTGTGTGTGTGTGTGTGTGTGTGTGTGCGCGTTTGCTGCATATTGATCATCGACTATTTTTACCTGCAGGGTTCAGCAACGTGAGGTCCCACGAGCACGACCAGTTTCCTTGTGGTTCTGTGGTTCAGCAACGACTGGCCGAGAACCATCGCTCCCTTGGCGTAGCTGTCATTTGTGGCAAGTGTCACGAAAGCTTCGTCTGCTGGGAGAAACACACGAAAGTGGTTGCTGGCATCACGTAGGGGGGACAAATCGGAGTTTGTCCCCAAAAACGTTGGTTATAAAAATGCATTTTATTAGCACTCTGAAAAAAGGTGTTGAAAAAAGAGTAAGTAAGAAACTGGAGTAATCTGTAAAATATGAGATGGGCTGAAAATGTGTGCAATGCCTCACAGCCAATAAATAACACAAAGTTATTTAGAATGTGGAAAAAGCATCATACCCAATAAATGAGAGTGAAACACTTATTGTCCTCTTAAGGCAATAAGATATAAATACAGAAACTAAATGTTCACACGTAGCTCAAATTAGAACAACAAACTATACTTTCCAAACTAACCCTTGTCTCAATGGTTTTTCCTCTACACAATAAACCATCACATCCTGCGTCCCGTCTCGCCCTCGGTGTGTGAAACCCACTACAACCTGTCCGGTTTGTCTACGAGCCGCTTGTGTGAAGCTCGGAGTCTGCTGGCTCCCCCGAGGACACGTCAGGACAACCGCACCGTGTTGACCGCGTTTCTGCCCGAGAGAGAGTTGGCCCGGAGCCAGCAGATAGTATTCATCCAGCTGAATGTGTGCGTTGTTTGGGGGATTCTGTGGAGCCTCATCAGAGAGGCAGCGGGTGAGGGGGGTTGGGGGTTTGGTTGCCGGGGGCTGCTCCGAGGAACTTTAAACTTGCACTGAAGAGTGTTTAACCCGTCTCGCCTGTGCGAGCATACAGGAAGTATGTGCTGGGTTCCCACAGAGATATCTGAAGCCTCATTAAGCCACACCACCTCTTTCTACACGTTTCATGACACTTAGTCACGAGCGAAAGCGCTTTTGAAATGTAACCTGGCACAAGTACATCAGTTTTTAAATATAGTAAGTACATTTATGATGAATAATATATGCAAAAACATGTATACATAGACTAGAGAATATTCTTATGTCAAATGTGTAGGACACCACAAATGTATTGTTCAAAGCCAATAAAATGAGTAGCGGTTGCACGTAAAGGTCTATATGCTGCAGGCCGTAGAAAAAACAAAAACTTTAAGGCCTCACACTGAGTTGCACGTCCGCAATGTCGAGTTAGTCAATTTCGATAAATTTACGCAGGAAGTTATTAGTGTCTACTTTAAACAAAAATAAAAGTATACATAAGCCCTTGAACAAAGTTTAATGAAATTAAAATACTATAAAATACTTTTCATATTGAATCGCTTGGTCTGGTAAATTGTGAAGGGGGACTTTTGTACTTTCCTATACAAAAGGTATTTGAATTTATTTTTCCGCCAACAGTGAAACCAGAAAACACATTTGACTAGTTATTGCTTGGCACTTTTATTTGAAATAATGACTTAAAAGCTATCAAATTCGCAGATTTATTTTACGACTATAGTTCCAATTAGCTTAACGTTTAAAGTTCGGTTTTGGTAAATAAAATATCAAATTAAACAACCGTGATAAAATTCTTCAATGAAGATTTAATTTGATGGCTCTTTCAACAAAGAGGCCTCAAGACTGTCTGTGAATTCAGATGGCAAACTTCAAAGACACACAAAAGTGTACATATATGTACCAAACTAATGTACAAAACATATGTACAATGGACTAATAGTCATAAAACAACATCCACCAATATTATCTTATTATTATGGATAGTGAAGTCAAAAATGGCAAAAAAAAGAATTTAATATACATTATTCTTTAGGAAATGTAGCATTTGTCTTTGAAACTCTCCTTCGGTTGGATTCAAACGTTGACTTTGAAGATTAGTAACCGGATGTTCTCCTTCTGATCATCAACAGCTTTACTTTGATTCCAACCGCGGCATCTTCTACCGAATCAAAACGCACATAACCGACAACCTTGAAACGGCCACAAATCGCTTCGCCTCACTGACGTCTGCGAGCGTCGCAGCGGACGTTTTTCTGCAGCGTTTATCAACAAATTCTCGGTATTTCGACGGAAGACGGCAGGTCGCGGCGCCCCGGTCCCCCCGGTACTCGGTGGCCGCGTTCCGGTGTGAGTTCCGCGGGGCTTCTTACCCGACATGGTGCGGCGAGGGGAGTCCACCTGCGGCGCGGGGGTCGTGACGTGTCGGGCGGAGGGTTTGCACTGCGCAGCGCAGAGGTTCAGCAGCTGAGAGCAATCCAACGCAGGAATTAAGCCCGACATGTTCCGGGTCACGTGACCAGTGACAGGGCACACGCCCCCCTCGCGTGGACCCTTTAAATGGCGCAGTGATGAAAACAATTTATAGGTCGTGTAAGCTTCATATAGTGTGCATTGAATACAGAATCGGCACAACAACTGGCCCAATCATAACTGTGAGATGAATGTACTGGAATAAAATGTACAAAAAAAAGCGATGTTTGATTTTAATCTGCATTTTTTTTAAATAATTGTATTTCTAACATTCAAGTGTTCAGAAAACACTGAACATAATATTTGCCCTGCTTCAGTTTAAGAAGAAGGCTGTATGGCGACGTGCTGCAGGATGACCATCTAGCCTGTACGAGTCTTTAAAGAGGAACCGGTTGAGCTTTACTTCATCAGCACTGCCTCTGTGTGGTGGAGGCTTCGCATGACAGCTAAATGACAGTAAATGACACAAGACAGTACATTCTTTATCGAGGTAGATAAATAATCTACAGCTCGACGGTGGGAGAGGGGAAGCTAGATGGCGGCACACTTAGGCTTAATAAGACATAATAAGACTCCAAGCATGCAAGGTTGTAGAGATACAAACAGAAGAGTCTGTGGCACACTGAGGATTGCAGAGGCTCAGGAAGAGATAGTGTAGGGAAACTAGCAGTGGGACACAGGTCTCAGGAGTGTGTGTGTGTGTGTGTGTGTGTGTGTGTGTGTGGGCGCTAGGAGACAGAAAGGGGGGGGCAGCGAGATAGGGTCAACCGACCAGATGATGCGTCTATGCCAGCAATCCTTTACGCTATAAACTCCAAAATGGAATTCACATTTACTATCTCTACGATCGGTGCTAGAGAAGAAATATGTGCAGCATTATTGTGTGCATGCACGCTTGTGTGGTTTTCAGCCCATTCTCCCTCCTGTGTGTGTGACCAGGTCCCAGTCAATAATGCAGGGAGCTTAAGAGGAACTCTTAAGGCCGGCAGTTACATTTTTGACTCCACCAGCTAAAGCTGTTGCTGCTGCATCAACGACTGCATTGGTGATGAGCGGGTAACCGGAGCGCACCTCTGAGTCGCCCCGTGGAATCGGCCTGATCAAATGTCTGAGGAAGAGAGGCCTGAGGGGGAGATAGAAAGATGGAGTCTCTGCGGATTTAGAGGCAAAAACATAGACTGTAACGGTTCGTGGTGAATGGGTGCAGACATGTCTTCAGCGCGTTTGCCCGATCCACCGTCTCGTGTCTCGGTTTCGGCTGCTCTTGGGACTGTGTGTGCTTCTTCCAGTGGAGGAGGAAGTGACAGGAGAGGTTGACAGGTGCGAACAAGGAGAAAAGGAAGGGAGGCAAAGTGGCAGAGCGGAGTAAAAGAGAGGGGCCCCAAACCGTGCAGCAAGCTGAGTTTCTGCCTTGGACTGGACTCTAAGCCCCGCAGCGTGTCCCGGACTCAATGTAAGCTCCTTACTGCCACGGTTCCTTACATTACAGTGGCACTTTTCTACAATACAGAGCAACAACATTAACAATGTCTGATCTGCTGTTTTTTATTCAGGACGAAGAGAGACAAGTGGCAGTGTTGCTGTGTTGTTGTGCAGCTTAATCTGCAGTGTGTCCGTGGGCTTCAGGTTACAAGGCTTTGCGTGGCAAGATATGCAGGCAAACTGAGACCTCAAGTTTTAAACATGTTTGACTGTAATCTCAAAGAATATGCGGCTGTATTCAACGAATGGAGTTTATCTAAGTGCAAGAAAGTGCGTGTATGTGGCAAACATATTGTAAAAATATACCTTGCCTGTGTTTTTATTTACTGTGTTTGGTATCTTTTTTACCCTCTGTTCCTGCTGCGAAACAAACACGTTCTCGTGTTACCCTTTTCATGCTTTCTAGGCTCATTGCAGTTGAATAGTTTAAATGCAACCTGATTTTCCCGGAGGAGACAAACAGGTGAAAATGTTAATATGCTGACACAGCTGAGGTGTTAACTGTTAACTGTCCACGCCTGTCACAGGGTCCAGAGAGGCCAAAGGTCCATTCCGCCGTGCCTCTCCTCAGTGGCTCCTCCTAGGAGAGATAATACGCTCTCGAACCTCTCCGGGATCCAGCTTCCGCTCTGCCCGAAGCCCCGCAGAGCTCTGCAGGACTCGACCCCGACTGCGGCCAGTTCAGCGGGACCTTCAACCAGAAGACAGGATTACTAACAGGAAACTCTTATGAAGGTACTTGTCTCTGTCTTGGGGTTACTCTGTCTCATACTTATACCATTATACTTCACGGTAGCCTGCTACTACCTTCGTGGGTTTATGAAAAACCATAAATCTTGCTTGTGTGGGTGAAAGTCGTAAAGAGGAATGTCGGTGAGAGGCTTCGCTGGGAACGATTCAAGAAAACAACCTGACTAATTCTTCTATGTTTATTCCACCTCTATAGTTAAACACAGCTTTTGTTAGTTCTATTTCTAGTTAGTTCTAGGCAAAATCAAAAAGCTCCTTCTTTTGGTCCTTCTTGGGGTGTGATCCAGAACTGTATGTGTGTGTGTGTGTGTGTGTGTGTGTGTGTGTGTGTTTCAGGTAAAATAAAGGAAAAGCAACTATGGAGAATCACATCACACAGATTTCCAGAGATGACCTGGACGATCTGAGGGACGCCTTCAATAAAATTGGTCAGTTTCATACTCATGCACACTTGACTTGACCCAACGATTATGTTGAAAGGAATACTGGTTGTAGGACATTTACAGCTGACAATAAAACATGACTCTTATGCAAGATTTTATTGCTTAGTTTGATCGGTATTTGTACTTTGTTTTTAAAGCATTTGCAGATGTAATAATGAGGCGTGGCCAGATTTTATCAGTATTATCGTGACTACATGATTGCCAAAAAATGCTGATAATAGTGAGAGCCAGGAAAAGGAATATCACATTCCTTTATGGTTTTAAGTTTAAAGGCACAACAGATAAAACAAGTCATGACGGTTACACAGATTTAAACTGTTTTCATGACCTGACATGTAACTGTATAGTCAAGTCAAGTCCTCAAAAGAAATGTAGTCCTCAGTTGAAATAATTTAATTAATTAATTCCAATTTTGTGTGCAAGCTGCTGTGAAATCAGTTGTTGTTCTTTACCAAGCATGTTGATGCAGATATAAAAACTGGAGTTTGTCTCATTTTGGGGAATCACCAGCCAAAAACCCTGTTCAGTGGACAACAGTTAGCTGAAGGCAACCGTGCAATTTGATATGAACAACGTTCAATGCACAAATATTTAATATATTTAATAAATATATCCTTCCTTTAATTACTTTCACTTTAAACGCTTAATGAACTAAACTATTAGGAAACTTATTAAAGTATTACCTGTCCATTATTTGTCCTTGCCTTTATTATATGTGTGTTTTATTTCTAAATAAATATTATGCTCATGATTTTAAGATGAATATTTGTACAGCAAATTGTCTTATTACATACACTTGTGTGTGCGTTCTTCTCTGTATCTATTTGTGTTCAGATGTTGATAACAGCGGCTTCGTGAGCGACTTTGAGCTGCAGGAGCTGTTCAGAGAGGCGAGCTTCAGCATACCGGGCTACAAAGTGCGAGAGATTGTCGAGATCTTCATCGCTGGAGACACCAACAAGGACGAGAAGATCAGCTTTGAGGAATTTGTTTCTGTAAGTTTAAATGCGGTTTGTGAGCAAAGAAATTGAACTTATTCGTCAGACATCTTGCGTGGAGTAACGCCGCCTGTCCGTGTTCAGATCTTTCAAGAACTTAAAAGCAAGGAGCTCAGTGAGACCTTTAGGAAAAGTGTCAAGAGGAGAGATGGGATCCGTTCTTTCGGAGGAACATCAGGAAACTCCAGCGAGGGAACGCAGCACTCCTACTCTGGTGTGAGAGAGTATGCGTTGTGTGTGTGGTTGGTTGTGTGCGTGTGCATCTTGCTTTACGTTGCTCTTCCTCATCGTGATCTCAAATGACGCTCACTGTGAACATATCATGTGTGTGTAGATGAGGAGAAGGTGGCATTTGTCAACTGGATCAACAAAGCCCTGGCAAAAGACAAGGACTGCCAACACCTGCTGCCCATGAACCCCGACGACGAAAGTCTCTTCACCTCTGTGCGCGATGGCATCCTCTTATGGTAACACAAAAGGACAAATCTGAGATTACGCACATCTGAAATGAATTGAGGCAAGTTGCTTCCTCACTCACACGCCTTGTTCTCCGTCAGCAAAATGATCAACCATTCTCAGCCTGACACGATTGACGAAAGAGTCATCAAC
Organism: Gasterosteus aculeatus; assembly: GCF_964276395.1. Classification (NCBI taxonomy): domain Eukaryota; kingdom Metazoa; phylum Chordata; class Actinopteri; order Perciformes; family Gasterosteidae; genus Gasterosteus; species Gasterosteus aculeatus. The sequence goes on from NC_135703.1 coordinate 11,080,120, forward strand.
ACTAAGAAACTTGCCACTTTCACAATGACGGTGAGTAGTAACTCTATAACGCTTGATACTAAGGGCTGTGTTGTGCTTTGTGTTCTTCCGGAGAGTTTATTGACAAGCTCAATAGTTAGTAACCTTTCTCATTGAATCCAGTAAGCTTAGTTCGGTGTAAAAAAAAACATCTTCTGTACAAGGGTGACAATTACCAGAATTTGTTGACTACTTACTGTCAAGCAGTGACGGCTCCAGAAGAAGAAGAGAAGAAGACAATGTATCGAGATAATAGACGGGTCTTTCAGCAATGTTGCAATGTGGAATCCCATCTTGTAATATATTAACTTCTTATATTTTCTTTATTATATCTGTTCTCCGTGGAAAAGAACAGTCACATATTTACCTTTTTTTATAACTTGATGATGTGTAATAAGTTAGTTATTATTTGAAGGGTTTGGGCCAGAGCCTTTTGTTTTGCTGAGTTGTCAACACCATTTCTGGTGACTTGAAAACGAAAACGTTGATACAATTTATTTGTAGGAGAATCTGGTTTTGGCTCTGAACTCAGCTTCGGCCATCGGTTGCACGGTGGTGAGTATCGACGCCCATGATCTGATGGCTGGGAAACCCCATCTGGTCCTTGGCCTGCTCTGGCAGGTTATCAAGGTCGGCCTCTTTGCCGATATAGAAATGAAGAACGAAGGTCAGTTCACGCGCACGAAAGCACACGTAGTATATCACAAAAAAAAAACAATAACACTAATTGCATGTGTGTTTTCAGGTCTGATTGGCCTTCTGACGGATGAGGAGAATATGGACGAGCTGATGTCTCTCTCCCCTGAGGAGCTGCTGCTCCGCTGGGTCAACCGCCATCTACGCAACGCAGGGACGAACACCATCAGCAACTTCAGCGAAGATATTAAGGTCCTCTTCAGAATACGTGCACAGATACACACACACATTTACAGGAAGAAAGGTGCGTAACCCCTTGCTGTACTGTTCCGTTGTAGGACTCGCGAGCATACTTCCACCTGCTGGAACAGATCGCTCTCCAAGAAAAGCAAGAACACAAATTGAGAGTAAAGATCGACATGAGCGGCCTTAGTGTGAGTCACTTTGTTTTATAATCACCAAGAAAAGCTGATAATTGGAACATGTAAAATATTTATGTTCTATTTTACTACAGATGTAAGTTACATGAAACACAGCTACAATCCAATTGGATTCGAGGATAATGTTGTACGGACCGTCATGCACCTCTGTCTGTTTTATGTGAAGGTGCGGGATTTGGACCAAAGGGCCGAGCTGATGCTGCAGCAGGCGGCCCGCCTGGACTGTAGACAGTTTGTGTCTCCTCATGACGTCACATCTGGGAACAGCAAACTCAACATGGCTTTTGTGGCCAACCTGTACAACATGCATCATGGTGCTCTGAAGCAGATCAATGGCGGCAGCAGCATAGGAACCATAGAGCGTGAGAAACCAACTTTGTTTTATTACTATCACGCTGCATCGTACCACGGTTTTGTGGCGGCTTATTGCTTTTTAATTAACCCTAATCTAAAATTCAGTCATAAAACACGGTGCACACTCATGCCAAGTTGCAAACAATATGCACGTATATGCATGTGCATGTGCAGAATACTGTAAAGAAATACCCACAGGCCATGAACCCAATAAAAATTCCTCATAAGTTAATATTTCATTGTTAGATATGGCAGCCATAAACCATACATATCTTGCATAAGCTACAGCTGAACTTATAACATTCTTACAAGGTGACAGTAACTGTGGACGTCATTAATGTCTTCATGTCTTTCCAGCTGAAACCAATGAAGAGAAAACATTTAGAAACTGGATGAACTCTCTGGGCGTCTCTCCACATGTCAACCACCTGTACTGGTATGTTAACAGTTACACATTCATATGGGCTTCCCCAGTAAAACCAGAAATGACTGTAGGTGGGCCAGCAGGGTATTTGTCATTGGGCCTCTAGGAAACAGAGAACAACTAACATTTACAAATCGGCCTTTACTTAAGTTACCTTGTATTTATTTTACTAACATATTCTCTGGTGCTTTTAAACTCTGAGTATGTTAATTATTTTATTTGCTCTTAGGCACTTTTAAGTTTCCATTTAAATAAAATGTCGTATTATTGTTATTAGCACAGTAAAAAGTTTTATGGTAGCAGACTGGTACCTTGCTCAAAGGTTATGAAATATTAACTGAAATATTAATGCATTACTTTCTGCACACACACATTTTCCCAGCCTGATTATCAATTTACATATGTCATAAATTGTTGTCTTACATTTCTTCTCATCTATTTAATTCAATGATTGATTTTTTATTTGCTAACTAAAAAGCTAACTGCTGCAGAAGAGATACCATATATACCTCACTGTCCTTTGTGTATTGACTTAAGGGACCTGTGTGATGGTTTGATCATCATGCAGCTTTATGAGAAGGTCAATGTGCCTGTGGACTGGAAGAAAGTCAACAACCCACCGTATCCTGTTCTGGGGGCCAATATGAAGAAGGTATCCGCATTAAAGAAATAGAAAAACATCTTAACGGTAAAATAAAAGGAAAGTAATATTGTATTTCCTCTTGCGTCTCAGCTGGAGAACTGCAATTATGCAGTGAAGCTGGGCAGGGACGTAGCTCACTTCTCTCTCGTCGGCATCGGAGGGGAAAACCTGAACGAGGGGAGCCGAATGCACACCCTGGCGCTGGTCTGGCAGCTGATGAGGAGGTACGTGCACATGCAGCAAATGCGGTAGTTTGGCTGGACGATGGTCTCTTTGTACCAGATTGAGTACCCTGCTTGTCACCCTCCAGGTACACCGTGTCGGTTCTGTCCGATCAGGGTCAAGGCGGCGAGAAAGTCGAAGATCAGGTCATCCTTGACTGGGTCAACAAAACCTTGAGCCAAAAACGGAAGGACACACAGATTAGCAGCTTCAAGGTGTGTGTGTGTGTGTGTGTCTTTCTGTGTGTGAATACACGGTGTATGTGAGTGAAACGCATTTGCATTTGAAAACGTTTCCATGTTCCTGCAGGACAAACTGATCAGCACCAGTCTGCCGGTGATTGACCTGATTGACGCCATCGCCCCCGGTACCGTCAAGTGGGACATGGTGAAGAGGGCACAGAGGGGAGTGCTGAAGGAAGCCGATAAACTGAACAACGCAAAGTAAAGAGACAAAATCTTAACCGTTTTTTGGGGCCCCATCCCTGCACCTTTGTATTTGTCACTAGATCATCGTCTCATCCCTCTTTCTGTTTTATCCCCCAGGTACGCGATCTCACTGGCCCGCAAGATCGGTGCCCGTGTTTACGCGCAGCCGGAGGATTTGGTGAAAGTGAACCCCAAGATGGTGATGACGCTGTTTGCCTCCCTCATGGGCCACGGTTTGAAAAAGGCCAGGCGCTGAAACAGACGGGGCCGCGCCACCTAGAGACCAACAACCCGCACACATTTTATTTCTGTGGTCTTTTTCTTTTCCTTTCCCCACATGATTTTCTCATCTAACCTTTCTGTGATCAGAGCAAGACGCTGTGTTATTCTCAGTTTCTCTTTGCGAACAACGAGCTTACCTAAAGTTGGAAATAATTGTTCATCAGCATTTGCATTTGTTTGTTGTCTGTAATCTTATAGAACAAGCTCTGAATACTTCTTTCTGTAACATATTTGATGTTGAATTATTTCGTTTACTGCTATGCGAAAAGAAAAGGAGATACTGCAGAAGCAAAAAGTGGAATCATATACACACTGTGTACCTGTAAATGTTGTGCATTGAATATTGCTATTTAATTATTAAAGATAATCTATTAAATTTAATGGACAACCTTGTGTTTGTTGTGTCTGCTTAAATAAAGAAGGACATCATTATACTCCTGTGGATTAAGAGACACTGAGCTACCTTTTAGGACAACATGAAGGGGAGCGTTGGATATATTGGATAGTGAAAAGGGAATTATGTTCTAAAGGGCACAAATCACTCCTCTTTGTTGTCTGGATCAGTATATCTGCAGAACAAACAAACACATCGTGAGCAAAAAATGGCCTATATGGTGATGTAAAGTGTACTATTTTGAGTTAATGTACTTTACTTGATTTTTTCCGCCTTCTTCGATATATGTTCACTACACTGGATTTACCAACTGCAACAAAAAGTTGACTGCCTCACTGACATTAAATTATGGGTACAAATCAATTTTCTCAAACTCAACTGTGATAAATCCGACATGATCCTCATTGGTCCAAATTCTCTCACCAAAACAAACACACAACTCTACTCTGTCCCCCTCACAACACATCCTGCAACCTCAGAGTCATCTTTGACAGCAACCTCTCCTTCGAGCACCGCGTCAAACAAATCACTAGAGCTGCCTTTTTCCACCTAAAAAACATATCCGCCCATCACTTCACATCTGCTGCAGAAAGTTTTCTGCAAAGTGACTTTGAGCATTTGGAAAAGCGATATTCAAATGAAATGCACTATTATTATTATTGTTAAAATAAAATAAATAAATAAGCAATCGCTATCAATGAGAGAATATTACCTGAATATGACCGTTCTGTAGTGAATACCGTTTCCTCTCCATAAGTAAAGGTTCTGTGTATCTTCAACGCCTGTATGTTTACATATTCTATTCACTCTACAAGGGAAGCAGTTTTGCACTTGGAGAGCAAATGCGGAGGAATTGACCCCCGACGGCTTCCGTACCAAAACACACGACCCGTTTTTGGAGCGAAAGTTTTCGAAACACCTGACAGGATGCACAGCTCACGTAACGGCAGCAGCGTCACCTCGCCGCATTTATACAACATTGTTTAGGCAGCAACACACCGAGCGACTGTAACAATGGAAGGACTGGAGATGTCTGCGATGATACCGGCTCTCCAGGAGCTAGCGAGGTGAGTGACAGGAGTGAGCTAAGCTAACCGGCTACAAGCACGTCGCTAAGACCTGCGATGGAACCGAGTTGCGAGGCCACGTGGTGCCGTTGATGTTGTGTTTTAGGGACACAAAGCTCCACTTTATAACTTCATAACGCATCGCTTGTGTCGGTGTCCGCAGCGCCTGCGCGGCTGAGTACGACCAGGCGGTGCAGAAACCGCGACAGATCCTCTGTCAGTTCATCGACAGGATCCTGACGGATGTGGATGCTGGTGAGTCTTTGGAGAAGTGTCCCCCACGCACAGTGATGGAAACACACCTGACACTCATTAATGCGGGTGTTATTGTCTTTGTGTTGCATGTTACTGCTTCTAGGACTTTTCAAATTGGGTCATAACTCAGTTGTATGCTGTTACCACTTAGTATATATGCGACTTTATAATTTCTTTTTAGTTACCAAAGTTGTTTTGTATCCTAATCCCGACCAATCAGAGCTGTTTGGTTTGTTTGTCTGTTGTGTGTGTTTTTTTTTTTTTTTGGCCTGTGCTCTCTCCGAGAAGCCGGCCTCTATATTTGGCAATGAAAGAGGAAACAAAATAAAATGCAGCATTTCACACAACAAAAGTTCCATTACTGTAGCGTCAGTATGAGCTCCTGGCTCCTGGTCACCATCTCACTCAGATTGATGGTGTGTCGGGTCGGAGGACCTTCTTGTTTCCCAGGTTGTGAACCAGTTTTTTTTCATCCATCTGTGTTCCTCCAGTCGCTCTAGGGCTGAATAAGAAGTCCAGTTCGGAGCCGGCCTGTGTGATGCTGCTGGACTTTGTGCAACATATAATCAAATCCTCGTCGCTGATGTTCGCCAACCCTGCCTGCCAGCCCGCCCAGTACCCGGACGCCACGCAGAGCTGTGCTGGTACGCGATGCTCTCCAAACATTTGCACATGTCGAAACCGTTTTCCGTATGTATTATTTATGCGTATGTATGTCCCCTCCTTTCTCCCTGGATCTAGACTTCAGTAAGTGGGTCGCTGTCCGTTTGCTTCGCGTGGCGGCCGCTCCGGACTGTGACGTCGTCCACGGGCGGGTCGCCGCTGTGCTGTGCTCTTTGCTTCACACTCTGAGAGCCAGGGCCTCGTTCATCTTCAGCCTCCTCGTTCAGGAGCTGATTCATTTGGGCCGGGACCTCAGCGGCATCCTGCACACCCATGTTACCACGCTGGCAGGAAGTGGACACACTTTGGACATCCGACCATCGACCCGGTGGCCCGCGCCTCTCGAGCGTTTCATTATCTCCCGCCGCTGCGCCTCCTCGTACCTCACCCCGTCTCCGCTCGTCCTCTCCTCGCCGGCCGACCTGGAGTCGCTGAGCGCCGTGACAATCGGCGTCGTCACCGACGCGCTGCGGGGAGTCGTCTCCCGTCGGGACGTCAGCGCGGCCTGGGAGACGGCGTGCTCCTTCCTGGCCAATGGCAACAGCAGGTTGAGGAAGCGCTCCATGGCGATGCTGAGCAGACTCGTGGAGCTGGGAGGCTTCCCCGAGACGCAGGGCCACGAGTTCTTCGCAGCCTACCTTCACCTGCTGGGAACGCACGCTTACGCGCGCACTACGGACGCGAACGTGGATGAGAAACAGCCGTACGACGGAGAGCTGCTGCGCCTGACCCGCTGCGTGTTCCAGTCGTCCGGTGTCTCTCACTTTGAGCCCGTCCACCTCTCGCAGATGTTCGAGTGCGTCTGCGCCCTCGGAGGCTCCGACGTCAAATTGGGCTCTGAGGTCACCGAATCCCTCTGCCTGCTGTTCAGCTTCTTGCTGTCGGTGGCCACGGTTTATGAAAGCGCCGCCTTGTTAAGGAGGCAGCGAGTCACAGAGGTCTGCAGGACGCTGGCACGCACCGTTGGAACAGAAGCTCAGGCTGAAGTAAGATTCTGTTCATTGTCTCTCTCTCTCGTTGTCTTATCGCCCCCATTACATGTATCCGTGCCGCTCGTGCTTCACAGTGCGCCGAGGGGTTTCTTCAAGCCGCACTGAGGGCTGAGACCGCTGTGGTGATGCAGAAGTCTGGAGATGGAGAGACCGCTGCAAAGAGACCCTGCAACTCTGCCACCAAGTCGGTCAGCAAAACAACAAAAACAGCAGCTGAGTAAGTTCATAAACATTCACAGCTGTTCATTTCTCCTTTCACTGTTACGAATATGTGTTTAAACTACTGTACTGAACAGTTACTTTCTTCCTTTCTTTCATTCAAGTATTTGTTTTCGTTGACAGTAGATCAATTCAGACATCACCCCTTAATAATTGATCTTGTTTCTCGGTGTCTTAAGCGAGGTGGACATGCGCGTTGGCAGCGAGGTTTGGGCTGTGGCGAACACTCGTCTGGAGGAACTGCTGACTTTTTTGAACTCCGACGGCCCGGAAACCCAACGGACTCTGTGTGCTCTGGAGGGTCTGGCCCTCGTCCTCCACCTGGCAGCTCGGTGCTCCTCTCCCACCAGGTACCTCACGGGCATTTATGGCCGCTGTCACTGAAGTTCTATATATAATGTCTTATATATCCAATACATTACTATGTAACTTGGGTAATAACTATCGGGTGTTTTTGTTGCTTCTCTATCTCGTTGTTGACAGACCGTCTCCTCTTCTCTGGGTGCCCACTGAGACTTTGGGAAGGGCGCTGAAGAGCTGCCAGTCAGTTTTAGAAGGAGGTCCTGTTCCCGACTCAAACCGCGGCTACTTTCACTCTGCTTTAGGGACCACAGTTAGAGTCCTGGACTCCATCCTCTACCTGAACAGTAAGCGTATAAATCCTCTCGCTCGTACGTCGTTTCTCTACTATTGCTCGTCACCTCCAAAGAATCTTATTTTTACCATCATCCTCTACGAATGACAGTACAAAGCACAGGGTTATTTGTCCGGCATCTGTTTTCATCTGTGCGTGTGTTGTTTTGTGTGTGCATGTGTTTGTGTAGTAAACAGCGACGGCGAGGACGGGCTCCAGCGGCGTGTGTGTGCTCTGCTGTCTCTTCCGTGGGTGTGTGAGAGCAAGTCCGTCTCAGCCTTCAAGGGTTCAGGATTCCCCGCCTGGCTGCCCGCCTTGGCTAAAAGACTCGGCTTCTGTTACTGTGAGGGTTTTATTCTGCATAAAACATCTCAGCAACAGGGGATTTGTGAGATTGCTGAACATGTTGACGACTCTTTGTTAATTGCTATGATTTTACCAGGCCGTTTCCGCTCTGACAATTTGAAGTGACGTCGGACTTATTTGCGTCTTTCCAGCGCCGGAGTTCCGGGCCGAGTGCGTGTCGCTGCTGGCCCTTCAGCGCCGCGGCGTGTGCGAGACGTGGCGCGTGTGCGTGTTCTCCAAGACGTTGCTGTGCCAAGACGAGGCGGTGAGAGCGGCGGCGGTCAAGGCCTTCCCTCTTCTGCTTCACCACCTTGGAAACTCGCACCACAACCTCATCGCCACTTCCCTGCTGTACGCACACTTACAAGTACCAACGATCGGCAAAACAATGTTTGCTTAAGTGGAATTGTTTTGGCATTCCGTTGTTATTTGGTTCCCCGTGATGTTCACGCTGTGCATTCCTACCGTTTGCAGTCCCAGGATGGAGGACGGCTCGGAGCGGGTGAAGAAGGAGCTTGCCAGGATAGTCGGTCAGCTGAGCTGCATCCAATCGGAGGTCTCCCAGCTCAGCGCCAGCCACACAGTGTCCGCTCGCACTCCTGAGATCCTCTGCCACCGGCTCAGCCTTGCAGCGGAGCATTCTGGGAAGACTTTTCCTTCCCTCAGGGCGACTGTTGTCAGACCCTTCCTGCCGCTGCTTGAGCAGCAAGCTCCGAGCAGCGGTAAACAAGGTATTGTGTGATGTGGTATTCAATACTGAGCTTTTACAAATACAGAAAGTCTAAAAGATTCAGCATTACTTATCTTTGGAACAAATTGCTGTGATATTATCTCATCCGGTATTATCTCATTTATCTCCCTTTCTTAGCGTTCCTAGAAGCTCTGCCTCATCTCTGCCAGCATGTGAAACTGGTGGGTGACGACGGCGACTCTCAGGCGGTTCTCTGTGCTCTCATTGGTCTCATGGAAGACTCGGACGCAGTGGTCAGAACGCGCTTCAGCCAATCGGTGCGTTTCCTGCTGTCGGAGACCACCAGGAACTCCGAGCACGGCTCTCTGAGCGAGGTGAGCAGTTCCAGCTTCAAGGCTCAAATGTCTAAACATCCTAAAAACAAACGAAGGAGCACAAAATATTGATTGTTAATATATTATGAATATTGCAAATGAATGTTTAATATGCCACCTTAAAATCATTCTCGTGTTTTTCAAACTGGCCTTTTGTAGATGATTTGTATAATTACCTTTTTTTCTTTTTTTCATTCTGAAAATGATGTGTGTTTCTTGCCGTCTAAGCTCCTGGTCACCCGTCTTAAAGAGGCGTTCAACAGCGCTAAACTCAAAAGGGACGACGACCTGCGCAACACTCTGATCCTCACCACCGGGGAGATCGGCAGGTACGGTATTTTCAACTATTGTCTTCCATCTTTTGTTGTCACGGAAAGTTTGGTTCGCAAAGATATTCAAAATTCCCACAAAAAATTGATAGAAAAAAAGACTTGCTTTGGTGAAAGTTGTTCATCTCTCTCGTCTCCCGTCAGAGCGTCTCAGGGAAGTCTGGTGTCGTTCTCTCTGCTGCGGCTGCTCCACTGTCTGCTGTCCAAGTCGTCCCCGGTGTCCGTAGCTGCTTACGCTCAGATCCGAGCTCTGGCCACCGCCAAAGGTCTTAAACTGCAAACCCTCTTCAGTCAGTACAAGAACCCAATTTGCCAGGTATGAAATCTTTAATGTCGCTTGAATAAATGTGAAGCTGGAGGCCGATGCTACGAGCAGTGCGCGCCAGCTTTAATTTGTTCTTTCCTTCTCCCGTGCGCTTAGTTCCTGGTGGAGTCGCTGCATTCTCGTCACGGGTCGGCCCTGCGAGGCACGCCGGATCAGGGCAAAGAATCGGCCAATCAGAGAGAGCTTGCTCTGGACATCCTGGCTCAGATCGCACACGCTTTTGATTTCCCAGACCTCCACCGCTTCCTCACTGTATGTCATACACGTGCTTTAACTACACAGAAGCCCACATTTTCTGCATTCTACCGTATGTTGCGATAGTACATTGAGACTATATTATGTATATGTACATGTGTGTTTCTGAGCGTGTATGTTTTTATGCATGATACTTGTCTATGCAGAGGACCCTGCAGGTGCTCTTGCCCTACCTGGCAGCGAAAGCGAGCTCGACAGGCTCCGCCCTCATCCGCACCCTGGCCAATGAGCTGAAGGCAAACAGGAGAGAGATCCTGATCAACAACTTCAAATACATCTTTAGCCACCTGGTGTGTTCCTGCACTAAGGAAGAGCTAGAGAGGGCCTTCCACTACCTGCAGGTAAATTCTGTCCTACCTTCTTCTTGCATTGTGATCATGTAACGAGTCGACCCACGGGTACAAAAGAAAACTACTAACAAATGTATATTAAAGGGATTGTTACACAGATTTGGTAGTTATCTATATATTTATGTACAGTCAATGTTTTCAATCCTACCTACACAACTCTCCCACCGTTCTCCTTCTCATCCTTGCCGTTTTTCTGTGAATGGTGGCTAAAATATGTTTGCCAATAAAGAAATGAATAATTTTGTTTTTCATCTTAAACAATTTGATTACCATTGCATTGTTTTTCCTGATATTCCCTCAGAGTGAGACAGAGATCGAACTGGGCTCTCTGCTCAGGCAGGACTTCCAGGGTCTTCACAACGAGCTGCTGCTGCGCTTGGGAGAGCACTACCAACAGGTCCACACACACACATGAATGCTCATGCACATGAATTAATTCACTTTAGTGGTTTGAAACTGGCTCCTGTTTACATGTGTTTTTGTGCGTTTCTATGTAGGTGTTTAATGGGCTCGCTATCCTGGCGTCCTTTGCAACCAATGATGACCCGTACCAGGGTCCCCGAGACATCACCTCTCCAGAACGAATGGTACGGGTCACTTTAATGTGCTGTTAGCAAAGCAATAGTAATACACATGTTGTGGAATTATAACAGACCAAAAGCTTTTAAAACAAACTATTTTTTATTCTTCATTTCAAACACTCCTGTAACCTTTACTTGCACATGATTTTTAAACAGAATTTTGGTAAATGATTGTACATACGTATATACTTTTGTTGTTTTTACTGTATATTATGACATATATTACGTATTTAGTAATCAATCTCTTGCCTAATGGGATTCTTTCCTCTGGTTGTTGTGTGACAGGCGGACTACCTGCAGCCGAAGCTGCTGGGAATTCTTGCCTTCTTCAACATGCAGCTGCTCAGCTCCGGCGCGGGAGAGAAGGACCGCAAAAAGTTGGTGCGTGATGCTCGACTGGCCACTACTTTGATATATTTTATTTGAAAACATAGTGTTTAAGTAGGAGTGTCATCAGAGCTGTCAATTGAGGTCAATATCGCTCACCGCATTAGTCTGTAAACACTGTTGTTTGTCCACTGTGCTTCTGCTCATCCTGCATTGTGTGAAAAGACAACGTCCCCCTGTGTTTGTGCGTAGGCTCTGACCAGTGTGATGGCTCTAATGAGACTCATGGGCTCCAAACACATCAGCTCGGTGCGGGTAAAGATGATGACGACGCTCCGCACGGGTCTCCGATACAGAGAGGACTTCCCTCTGCTCTGCTGCCAGTCAGTACACAAACCCACATGTTGTTTAAGTCCCAAGGAAATTGCCTATCTGTACAATCGTGTTCCGTTATTGAGTTGCTTGAGATATCTGAGATATTTTTTTGTGTGTAAATACCTGGTTCTTCTTGTGGACAGGACGTGGGATTGTTTTGTGAGGAGCGTGGAGACGGCCCACCTGGGACCTCTACTGAGTCATGTTATTGTTGCCCTCCTGCCTCTCATCCCGCTGCAGCCCAAAGAAACTGCTGCCATCATCCGCTTCCTAATACTGGAAAACAGGTAACACACATATGAACAAATAATGACCAAACTGGTCGTGTGCCAAAGGTTGCACATAAGAACCTTTCGAAGTGAAAAAACAAACTAAATTTCATCTCATTCCTGCTTCAATTCACATGTAAAAAAAGGTTTTACAAACTCATAAACTAAGTGGGCGGGGCTTATTCCTACACTCACTGGAAATAAAGGCCCCAAAAAGGTTTAGACAGACTTATGATGTTAGTGATCTAGTTTGGTCTTATTTCCTCCCAGGGAGGAAGTCAACGACTACCTTCATGAGATTTACTTTCTGCCAGACCACCCAGAGCTGAAAGACATCCACACGGTTCTGCAGAACTACAAGAAGGTCAGTACGGACAAGGGGATGATCGTGACGAAGTGAATGCAGACGGCAGCGAGTGTATTTATCGAAACATCTGTGGTTAAAGATGAAAATATCCTCTTAATGTTTGTTAATGTGTGTGTGACTCCATCCAGCTGACAGCCAGCAGCAGCGACTTGGCTGCGGCGCTGCAGCTCTCCATGAGGGCGGTGCAACACGAAAACGTTGACGTCAGGGTTCATGCGCTGACCAGCCTCAGGAACATGATGCACAGCAAGCAGGTACACAAACAAACACACAGAAACACACACAGATTGTTAGATTAATACCTCTGAAAGAGTCCAACTTTTTTATTACTTATAAAATACTATAGAACAGTATTTTTTCAGTGTATTTTGTCAATGCTGTGGATTGCAGAAGTGGCTGCTGCGTCAGGTCTGTGCGAGTGAAGCGGTGGAGCCGGTCATCTCCAGCTTGGTGTCGGTGCTGCTGAAGGGCTGCCAGGACTCGTCCCCGGAGGCCAGGCTTCTCTGCGGGGAGTGTCTCGGGGAGCTGGGGGCCGTAGATCCTGGACGTCTGGATCTGTCACACACTCAAACGCATGGCGACCGCAACACCTTTGTGGTAAGTATAAAATAAATACCGAGGTTACACAGCTTATAACTGTGGCAATATGCTTTAACATACTTAAGTGGAAGTCGGCATTTAGCGACAGTACTTTTTTCTGCAGAGTGGAGTCGATGATCCCAACTTTGCCTACGACCTGCTTAATGAACTGACCAGAACGTTCCTGGCTTACGCTGATGATGTGAGAGCACAGGACTCTTCTGCCTATGCAATCCAGGTACGCAAACACTCAATTTGCACTTTAATGTGAAGGTGATTTTCTGTCGGTACGAAAAAAAAACGAGATCTCCTGTAAATCTGCAAATCCTCGGGTCCCTCGGGAATATATCCGCGTGAAGTTGATAAACAAACAGAGGCTGCTTCAATTGGATGTAATGTCTTGTCTGTAAAATGTCTTTGTGTCAATGTCCTGTAGGAGCTGCTGTCCATCTTTGAGTGTCGTGAGGGTCGATTAGACACAGCAGGGCGCCGGCTGTGGAGAAGATTCCCAGAGCAGATTCAAGAAATATTGGAACCACACCTCAACAGCAGGTACTCATGTTTATACACACGTGGACTTGTAGCACACACACGTTCTGATCCTGTGGTTTAGTTATCTCACAAGTGATTCAGGGGTTGAATTATTTCTTTTTTGTGCTTCTTCTTACCCGTATCTTCAGGTATAAGAGCAGTCAAAAGGAGGTAAACTGGTCCAAGCTGAAGAAGCCGGTGTACTTAAGCAAGAGAGGCAGCAAATTCTCTGATTGGTCAGCCACCTGGGCCGGATACCTCATCAGCAAGGTTTGCTAGTTTATCTTAAGCTGAACAGACACCCCTTACAATTCTGGAATCTGAACATTTATTACCAAAATATAAGGATACAAGGAATTTGACTGAATACAGGCAACAAGCTTGAGACCAAAACACGTTTGATGTGTTTTAGGTGAGACACGAGCTGGCCAGCAAAGTGTTCACCTGCTGCAGCTTCATCATCAAACACGACTACAAGGTCACAATCTACCTGCTGCCTCATATTCTGCTCTACATGCTGCTGGGCTGCACACCTGCAGAGCAACAGGAGGTGAGAACTGTGTTTCTGATCCAGGGTTTTGGGGTTTGTTTTATTTTGGCATTAATTGAACGCCTCCCTCCAGGTAACGGAGGAGATGCTGGCCGTGCTGACAGCGGAGGACGGTCGAGGAGGCGGGCCCGGTCAGGAGACGGCCTCCAGCCTGTCACAGCTCAGCACTCAAACCGTCTTCAGCATGTTTTCTCACCTCACACAGTGTAGCCGCCACTTCCTCTACTCCAAACCCAAACACAGCGGTGAGTCACACCCAGGGCATAAATCTCTGGCGTCTGGGTTTGTAACCACGGCGATAAAACACACATCAGTTCCAGGAAAAGAACTTAAAGTTATTGACCACATTTGTTTGCAGGTTTGTACTTTGGGCTTTAGGTTAAATCATGTGTGTTGCTGAGGTCAGTGACAACAGAACAGATCATTATTTACAGGATAATTATAGTTTATGATTAGTGCAGTAATATTTATCCCTTAGTTTCACTGAACTGAATGTAATCACAAACATTGCTCTTTGGTTCGCTGACCCGTATGATTAACTAACTCAGGAATTATGAAGCTAAAGAGGTTTTATTGCAGAGAGCGGCGACTACCAGCGGGTGGTGGCCTTCCTCAAGGGTATTCCACAGGACGTCCTGGCCAAGGCTTCTCTGCGATCCAACGCGTTCACTCGCGCCCTCATGCACTTTGAAGCATACATCTTAGAAAACAAAGAGGACATCCAGGACCATCTCACCTTCTTGCAGGTCAGTTTAATGTATTTCTCTGATCAACTGTGTGCTCATTTCCTCTGCTTTTATACTGGTGGCATGCAACTGGCTATTTAGAAGAGTGTTGAATATTTGAAAGAATATTTCAGCAAAAATCGGCAAAACAAAATCTTTTGTTTTACGATCCTACAATGTGTTGTGGACAGGAATCTGAAATCCATTATCCAACGTCATGAGTTTAAGTGTTTGTACCTAAAGTAACTGATTAAGTGCAGTCTAACAGTTTATGTCTATCATGTCTAACACTAGAAAAAAATCCTGTTTAAGAGTGTAGAGGAACACATGTTGAGCTATTACACATCTTTATAGATGATGATGATACACTTTAACACCCCATTAACGACAAAAGAACAACAGAAGTTTGCAGAACAATAAATTCCTAAAAATCATATGACAACGTGCTGCTAGAAGTCGATAAACAATCATGTTGAGTCGGTCCCTGTGAAGTGGAAGTTGTAGCTCTGAAATATTTGGTACAAATGGCTGTCGTCGCAGACTCTCTATGCCGCCATGCATGAGCCCGATGGAGTGAGGGGGGTCAACGCATTGAGGAGGGAGGAGCCGTCGCTACGTGAGCAGATACTGGAGCATGAGAGCATCGGCCTGCTGCGAGACGCAACCGCCTGCTATGACCGGGCCATTCAGCTGGAGTCGGACCAGGTACACACACACACACACACACAGTACCATGTTTCATTTCCTTGTTTCTGCTTTTCGGTCTTCACTTTTCTTTTGTGGTGTAACAATCCACTAAGATGTCTCTGCTGCAGTACAGTCTATGTCTTAACTAGCAAATTGTCTACACTGCACCCTGTAGATTTGGTTAAATTAGTCGACCCCTTGGTCCTCCAGGTCATATTTAATTGATTCGTTAAAAATTTGCCGTATAAAATGTGGCCAAATTACAATAATTTTCAGTTCTCAGTTTAAAATAGCAAGCGGCAGTAGTGTATGGTTAAGAGCTATAGTATATTAAAAAACAGCATAAAGGGAAGTGGCCTCTGTATATTTTTAAGGTAAAAGATAATTATTATTTTTTTTTTACGCTGTTGTATATTCCTATAATTATTTCCTCATCGTCCTTTTTGTGAATAGATCGGTCACTATCACGGGGTGATGACCTCTATGCTCGGCCTGGGACAACTGTCAACTGTCATCACTCAGGTCAATGGAGTACTGGCCAGCAAGTGAGACACACATTAAAAAAGAAGTTTAATTTGAATTGAAGTATGACTCTAGGTGGAAACGGTCTGGATGATGTCTTAACTAATGGATGATTGTATTCTTTACTTGGATAACATGTACACGTATGCAAGTAAAGATCCACTGAATATAGCTTTGTGCCCCATATTAAGGCATCAGTGGAAGTCGGAGCTGAACACCTACAGAGTGGAGGCCGCCTGGAAGCTCGGAAAATGGGACCTGCTCGAAGAGTATTTGAGTTCAGGTAATAAAACCCACTAATGATCCTCGAAAACCTGTATCATATTGAACTGTGTATTGAGATATTTAGTGAAACATAGAAGTCAATGACTGTTTTGCTCTGCCATTGTGTCCCCAGACCCCCAGTCCAATACCTGGGGGGTGCGACTTGGCCAGTTACTGCTGTCCGCTAAGAAGCAGGATGCCGAGACTTTCTATGACAGGCTGAAGCTGGTGAGGAAGGAACAGATTGTCCCTCTGTCTGCAGCCAGTTATGAGTGTGGCACCTACCAGAGAGGATACGAGTACATCGTCAGGTCCGTGTGTGCCAGTGTTTTCCTGCAATGGCCACGCTTTGCATGCAAGTATCCGTATCAATAACTTGTGAATCCGGTTAGGCTCCACATGCTCAGCGAGTTGGAACACAGTTTTACTGAGCTGCAGAAACAGAGGGAATGCTCCACCCCCGGCCCCACTCACCTGCCTCCTCATTGGTCCGATCGCCTGGAGATGACCCAAAATTCCTTCAGGGCCAAGGAACCGGTCCTGGCCCTCCGCCGTTCCCTGCTCAGCCTGGGACCACAGTAAGGATGTCGAAGTATTTGTGTAAAGCTGTCACTATTCACCCTCAAGCATTTAGGCTGCATGAGCATTATGCCAGATGGTTTGTTCACACTAAACCATTTGAGAAGACGCCCCCTGGAAAAGGTGATTTGGGATGAGCCATTCGTCAATCAAACTGTAGTCGAGGCGAATTGGGAGGAGAGCAAAAACATATTTTCTATCGGGATAACCTTTCGGTACTGCTTTTCTTTAACTAAAACTTTCCAGTTTTGATGTAACTAATGGTATTGTAGCATCTACGCTAAACTCTCGGACTAAGATGCAAACCGGAAGGAAGAAATCCCGTGTCAATGCCAGATCACAAATCATGCTTTTTGTGTTCTCTGCAGGCAAAAGAGCAAAGCGCTGGTCGGCGAGTGCTGGCTGCAAAGCGCCCGTGTGGCCAGAAAGGCAGGACACCACCAGACTGCCTTCAATGCACTACTGAACGCAGAGCACACACACCTGGCCGAGCTGGTGACCGAGAAGGCCAAGTGGCTTTGGTCCAAGGTATAAGCAACCCTTTTCACAATGTTTCGCACCTGCTTTACAGCTAACACTTATTAATTGTATCACATTTGCTTTCCTATTTACAATTCAGTTGTTTTGATCAAATGAATGCATGATAGTCATAAACAATTTACACTCACACACACAAAACAAACGACACCAATGAAATGTTGGTGTGTCGTCAGGGCGACGTGCACGAGGCCCTCATCGTCCTGCAGAAGGGCGTGGCCCAGTGTTTCCCCCACGACCAGCCGCTCACAGAGCCTCGCAGCCTGCAGACCAAGAGCAAGGCCATGCTGCTGGTGGGACGCTTCATGGAGGAGACGGCCAACTTTGAGTCCAACGCCATCATGAAGGCGTACAAGGTAACAGTACGGCCGAGTTTCACGGAGGCAATACAGCAGATGCTACAATGTAATTTTTGACAGTTAAGAGAACGTCCTTAAGTATCTTGACAACATAGTGAATTTTCTATGACCGACTGAATGGTTATTATTATAAGAAAATATTTGTCAGATGTATGGCGGCAAATCACTGTCGAATTTTGACAGTGATTTGCCGCCATACAGAAAGAGTAGATTGTCGGTTGCAGCCGTCCTTCAAAGTGAGCTTGTGATGTTTCTTAGGATGTTACCAACCTTCTGCCTGAGTGGGAGGATGGAAACTTCTACCTGGCCAAGTATTACGACAAAGTGATGCCAATGGTGACTGATAACAAGCTGGAGAAACAGGGGAACCTCATCCGATATATCGTAACATACTTTGGAAAGTAAGTAATGTTCTGACTTGTGATGCCCAGCCTTTCCGTCCATGATCAAAGTGTCTTTATATTCCGCCATATACGGATTAGTTTCTTTACCATGCGTTTATTTGGGGTTTTTCCCCCTCCCAGAGCCTTGCAGTTTGGAAACCAGTACATCTACCAGGCCATGCCTCGCATGCTGTCTCTCTGGCTGGATTTTGGAGCCAAAGTGTGTGAGTGTGAGAAAGGTGGGTGGGCGATAGTAACTGTAAGGCTTACATATATATATATATATATATATATATATATATATATATATATATATATATATATATATATATATATATATGTGTATATTATATATACACACACACACAGGGCAGTGAGATACTACCAGTGTCCCGCTCGCAGCTTATGCCGCTATGTTGTTCTATGGTGAGCTGAGACAAACGCTGTCCACACATCCCTCCGACACAGCGGGGCGAGCAGATAGACCGATGCGACAGGAGCTGGGAAAAATCAACACGGTGATGAGCGAGCACTGTGCCAACTTGGCGCCGTACCAGTTCCTGACCGCCTTCTCCCAGCTCATCTCCAGGGTCTGCCATTCCAGCGACGAGGTCTTCAACGTCCTCATGAAAATCGTGGCCAAAGTCTTCCTGGCGTACCCACAACAGGCCATGTGGCTAATGGCCGCTGTCTCCAAGGTAGGTGTGTGTGTGTGTGTGTGTGTGTGTGTTGTTTTGAATGAGGAAGTTGAATAATCTATAATCGTTTTATAGTTTTAGTCGTTAAACAAATCAGTTCCCATTGCAAAAATGATAAAATCCCCCATTCTTGTTTGATTTGATTGAATGATTTAAATAATACATTTGCAAGTCTACTAATTGCTTCACTGTAAACTAATTACTTCACATTCACTCCTGGCTGTTTTTTTTTCTTTCAGTCTTCCTATCCGATGCGTATGAACCGTTGTAATCAGATCCTTAAGAAAGCAATTAGTCTTAAACAGTCTCTGGAGAAATTCATTGGAGATGCCAACAGGTTGACCGACAAGCTGCTGGAGCTCTGCAACAAGCCGGTACACACACACACACACACACATACAAGTACATCAACATTAAGCCGTTTTAGCCTTGAAGGTTGGCTAACATATAGTTTGTAAATTCTTAATCTTAAAAACATTATTTTTTTACCTCAAAATGAAATAGGTTTTATTATCGTACGGCTTAATATCATTATATTACTTTCATACCATGTTTCACTGTTTTATATGAGGTATGATATGGACCAACACTGACTGATGTGAATGTGTCGCTCAGGTGGATGGAAGCAGCAGCACCCTCAGCATGAGTGTTCACTTCAAGCAGCTAAAACGTCTGGTGGAGGAGCCGACCTTCAGCCAGATCCTGATCCCACTGCAGTCGGTCCTCATCCCAACGCTGCCGTCTACCGGCGGGGCAAACACGCAGCACGACGCTTTCCCCGGACACTGGGCCTACCTGAGCGGGTTTGATGACAATGTACGAGAAAGAGACTGATGTCATAGATGTTTTAGTAGATGTCATTGCTATTTTATTATCACGGAAATCATCTTAAACTGTTGACGCATCATAACTCTAAACTGTGTGTGTTTTGTTTGTGTGAAGGTGGAGATCTTGGCCTCCTTACAGAAGCCTAAGAAGATAAGCCTGAAGGGTTCAGATGGGCGGAGCTACACCATGATGTGTAAACCTAAAGATGACCTGAGGAAGGACTGCAGACTCATGGAGTTCAACTGCCTCATAAACAAGGTATGAGCTATTTGTTTACTTATGTTGATATTATGGAGAAGTATTGATCATCTGTCCCCAGATGGAGGTAGCACCAATTAGTAACAACCTTTCACTATTGTATCGTCTAATGTAAAGAGATTCTTAACTCTGAACAGGGACTAAAATGTATTGATATACATTGTATAGATAAACAAGTTCATGAATGCATAGTAAGTTTCTATGATCAACTAAGGATATAAAAAAGGAAAAAATCATATCTCTAAATGTATATAGACACGTAATTCCCTGCATGCTTACTTTAAATATACATTATTTTTACACAAATAATACAGTAAATTAATCTTATTTTCTGACGTTTGGAACATTTCATTATTGGCATTATTCTAATTTCCCTTCGACATAATTTATGAGTATTCTAAATTCAGTAAAGTCAATTGTACGTCAATTAAGTTAATTAAGTTGTGTGATTTATATGTTTTGCTACAATTTGTGGTTTTGAGTTCAGTCGCCGCTTCTCCTTCACAGTATGACCAGAAACTGAAATGATAAAAATCCACATAGAATTTTGGAGCAGGTATTCGATTGCACCTAATGACTCAGTGTCTCTGTGTCAGTGCCTACGTAAAGATGCTGAGTCACGGCGGAGGGAGCTGCACATCCGCACCTACGCTGTGATTCCTCTCAATGAGGAGTGCGGCATCATCGAATGGGTCAACAACACCGCTGGACTTCGACACATACTCACCAAGCTGTATAAAGAGAGAGGTATACGCCCACACGAAACCTGAAAGTAACAACAAACCGACATTCAGTTTGTTGAATGTAGTGACATTTGATTTGGCCGTCCTTTTTCTGTGCGCCGTAGGCATCTACTTATCAGGTAAAGAGCTCCGGAAGCTTATTCTTCCGAAGACGGCCCCCTTTGAGGAGAAGCTACGAATCCACAAGGAGGTGCTTTGCGTTCGACACCTTCCTATATTCCACGAGTGGTTCCTCCGGACCTTCCCCGACCCTACATCATGGTACGACCCTACCTCCACCCTATACCACTTTTTCAGAAAGCAGGTCCAATAATAATAATAATAATCTATTCTTATTTTTCAATTTTACCATTCTGGATTTTCAAATGTAGAGCTTCTTGAATAGTTTTAGGGAGGGGGAGAGGAGTTGATCGATTTTTAAGTTGTGGGTAAATTGGGAGATGAGATCTTCCTGAGTAATCTCACTCATTCTCATTGTGTTTACAGGTACAGCAGTCGCTCCGCGTACTGCCGCTCCACTGCCGTGATGTCCATGGTGGGCTACATCCTGGGTCTGGGCGATCGCCACGGGGAAAACATCCTCTTTGACTCTTTCACTGGGGAATGTGTTCATGTCGACTTCAACTGCCTGTTTAACAAGGTTTGGGTTTTTTTCGTCTTAAATTGTCTTTGGATATTAAAAATGTACATACATCATAAACAGATTGGTTTGCTATTGTTATTATATATGAATAAATCTGTCAGTAGAAATTTGTTCTGTTGCCTTTTGCCTCTTTTCCCTGAGGCGCATATTTTCCTCTCCACTAGGGGGAGACCTTCGATGTGCCAGAAGTGGTTCCCTTCCGTCTGACCCAGAACATGGTCCACGCTATGGGCCCCATGGGCATCGAGGGCCTCTTCAGGCAGGCCTGTGAGGTCACCTTGAGACTAATGCGGGACCAAAGGGAACCGCTCATGAGGTACACAAGAAAATATGATCATCAAATGTTCTTTAAAACCTTGTTTCAATGAAGTGCATAATTCACGTTTTTTTAAGTAAAGGGGTTAGTGTACGTGTACCATACATACAGACTGTTTGAAAATCAATTGATTTCTAAAATACTCTCTGTTCCAAATTGAAATATTGCTTTTTTAATTTTCTTTCTAAGTGTGCTGAAGACCTTCCTTCATGACCCCCTGGTGGAGTGGAGCAAACAAGCCAAAGGACTTTCAAAAGCTCAGGCCAATGAGACGGGAGAGATCGTCAATGAAAAGGTGTGTGAATTTTGGAGGTGGATTTTGTTTAGTGAACTTTTTGTACGTGCATTAAGACCAGTGTGCATGTCAAATACAAATATGTCTTTACCTCTTCTTTCTCTTCCAGGCGAAAACCCTCGTGTGTGACATCGACCAGCGTCTGCAGGGAGTCATAAAGAGCAGGAACAAAGTGCTGGGTCTACCTCTGTCCATAGAGGGACACGTCCACTACCTCATACAGGAAGCAACAGACGACAAACTGCTCTGTCAGATGTATCTGGGCTGGGGGCCCTACCTGTAGAACACACCTTTACCTGTAGAACGCACCTAAGTTTACTAAATGTATGTAAAGAAGCTTTCCTGTTATCAAATACTTGCACATACATTATGTTATGAAGAAACAAAATAATTCACTACCGTTTGGTGACGAGCTCTTCATCGTTCCGTTTGTTTGTTTTTGTACTTTCATCATTGGGAAGTCCGGTTTTCTGGAGACCAAATATATTTGTTACATTTCTGTACAATCTCTTGCAATAAAAATGTTTTTGCAGATTTGATTTTGTAGGTAAATGTGTATGCAAGTGTGTCTTCTAATCCGGGGTGGGGTGAGTGGCCTCCTGGGGGTATAATTTGTAAAAAAAAAAAATCAATAGGGTTTTTACACAAAATAGAGACATCCATCCATCCATCCATCCATTGTCAGACCGCTTATCCTGCACACAGGGTCGCTGGAGTCCATCCCAGCCAACTTCGGGCGATAGACAGGGTACACCCTGGATTGGTCGCCAGCCAATCGCAGGGCAACACAGAGACACACAACCATTCACACTCACATTCACACATCTACGGGCAATTTAAAGTCCCCAATTAACCTGATCCCCAGAGCATGTCTTTGGACTGTGGGAGGAAGCCGGAGAACCCGGAGAGAACCCACGCAGACACGGGGAGAACATGCAGACTCCACACAGAAAGGCCACTGGGCGGAATCGAACCCAGGACCTTCTTGCTGTGAGGCGACAGTGCTAACCACCACGCCACCGTGCCGCCCCAAAATAGAGACATGAATTATAAAAAAAAGTTTGATCAAAATCTAAAAATTAAAAATGTACAGTTTAATAAGTAAATGCACTTCAGCATGGAGGACTTTTACTAACACAGTAGCTGACGTCAGCTAACAGCTAACTTCATTCAGCAACATAAAACCTGCTGAACTGGCTGAAATGGGGAAACTGTCAAGTGGACATCTGAAGTCGCGAGAGACGGACGGAGAGAGATGGAGGAATCCGAGCCTGAGCCCCCTGTGCTGCTGTGAAATCCTCAGATGGACCCTTTTTATTCATATCTGTTTCTGAGACCCACAATTTGTTTTTTATGTGGGTTACTGTGTATACGTCATTTCAAATTCCCCTACCTCTGATGATCAGTCGTGATGTGTAATTTTGCATTTTGAATTTTAAATAATGTATCTGCTGTGTGTGGTTAATTGTACATGGAATATGATGCAATCTGCCTCTGAACTTGTACGTGTGTCCTTGTCCTTCTTATTGGTCTTTTAAAGACACGTAACTGGAATTTATTGAAACCGTGTTGCAGTGAGTATTTATGTAGTTGTTTTGCTTTGTCCGGATTCAGAATTAATATGATACAATGTTGCAGTTGCCCCTTTGTTCGGTCTGTGTTCACACTGCAACATTTAACAGCGGACTAAATATTGTAAACAACCACACGTGAGCAAACTGTTCTGTTATTGGTCCGATTTGAATGCAGCTATAAATAGAAGTGTGGATGTAGTGGCCTAAAACGTTCAGGAATCGTTGCTAATCTATTAACCCTCGTTTAGACTCTTTAACAGTCCGATTGTTTTAATCCCCTCTTGCACAAACCCACTGGTTGAATCAGCTGACCTTTTCAAATGGGAGCACCAATTGGAGCCAAGTGTTGTCTCTGGAGAGCCTTAAGAAGACTGGGTGAGGACAGTAGGCTAAGTGAGTGGTGTGGAATATCTCTAAGTGAGCCAGCTTAGTGTAGTCTAGTCATGAGTTCGAACACGCAAAATATCACTGTGTTTTTTATCTTTACTTTTCTCGTTTTTGTCAATGCCTGGCTGTTCTTTCAGACGTCTGTTGGATAGAAGTCTTTATTGATGGTTTTAAATTAAGAGGATTCCAAACCGGCGGTGGATGTGGACCATTTTTAAGGTTGTGTGTCTTTTTTACATTAAGACAACGTCATATATTACAGCGTTTTGCAGATAAATTGCTTGTGTTCATGTATATTCAACCGCTGAGTAACGTTGCGTTGTAGAGATTATGCTTTTATTCTGAAAATCGTACCCGGACGCCCCGGTCACTTATCTCTTATAAAATTGTCATTATTTTAAACCAGTTTAAAGAAAACCATAAAGGCCAAATACCCGCCACTCGTTTGCTGTTAAATTAACCTGCATTTGAAACACTTCAAACGCAACGTTACACGCTGCAGTTACGACAACAAATCGAAAATCCTATTAATTAGATAACGGTTCACATAAACAACGTTACGCCGCGAACGGGCCAATTAACCGTCGGTGTAAGCGGCTCTCGGCTGAAGACCACAGAAAGCGCGGCGGCTTCAGGGGAAACGGGCAAAAACTGCCCCGCGCGGGCTCTTGACCTCGCGGCGTCTCCCGCCTTCATGCGGCGGGGCTCGGCCGCCGTTAGCGGACCGTCATCTGGCGTCTGACGTTCGCCTCCGTTGGTCTCCGGGATATTTCTCTTTATAGCGGACAGCCGCCCCGCTAACGTGGACCGCCGGGGACGCGGTGCGCGACCTTGTGGGGCGTCGACATGGACCTGACGCGGCTGGCGGTGGACGCCGGTCAGTTCATCAACCGGGCCGTTCAGGTTAGTAAACAAACGTGGATTAACTTGAGCCGATCGTTGTGACTTGGGTGTTATATTGAGGTGCTACGAGTCGTTCGTGTCAACATAAATGGCGGGTGTAAAGAGCGATGGTTCCGCCCCCAGTACACGGAGGAGAGTCTCGGTCAAGCGGAGAAGACGGAGGTGGACCCCGGGCTGGACGAGCTCTTTGCCCGGGTGGACGCAACCAAGAGATGGACGGACCAGATCATCTCCCAGACTGAGGTTTTACTGCAACCCAATTCCGGTGAGAAGATTTATTTATTTTTATTATTTAGCTGTTAAGTTATCAAGTCCCTGCACTGGCCTTTAGCAAATAGACAATATTCGTTGAACACCCCTGATACAAGTTATTATCAAAAGGCAGTTTTACTGTAGAGGCTTATCTACCAGTATTTATGACATTAATTGAAAGTGTATGTCATTAACATCATAAACATGTTGTCCTGATAAGCGCACCATCTTCACATTTACATCCACCCACAGCTCACAGCTCTACATAAAACCCCTAAATGATAACTATAGCTCTTTACCTCTATGTGAGTGACCTCTGATCCCGTCCTACAATACAAAGTAGTCTACTATACATCTCCTGTTTGCTTTGATGGCAAATTGGCCCATTCGGATGAATAGCTAATGGGATTGTAAGTGGTTGTGGTCTGTATAGGTAATGTGTCCGTGCAGCTGCCAGAAATAATAATCTCATATGTTCATTCATATGACACCAAGGCTTTATTTGCAGATCATCTTTTGATCGAGGGCTTTTAGTTTAGAATCCTCTTTGTTTACCGTACGGGCTAATGGCAAGAAGCAGCATTATGTAAGCAGAGGCCTTTGTGTGTTTTGTTTCACATTATCTGTTTCCGATTCTTGTTTTGAGTACAATAAAATTATTGAATATGTGCAGAAGTTTAGGTAGCCCATTTACTGGCAGGTGTATGGCATGCTTTGACTATTAAATGTCCCGTTGCAGCATCCCGACACTTGTTTTTGACACCAAATTTACCCTCCACGACGATTTTAGCGAGGTATTGATTTGTGTTCTCGTTCGACATTACACAGTCGTTTGCAGAAGACCAATAGAATCTTCCGAGCAAATACAAAACACCACAATTCCTAGTCAAAGACAAGCCTTGAAGCTGAATTGTGAGCTTTCTGAACCCTGGTGCACAGGAGCGCGGTTAGAGGACCGGCTGTATGAGCATCTGGATTGGAGCGTCCCTCCCCGGCCTCGTGCACACGAGGTACTGGGAGACCAAATGACCCAGGCCGGGCTGGAGATGGGGTCCAACACACCCTATGGTGAGCATGCATACTTAATATTGTTCACATCACATCAGTCAATACTTTTCAGAGTGTACAAAAAATACGATGGTAAGTAGGTTTTCTGTTCAGGAACTGCACTGCTCAGGTGTGGCGATGCCCAGAAGCAGCTTGGCGAGGCAGAGAGGAAATTTGTCCAGAGCACTAACATCCACTTTCTCAGCCCTCTGAGGAGCTTCACTGAGGGGGAATACGGGGCCATGCAGGTAACACACACACACCCATCATCAAAGTGGCACGGCTTATTGCTTCCCTTTCTGTGTTCTTTTGTGCATGTGCGGTTTATAAATGATTTGTATGCGTAACAATGCTATTCAAAGGTGTGTGTTGTTTGTTTGTCCGTAGGCTGAGCGCAAGATGCTGGTGAATAAGCGTTTGGATTTGGACATAGCTAAAACCAGGCTGAGGAAAGCGCATGAAGCCGACCGAGAGGGCAGAGTGAGTCACGTTGTCTGATCTTTACGTGTACAAAGACATTTAAAATAAATATAAGTTTTCACGTGGGCTCGTTCTGAAAACACTTTGTCAGAACCTGAATGCCAACCCGCTGGAAGAGGACTACTTGTCTCACGTGTCTTACATGTTCAGCTTCCTGCGTGTTAAATGGCTGAAGGTCAGTGACGTTGGAGGTTTATCAATATTGACACACACAACCGAGCGTCCTTGTTTGGTCAATGAGTAAGTCCCTTGTCCTCCTCTGTCTTTCTCATCTAATCAGATGTGGGCTCAGGAAATCTCTCAGGTAAGTGAGTGTTCATCCTTAAATAGACACAGGATCTTATGTAAAAAATCTTCATGCTGTAATTAAGGGTGCAATGCTGCCAGTTGTCCTATTGCGTTTGGCCCCGAGCTCATCCTGACTCGTGAGATTTGTCTTTTGTCTTGGACATAATACATTTATCATTTAGCTGATGCTTTCATCTGAAGCAACTTACATTAAGTGCATTCTATCTTGAGGTTACAGACCCTGAACAACAAGATCAAGCAAGTACAATTTCCAATAAAGCCAAATTATAAACTGCTTTAAGTGCCACCGTAAGTGTTAATTAAGTGCTACGTAGTCCAGGTATTGTCGGTAGAGGTTTTTGTCCAAAGCTGCATAGGCTTTCTGTCTTTCTACTTAGAGTATTTATTTGTGTGTGTGTAGGCAGAGACGGAGCAGAGAATCTATCAGAGTCTGTTTGATCGACAGTCTGAAAATACAAGACGAGTTGTGGAAGGAATCAACAGTACTCACGTATGTGCACACATTAACACACACACACACACACGAAGAGTATAACACTCAGTCATGGCTCTCTTGGTGAAGCCAATATGTGGATTTTTTCCAAAATCCTCACCATATTCAATTGTGTTCCTTTTTTTTGTAATATAGGCCGTTTATGTTGCTTCATCTGCCTTGTCTTTTGTGTGTCTCGTTGTTTTTGTTTTTTCAGACCAACCACATGCGAAGCCTGACAGAGTTTGTGGAAGGTCAGGCTTGTTACTTCGACCAGTGCAACCAACACGCTCAGGAACTCAAGAGGCAGCTGGCCAGGTCTGTATGCCGGGGTTAGTGCAAAAGAAGCCATGCAACAAAATAACCTCATTGGAGATTCAGGAAAAAATATAAGCATAAACAAAAAGAAACTCACTCAATCAAAACCAAACAGGTGCCTGTAGATAGATGAGATAGATTTCTATACGCTTTGCACTGCAATAGGAAATAATCAGAGATGGGGGGGGGATCAGTTACAATTGTGAAATGGTTTGGATTTTGAGTAAATATGATTTATAACTGGGATATGATTTGTCCTCCTTGCAGCATTCCAGCAGTCTTCTGCTCCAACAACTGGCAGTCAGCAATTAGTGCCGAAGTTACTCAGCCATCAACCAACGGCCATGTAGCCAATGAGCACGTTGGGTTAAACGGGGTCGTCCCGATTCCCAAAGTTGTCCACCAAATTCTCGACTTTGACCAGGACTCATGGACCAATCCACCCACAGCAACCGAGGCAAAAAAAGATTTGTCTGTAACCACACAACCAAATAACAACAACAATAACAACAACAACTCTTTGTCCTCTGATGAGCAAGCTACCAGCCACTGGTCAGTGGTCAATCTAGGACTTGATCATGTCTGTACATCAAATTTGAGTCAGATTTCAACCCTCGGCAGAACAGCAAGCGCACAAACCAATGCAGCCGCTGCTGGAAGAAGCAATGGTGCCGGTAGTCAGACGACAACAACTTCCCCGCCTTCTGACATCAGTGGAAATGAGTCTCAGACAGAAAATGCAGCAGCTGGTGACGCCGTACCCACCGAAAACATCGCTATCGAGACAAGTACTGAAACCAGGGGCGAGGTGCCCGCTGCTGACAGAAATGATGTGTGGGAGTCACCATGAGCAGGACAGTCAATGTGGGATATGACACCAATATCATGTCGGCCGGCTTTACGGGCGCTTCAGCTGATTTAGAGCAGCAGTAGTTATCACCGTAGAGCGAAGAATTATAAAGGAACAGGTACACAATCATTATAACATGTTGTTCTGTCAAGTCAACTTTAATTAATCAACTTTAAAATATGGTAAAGTGGTTGTAAAAGTGCTTATTTTTCTAAGTGATAACTCAGTCTAGCCTTTAGCCTAGAATATTAATGAATTCCTCTTGTTGGGTGATAACTGTTGTGTATCAGTCCCCTTTTGTGGCAATGGTTACATTTGCAATGTGTGACTGTGAAAAGTAGATTTTCCGTCCGGGAAAGTAAGTTTTTCTTTGTTAAGTGAGAGAACTAATAAAGCTTTGTGCCAAGTGTATGTGTGTGTGATTGTTCATCTGTGTTTGTGTGCACACTGTCGCTTGTGTTTACAGCCTGACCAAACCTGTTACCCCTTGAAAGAGGTTTGTGTGCGCGCATATGTATGTCACTGCCACCTATTGACACGCTTTGCTGCAAGTTGACATCATTTTCCACATGAAACATGTTATTCGCATGTGTTTGGGAGTCCAGCGAGGCTGAACAGAACCTTTATGCTGCCGCACGGTATGAAATCCTCATACAGGCACTGGGTGTTTCCCCCCCTGCACGGTCAAATCACATACTCACTTTGACCTTTTGTAGCCCGTTACCGCTGCCAGGTGAAACGGGTCTCGGTCGAAGTCCAGATGTTGTTGATGTTCTTCGTGAGGGCAGCCCTGCTCTGCTGTGGTGTGAGTCCACTCACACACACATTAGTACTGAACCATGTCATGTAACCACCAACCATCCTTAAGTATGTAGAGGTGTGTGTTTGTGTGCATAGCTAATAGCTAATTCATTAGTGAGCTAATGTTAGAGGTTTGATGTTTGTGAAAAGGTTGAAATATAAATATGCAAACAGGGATGTCATGTCTATTCATATCAAGTGTTCTCCTGTTAAGCTGTTTTCTGGTTGTCAAGTCCACTAATATTTAAAGCCGCGCTGACACACTGTGACGCTTGTCTTGCTTCACTGACTGCAGCATGTTTAATTGTATAAACAGGAGAATTCAAAATACTAACGAAAGTCTGTGTGTCTCATACGTTTTGCAGTCTGAGGCGGCGCAGAAATAAAACCGGGAAAAGAACCCACACCGTGACACATCTTCTGCTTCATGAGATAGTTTAATCAAATGTCATGTGACACTGAGCAGTCAGAAGGCCCACGGCTCACTAACACCGTATTCACTTAACTCGCAACACTATTCAAGCTCCACGTTTATTATAACCAGGACAGACTCTTGTCTTCCCTTTCAATTTAACTTTGCATGACTGTAAAATAATGGTAGTTTGTCAAAAATAAATGTGGGCCGAGAACGGCACTCTGTTTTAATGAGTCAGTTTGAACTGTGGCCATTCAACACTTTAGAGGGGATCATAGCTGTTGAATTTTATCGTAGTGGGTCAGGAAATGAAGACACTCACTCAGCAAGTCAGCTATTTTTGGTCTAAATGTCCTTCTCCCTCCAACTTTCCTTTCTCTCTCTACCGCTTCCTCTGCAGCTTCTCTCTTTTCCTGAGATAAACATGCCAGCTTCCTCTCCAATTAGTCCCTCTGCTCTTACAAGCTGCCAACCAGAGAAAATCAAACATAGTTTTTAGCAGGCTTGCTGACATCTGCAAGGAAGCTCAGTCTGGAGGTCTGCAGAGATTCTAAAGGTCAAGGATTTTCCTCCGACCTTCATTTGTCCTGCTTCTGCTGCATAACCCCAAGACCTGTTGACCCCAGCCTATGAGAATGAGGTCAAGATAAAGGGAATTCTGCTGTTGCTTAGAAACACAATTTAATTTCAGATGGTAAAAACATAGTGATTGCATGCTTAAATATATAATCTGAAACGTGGTCGTGGCATTTTGTGTTGAAGCATCGAGTGACTCATCAGTAAAATGTTGAAAAGACGGACGGACCTGGAGAGAATGGGTGAGTCAGCCAACAGCCAAGTGCGTCAGTTCTACAATAATCAGATCATACAATATCTGTTTTACAGTAATATATTACATTAGGCATAATAAGCTCCTATAAGTATAGGACTACATTAGCAAGATCGTTTTGCTTCCACAAGTTTTCCTTCTTTTAAGAAACTCAAACACTTTTATTTTTCTTCACTTCAGCTTTCCCCCCCATGCCCCTTATAACTCTCCCGTTCTTTTCCTCATAATGTCCCACTCAGTTTGACTTTTGACAGATTACCTCCACTAGAGCATTACTCACCGAGCCTCCACAGCACCCCACCTCCGTCCCACCCTCCGCAAACTGCCCTCCTGCTTCCCTTGTGCGGAGTTTATGAGGCAGCACCCGCAACAGTTGGCTCAGTGTGAAGGACTTTAAATATAGTGACGGTTGAGCAGCTGAGAAACTGGGCGAAGAACACAAAACTTTTGCGATATTTTAAAAAGGAACCCATTCAGTGTCCCCATGCACATGTTCATGATCTGGCGTGTGCTTTGCTTTGTGGGTGCATCCTTGTGTGTGAATGAGCTTGAGTATGGAGGGAACTACGCAGACAACTACGATAACGAGATCTCTCAGGACCAGCAGGAGGGTGAGCGTTTATTGTTTATTGCCTCTTTGTCTCTTTTATTTCCTGCTTGTTTGCACAGACGGCTCTTTGGAAAGAATTCGTCATGCTTGATTTCCAAAAGCCAATCAGATACATCTTATTTGCTTTGATTAAGGATTCATCATCACACTTTGATTTATTACTTTTGAAGGATACGCGAAGGTGTCCTTCAGGGGTCTGTCCTTGGTCCACTCCTATAAACTATATACTTGAATAAAAACCTCTCTACGATTCGGTGTAAATATATATTTTATGCAGAAGATACCTTCTTAAGGCTGATATTGTACATCAGCATTCCCAAAATAAATTAAATAAAATTTCAGGTCACAGGTCATTTTATATTCAGCTCCGGTTTTAAATACTAAGCAAAATAAAAAAATGAATGTTTTGAAAGCAAAATATTTTGAATATGAAAAGATTACACTAAAAATAGACTATTTTGGATGCTGCATGTAACTGTTTTTCTTCAACGTGGAATCACTATAGTGTTTAAGTAAACTTCAGCTGGTAGCTTGCTGTTTTTGTCAGATAGACACCAGCTTTGCTGTAAGGGAAACTACTTTACCTAATAACTGCCATAAGAAAAACAAACAGTACACACAGTAATTACTTTTTGCAGAAAATAACGGTGTAAATAAGTGTTTTTAAATTTCCCTAACTTTATTTTTGTTTTTCTTTACTTTGTCCCTTTATGATCAATCTTTACATATTTGTACAACTCTGGGAGTATGCAACTGATGTATCCTTATGGTGGTTGTCTACAGGAGAAACTCCAACCACATCATGCCAGGCTGCAGATCTCTCCCGCTGGGACAAGCTTTTTATCGCTCTGGAGGACTCCCACATGAGGCAGAACATGCTGCTGGAGTCTTTGGAGCAATGTAGCAGAGGAATGGTCTCTCTCAGGACCCAGTTTGATGTGCTGGCCAAGACGCCGTGCCAGCCGTGTGTAACCAGCCTGGAGTCCGCTTGCAGGGCGCGGGTGGAGCAGGTGAACGTCAGGCTGCAACAAGGCTTGCTGGAGCTCCGGGAGGAGGAAGCAGAGAGGGAGAGCAGGTTGAACGCTACTTTGCACCAGCTTCTGCACAGTGGCCATGAGATGAATTCCCGGCTGAAGCGGCTAGAGGCAGGCGGTGGGACGGGGCACCAACCAACACGGAGGCCCGAAGGTTCAGGGGCGGCATTCGGCCTGGGAATGAAGCCATTCACATCTGGCTTGGAGGAGCAGGAAGTTACTTCACCGCTGGACATGGCCTTAATGGAAAAGGCCCTGGTTGCCATGGCAACGGAGCTAGAGAAGGTTCACCTGCAGCTGAGCAGAGTGATGGAGCAGGCAGGAAGGACGGCGGTGATGCTTGAGTTGCCAAGAGGCAAAAAATAATGTCAGATCCATCGAGGACTTTCCAGTAGAAGTTGATATTCCACATACTCTGTTTTTATTTGCGAGCATGTTTATGTCTGGGGAGGATGAATTTAAATGTACCATTAAGTTCAGGGATTTCGGTAATGAATAAAAAACAAATGAGTTGACCTCATCAGCCTCATGGAATGGCACCCTCCCTCCTCCCATACAGTAATCAACCTATTTTCAGCATTTCAATGCACTACCTCAATGTTTGTGTAGTTGTGGTGGTGTCTGCAAATGCCGACAACCACAAGGACGTGTCTCAGAGACTTGGACTGTGTTCAATTCTGGGCAGGTCTCTCCATCACGTTAGATGCTTTAAGAGTGTCTGGATGCAAAGAGGCCACAACTTACAATGCGCAGTGTTTATGATGAATGAAAACCCACGAGAGCTATTAAAGTGCCGCCTGCCGGTCCCTCCTGCAAGAACACACACACATTCATTGTTATAAATCACACAAAGGCTGTTGTTGACTTTTTGTGTATTTTACAGTTTATGTGTGATGGTATTTGGTCCCAGAACACCTCTTCATTTGTTTTCTCCAGTTTTATACATTTATTGTGGAGTTTCCATCCATTTATGGTGGGAAATTTAGAGAATGAGATAAAAGGAAAACAAGCAGAGAAGGTGAAAACAATATCACATATATCTTGAACAATATCTTGTTCTTAAGTATAGCAGGTTATATGGAGGAGAATTGAATTAAGTAAAAGGAGATTGTGCTTGACTAAATATACAATGTTGCATTCCAACACTAAATAAAACAGTGACAAATAACATTTGAAACAAACAAACCAGCTCAGCGCTGTTGACCACAAAATTTCTTTTGTTTAACTTAAACTACGCTGCTGTAAATCCTATGAATTTTAATGAACTAATAAAGGATTATCTTATCTCATTATAGTATCCTGCATGCATGGAAACACATGCACAGATACACACACACACACACACACACACACACACGGTTGTGTTAAGTCTCCATCTGTGCAGTGAATGAATTTAGTGAACGGAAGCTTCGTCATATCGGCTCATGTTTGTTCCTTTTTAACACGGAGAGGAAGAGACAAAGAAGAGAAAAGAATGTAGAGGAAAATAGGGGAGAGGCTCAGGAAAAAATTATTATCAGTTTGTAAATGAGGTAAATAGAGAGAACTGTGTCACAATCCACCAGCCCGCCAGATAGAAAGCACAATGTACCAACTGTCCGCCTCACTTTCTTCTCTGTTTGCCTCTGTTTCGTCATCTGCCATCTCTCTCTCTCTTATCTGTATGCCAATCCAATCATCTTCTCTCCCGCTGCATTTATCTTTCTCTCATTGTGTCTGGCTCCTGTCTCGCGCCGACCGATTTCTGTTTTCTTGCTGGTTTGCCAGCAACCAAGTAGGTGGCGTCAATCCTTGGCAAACCATCAGCTGGCTGGTAAAAATAACTGACATTAGACTCCTGTAAAATGCAGCCATTACACTCTCTCGCTCACACACACACACTGAAGGAGACGAGATAGACTGATAAGAAGGAAAGCATTGTGTTCAACACAGAGATTTTAATGTCACATCTAATAGTCACGACAACAGACACCACGATATTGGACCCTTCTCAAAAGCATAGAGGACGATACAAAAATTGATAGAGCTCCAATAAACATTTAGCAGTCTCTTATGTGCACCGTAACCAATCGTATGAAGGAGGGGTTGAGGGGACGATATGGAGGAGGTGGGAAGCGGAAAGAAGAGATGCCTATTTGATAGGCGAGTCCAGGATCTCCTCGTACTCTTCCCTTTGGCGCCTCCCCCCCCCACGGGCCGGTAGCAGCTTTGTCGCCACAAGCCAACCGACGCTCAGTATGACCATCACGCTGCCAACGACCTCCGGCGCAGTGGGAGCCAACGGCAGCACCGCCAGATGCAGCAGCATGGCGACGGGCACCTCCAGGCTCTGAGAGGCGGAGACGAGAGCGGGGTGGAGTCGGCTGAGGGCGTGCGTCATCCCCAGAAAGGCTGCTGCCGAGCATGCAACCAGGCCCAGGACCAGGCCCCAGGCGGGGGCACTCGAGGGCCAGGACCAGCCCTCCTGGAGCAGAGCCAACGAGGCCGGGGCGAGCAGGCAGCCCGTCCAGCTGACCGTGAACAAGGCTGTGCCCACCCCCACCCTTTCCTTCAGGGAACGATACCCAACTAGCGCCAAGGCCATCCACAGCCCAGCGAGAGCTGAAAGAGACCAACCAAACGCACGCCTCCAGAAAGCAACCGGGTCGGTCGGTGAGTCTGAGTTGCTCTCGTCTGGTGTGGGGAGTAAAACGAGCCCCAAGCCACACAGCCCTGCCGCCACGGTGATCCCATCGGCCAATCCCAGCCTCTCCTCCAGGAGCAGGAAGGCCAGGGTCGCCGACAACGCCGTGGTCGCCAGGCGCCAGGTTGTCGTGGCGTTTCCGGGAGAGACGAAGGTTAGCGAGGCGTAGGCGCAGCAGAGGGAGAGAGCGTAGGCGACGCCGTAGCAGAGCAGACGTAGGCGGTAGCCCGGCGGTCCAAAAAGGTTCTCCCCTCTGTGCAGTGGTACGACCACAGAAAGGAGCTGCACGATGGACCGAACCAAGAGCAGGAACAGGGGGCCCAGGCTGAAACGTTCAGAGGCCAGGCGGGTCAAAACGATCAAACAGCCGTGCGCCAGCGCCGCGCCCAACAGACCCACCCAGGTGAGCCGAGACGCAGACACCGACGCCTCCCCGAAACTGGCCAGCTGCTCCCCGACTCCTTTCCCAGACCCCTTCGCTGCTTTGGCTCCCCCCTCGCCGCCGCCGCCATCTCCCGCCCCCGCCGCTTGAGGCTTTTTATTCGTGTCTTTGTCTTTGGCGCCAAACAGAGTCAGAGGCCACTTCTTGCCCTCCGTCAGCTGTTTCTTGTCTGACGTCTCCTCCAGGAAGGAGCCAAAGTCCTCGAAAGACGGAGCGTCATCGTAGCCCTCGTCCCCCGGCTGTGGGAAGTGTGTGTGTACTCCGGGTTGAGGGGAGTAGGGGGTGTGCTTGGTGTATTTGGCGGTGACGGTGTGAGGGTGGATCTTTACCCTCTTCTTGGAGCTGCTCAGGAGGTGAGTGGACTCCATTTTAAAACGTCGTTGGTGACAGACACCTGCGAAGGAGAGGACACTTTAGAACCAAATACAGGATATGGTGAACACACGCGCTCCTGCAAAATCCTCGTTCTGATTTTTTTCCCTCACGCTGTCCCTCGCTAGGATGCCGCTTGATATCTCATGTATTTTTTATATCAGAGATAATAATAGCTGTGACTCTTTCCGTGTGCCCCTCGCGTTTGGCAGGGAATGAAGCTCTGGCTGTCTGAGCAGTCACTGGTTTAATTGGTGTTTTTTTGAGGAGAGTTCACATTGAGTTCATATTAGTGGAACCACAAAGCACCGTAATGGCAGATTAACAACTCTATTGTCGGGCCTTTTAGACATCTCGGATAACGCGACCTTCAAGGGGTGTTAGAGATGGTTGCCAAGGACGCTTACGCAAGCAGGCGCGTCATGCCTCATTTGTTTTTTTATATCTCTTCTTCTCTCACGTTTTATATCCAAGCGTCTAAAAATGAAACAGAACTATTGTTCATCCTGGCAAAACATCGGATGTGTCAGCTTTTGCATAAAAACAGATATGAGTCTCAAATCTAACGTCGGATTTATTACCTCCATCTCTACCGTCTCCCTCCCTTCCTCATTTCATCTCTCCATCGCTTTAACTTTTCCCCTTTCAGATGCTGCTCCACGGCTGACTAACTTGTACCTGCGGTAGTAATAGCTCTCTGCAGCAGAAAAATATGGCCGTGCAGGTGATGGACGGTACATACCCACTGCTGCATTGTGGTTGTAAAACACTCTGCAGTCCAGTGGTTTCTGGAGAATACTTTTACATAATATTCAGTCATGTAAGGCATGTGGAGCCTATAATGCTCAGTTATAGTCACGATTGCTGGGTATTACTTGGCTAAAAACAGCAGGTGAACTCATTGACTCATTGGAATACAGTACGTTCACACACACACACACACACACTCTGAGTGGCAACGCATTCATTACAAGATGTGCAGTTAGAACGTCTACAGTCAAAACAGTGTTTGTGTGAGGCTGTGCTTAAGCACAGCGATGCTTTGAGCTGAACGCTGCCGTCAGCTTGATAACATGCTTTCAATGACGAGGCTAACGTGCTTATTTCAGGTATTTTGACCAGCATTTACTTTTTAGTTTGCTTATACTAGGAATTTGGGGGTGGATCCGTGGCTTTTATGACAGTTATGACAGCTTGAAGGGTCTTGCTTGGTGCATCTATCAGAGAAATCAAAATAATACTAATACTTTATTCCTTATCAATAAAACACGAGCTGGACTAAAATAATTAAGCATTTCTTTGGGTAAAATGAAACATTCAAGATTTCACAACCTCACAGGTCGCTGAACCTGCAGTAAAACATAATGAAGAAAAAAATAAAACCTCAAGTATCAGGTTGCACCGGTGACATTTGATTTGACATTTACTTCACCCCCTGCAAGCCAAATGGAACCAGACGTTCCGTTCGGTGAAAAACAAAAAGCATGGAGGGATTGTGATTTTCCAGACTGTTCCCTTCTCAGTCTTTAGTATTTTCTGATCTTAATGATGCAGCCTGCCTCTGCAATGCTGCTGCTCTCAAGAGCCTGTTCCACCCCTTACACCACCTAAAATGAGCCGCCTCTAGGCAGCATCGAACCTGCATATTGTGAAACAAGGCACAAAGATCTTCTGAGGATGCTCTTTAGACTGTAATTACAAGCATCTTCCATTTTTTAATGCAAATGTATCTCTGATATGGACTAAGAGTAGGCTAAACCCTTTATGAATGGTATGGTAATTAACAGAATGAATATATAGGTATACATATACGCACAATTATGTCCATACTGTGTTCTTTACTTTGGCGGTATGCAGATCCACGTTTTGCTTATGTGTATGTTAGTATTTAAGTGAGCGTCTGCAGAGGGAAGATGTTATCAAGGTTTCAAGGTTATCAAGGTTCTACGGTGACGCGCACCGGTGACCCCAGTGTGTTGGCACACACACACACACACACGCACGCACGCGCGCAAAACGTCAGGGACGTGCTCCACGTGTTGTTGCCTTTGAGTCCAATTGAATAGTGTTATTACATAATAACGCATCATTGATCGGCTGGTCCAGACATTGTACAAGACCCGCACCTACAGTGACGCCGGTTCGATACCCGCCTCCGGCACGCGGTGAGGCGTTTGGTTTGGCTTCCTCCATACGGCATGCGTCGTCATGGCTCAGGGTTCGGGCGCATAAGTGTGTGTGTGTGCGTGCACACTATGCACGCACACTTATGCGTGCACCCGCACACTGGCACGCCGAGGCGCAATCAACGGACCACCGGGTTGGCTATTTAGAGCTTATCGTTAAGGGGACAGAAAAAAAAACTCCTCCGCCCCAACTCACCTGCTTTCCTGCAAACAGCGGATCTCGGGTTGAACCTGACACTCGGTCAGCCACAGTCATTTACCGAGCATCCTCAAGGATTCATCATCTCCCTCCTTGGCCATTTGTTCTTCCCCGTCCTTTTTGCCCGCACCCTGTCCTCCTCCTCCGCCTCTGTGTCCTGCCACGGCCAATAGTCTCCTCAAGGACAAACGCGCTGCGGTCGCCTCGCTTCCCTCTGCGGGAGGACAAAGCGCGTTCTGTGGCGACCTGCTGCCCGTCCACTCCTCTCCGAGGTCTGATACAGATGCGCCTCCGCAGCCTGCCCATAGAGATACAGAGAGAGAGAGAGGGAGAGAGGGGAAGAGGGAGACAGGGGGAGGGGGGGTGAAGGAGAAGTAATCATAACGTCTGAGCATGCGTGACGACCATTGAACATCAGCACTGTATTATAATTGTATGGTGTCTGTTACAACAACCGAGGCCACCAAAAGATGGCAACTCAATTATCTGGGACTTGGAAATATGGGAATAAGCACACATATAAAATGTCTTTATTCAGGTTTTGTACTTGTACTTCATCATAATCTCATCAGCTACGGGCTCGTACCAAACACTTTTCACTATCTTCATTCTGCCATTGGATCAGCAATAGGCGGCACGTGCGAATTGACCTCTCAACTTTCTGGCGCTGACACAAACGGAGACGCTTCATGGTCAAATGAGTGCAGCGCGACATGGAGGGAAGCTGAAGGTTGTTTATTTGCACACATCACCCACATCGCAACAGAGATGGTGCTTTGTTGGCAAATTATCCCTCTGAAACTGGCTCCGACACCTTTATGGTCCATATTATTTTGTTTACTCAGGATGTAAATCTTTGATTTATTTGAAGATAACTATATTATCACATATATTCTGTGCTATTGGTCCATGTTTATTCCTGTATTGTAGCCATGTTCTTTATTTTCAATTACAATAAATGTCGATGCTACACCAAACCATCGTATTTAAGACAGTAGAAAGATTCCCACTCAGATAAAGCTGTTTCCTGTTTCCTGCATGGTGCATGTAGACATGTTCTTGCCAGTTTGGTGTGTTCACTTGAACAGAAGGAGCAAGTGGGACGACGACTGCGAGTCAGACGCCATCGTCATCAACGCCAATGACTGAGCTCACTGACGCTCTTGTGGCTTAATAGGAGACGATATCTGCTGCCAGGTTCCAAGGTCTTCCAAGAAGAGGTGGGCATTTGAGTCATAATGACAATCACAGCAGGGGTTTGAATGCTGAGATTGAATAAAGAGGAGGCAGATGAGTGACGTTTCTCTTCTCTGTTGGGCTTACAAGCACAATCTCGCACTCTTTCATCTTTTTTTGCAAGCTGATAGTAATTGCTTTGACATTTTGCTGACACAACACTGCTCTGCTCCATCTCGAGCCGTATTAACCTTTGCAGAATGCGTCTGGCTTCGCTGATGTTGGGTTGGACTTGCATACTGTTTAATAAGACTGACTTTTACCAAGGAGGAGATGAAAGATCTCTCTTCGTGTTCACAAAATGGCCCAGATATTTGGATTATGGAGATGATTAAATGAACAGCCAAAGATCATTAGCAACAACCACTCTCGTCTCTGTAGGGCATGTTTTTCTTTTTATATATCTAGCGTTGAAATTATAGAGTTGTCAGGTTTCCTTGCTAAGCAATTACACTTGGTGATGTCTAATTAGCCCGTTGGGCTTCATCACATAACAAATCAATGTCAACAGAGTAATTGTGTATTTGCACACAATTATTGATCATTTTTGCTGTAGACTATTATCGTATAGTATAAACTATTGTTGTAATTGGGGATTCATTTGGATTCATGTTTTTAAAATGTAATGAATCCCCTTTTACCTATTGAGACTGTTAAAGTCTCCACCGTGTTAACAAATCCTCACTTAGTGTCTTTCATTTGTTGCTGAGCAGTTAATGTGATTTCTTTCAGTTATTTAAAATGTTGCCCTAAAACCTGCTGAAAACAACATAAAAAAATGAATGAGTTTGAACCAAAAGTAG
Organism: Gasterosteus aculeatus; assembly: GCF_964276395.1. NCBI lineage: Eukaryota > Metazoa > Chordata > Actinopteri > Perciformes > Gasterosteidae > Gasterosteus > Gasterosteus aculeatus. The sequence goes on from NC_135703.1 coordinate 11,120,078, forward strand.
CAAACCTGTTAGTCAATAAACCAAAAACATCCCGAGAGAAAGGCATAGTCTATTTTCCACATATTTGAGCCATCATTAATATAAAACATTGAGTGCAGCTTTAAGTTGCTGAAGAAACGCACGTCTGCACTGCACAGATTTGCTCCTCAATGGAAGACAGTTACTGCAAAAACCTGTCGAATAAATTGAGTCAAACATTTCAAGTCGTTTACGGAGGCCAATGTATTGCCATACAGCAGGCAGTTCTGGTTGGAGCAATTAGGAAAACGATTCTGGATGTTCAGTTTCGCATATTTTTAAGATACAGATCACCCTGCTGCATCTCATTCGGAAGACATTGTTTCATCCTACTCTCAGGAGCCCTGTTCTTAAAATTGATGGGACGCCAGACTCTAAACTTGTACTGTTTCTTCATTTAACACAACTGGTGGGATGTTTTCACATAATTAGCTGAGCAATGCTGTCAAAATTGGTTCTTCTAAATAAGTTTGATATGGACAAATACATGACCACTGATAACAAAAACTGTTAATTTCCTCATGCTCTGCTCTCGGGGCAATTAATAAAGCCGGTCCTACGGAGAGATGCATAGTGGTCGATCATTATGGACAAATACATGACCACTGATAACAAAAACTGTTAATTTCCTCATGCTCTGCTCTCGGGGCAATTAATAAAGCCGGTCCTACGGAGAGATGCATAGTGGTCGATCATTTCGCTGACTACATTGCTTTATTTATTTCTCTATCTCACTATTGCTTTAGGCTTTTCCTCTGAGGATGAGGAGGAATAGCTGTTTCCATGGTTACACTGAGTAAGAATACATCGGGCGAAGCTGTTTGGGGCATTGTTTAAATTCCATCGTCTACTCTGCCGGCCGGCCTTATAGGTTCATCATATGCAGACAGAAAGGGCCTCCGGGGAGGAGCAGGTGACTCGGCTGTGATAACAATAAGTCAAAGAAGGCAGAGACGAGCTGACCGCGGGGAGCAATTGGGGAGAGGGAGGGGGGGCAAACGGGGGGGTGAGAGTGGTGTAGTGGAGAGAAGAGGGCGACGATGGAGGGATGAGAACGCGGGAGACGCAGAGAGGTTTTTGATGAGTTGTGAGAACCTGAGTAAAGGAGCTTTTTGTGCCGCCCTCGCTCCATCTCCAGCCAGGATCAAATGAATTATAGAATATTGCAAAGAGCCGCAGCTGAACTTGTTTTTTTTTTCCTTTTTTACACTTCTTTCTTTCTTCCTCCTTCTGCCTCCTCTCAAACATACTCCATTTATTTCTGTTTCTCCCTTATGCTCACACATATTAGCAGCATGTAGGCTGGGTACTTTCTCTGCCAATGTCACACTTGTTTAACACAGGAAGGCCTCATGAGTCTCAGTCTGTCACCATTCATGGAAGGTGACCTTAGATTTGAACAGTTTAACTTCTTTACGACATTGTCTGTATCTATTCATGAATACTCCTTGCACTGTCGCAGGCTTATTGTAGAGCTCTCTTTTGGGTAGTCAGTGTTAATAAACACTAAACAGGATTTCATTATTCAAAGCTTGGGTCCTTGGATGTCTGAGCATGTGTTCTCATTACAGCCGGAGCTGATGAGAGCAGAAATAAGTGAACCGTAACCACAGACAGAGACACATTCTTTACCGGGCCTCTGCAGTGGATGGGAGGAAGAAGGGAGTCGGAAAAAAACACTGTAGAGATGAAGACAGGGATAAGACGAGGAACCTCTACGGAACATTTGGATGCTGGGCAGGTGGTGTGTGATACACCGTGCCTACGTCTGCTGCCATCTGCGTGTGTGTTCCAGTGAGGGATGTGACAGACGAAGACAGCTCACAAATACGGCTGCGTTAGACACTTTTCTTTTTGTTCACCAGCTTGTAAAGCACTGGACGTCTCGTTACCACAGTTGTAGAAAGGAGCAGAGGGGGCAGGAAGCAGTATGGGGGAGAGGCAAGAGAGACAAGCAAAGAGAGAGTACCAACAGGGTGTCAGAGAGATTGTGATCGAAAAGAAGAGGAAGAAAAAAGCCCCGGGTGTGAACACGCTGCGAGGAAGGTCGTGGAGAAGTAAAAATAGAACAGACAGAATAACGTAAGGCCTCTCTGTTAGTCAACAGCCCCAGAGATGAAACAAACAATGAAACAGACCGTCATTGCATAACACCCAATACGTCAAATGGGTGCATTTAGACCTGAAAAAAACACGAGACATGGTTTGAAATGAGCCGTCATCAGAGAACCCTTGACGTCCGTGATGTGTTTTCCCACAGATGTAAATGTTTGTCACTGCTCTTGACTATTTGAGTGATAACCTGCGATTACATTTGACAGTCTAAAAGGTTTCGCTCTGCTGATGGAGCGCCGTGCAGTCTCTGTTGCCATGGTTACCGCTCACTGGAAAAGTTTTTAGATAACGATGGATGCCGTTTTTGATTGCATTATGTGTACCAAGGTTTCACGAAATCTGCAGCAACATTTCCAAAACTGGGCCAATCACTAATATAGATTCCGACGTCTCGATGCAGGCAGCAATTAGGTCCACTAGTTATGTAACTCATCACTGCACCATACTGCAAAAGTCAGGTGTAGTCTGTATGAAATGGCTTCGTGATCTCAAAACCTGGGGGGGGGTGTTGTTAGGACAGATTAGCCTTGGCCTCTACAGAAGATTTTGGCCTAAAAGAAACGAGAGAAGCTTCAAATCCACAGCAGAATACTGCAATATGATGCAACGCCTGCACGGACACACGTATTTGGTCTGAGTCTGAACACTGTAAAATAAAAGTATAGGACAAACAGCCTGTATTCATCTCATGTGTGCCTGTTTAAAACTCTAAATGATAAGAGAACATGCCTACTGTGAGTCTATTGGGGTTTATGAGAGCATTGGCAGACATGAGGTCCTACATTTAGAAAAGAAGGTAAGTAATAAATGCATAAACGTGACAAAGTGACAAAAATAGAAAACCATGGCTCAAAAGTAATAAATTCTCGTAGTTTTGATACAATGTTTTACCTGTCAGAAACAAATGTTGCAAATGAGTTTTCAGCAGTGACAATATGGTAACTAATACATCCTGATTGTGTTCAGAAGATTGCTGCAGAAGACAGACGATACAAAGAAGAAGAGATATGTTTCTGTTCCTTCAATGACAATCTCAGGCACCAAATCCTCCTCCTGCCTTTTCAAACTCATTTGGCACTGATGTGATTTATTGGTATACTTTTTGTAGACAAAACACAATGCTAATCTCAGCATGCTGCTGTTCAGACCCAGTTTCTTACTTTGTGAAATGCTGGTAATTAAAGAACTGAGAATGGACAGTCTTTTGATTTTGAAGACAACGACAATGTAAATTGTTCCCAGGTAATTTCTCAACAGAACCACCAAATTGTTGTTTTTTGTTCTTAATTTTTGAGCACAGCTTTAAGATATAGATATAGATAGACATAACCTGACAAATAAACAATGCAATAAGATGGAACAGGCTACCTGCAAGCAGCTCGCCCACCGTGTTGGCAAGCCTCTGCACGGCTCAATTGATCTGTAGATAAACAAACGCAATGCAGTCGATCCGGAGATGATTTTCTACCGCTGACCTTTGACCACTTTTAAAATTATTATTGGAATCCACAATGTAAATGTAAATGTGAATCATTCAACCAGTTTGGATCCCCACAGCAGGACATCATGTGTGAATATGTTAATTGTTTGTCCATAATTGCAAACACAATGTTTTTTGGCATCTGTGGCTTCGATAACCCAAAAATCTGAGAATAATAATTGAATGAATGTGCGTGTCTATTTGTGTTTATGTATTTATGTTTGTGAAATAACCCTGACGGGATTCTGGCTGAGGTTTTTATGGGTGAGACGTGTTGTTGCAATGGCTAAAGTCAGTTCACACTAAACTATATCAATCAGTGTCCAATTTATTAGTATGTAAGTATTTGTACACAATCAAAGAATTTATGTTGCTATAAATGTTCACAATTCCAAGAGGAATTTAGAGGAAAAGACAAGTGACAAGAATAATACAGCTGAACCAAACAAATAAAAATAGACATTCAACTATTATGTATACATGTAAGATAACTGTAGTCCTGTGAAAATATATATACGGTATGTAGAAAGTGAAACCAACGTGTTTCTGTTAATTGTACACAAATACAAGCTGTGCAAAATAATACATGTTAAAATATATCACAGGCTTACTTTCTAATCTCTTTGTTGTTAAACTGTGGTGGATTCATTGCATCTGAATGTCCTGGTCTAATAGCCGGAATAGAACAATATTCCATCATCTAATCACAAGTATTTCGTGTATTATTATGAGAATCCAAAACCTCTATAGTGCTTTAAAAACACATGCTCTTTATTAGACATCCCGTCCTGACAAATTAATAATTGAGCTGAGAGAGATGGGCGGGAGTGTTCTGTGCTGCTGCGCGCGTCCCCGCCAGTGTTCTGCTGGCGGGGTCTTGCGGTTAGAGGCGCGTGTCCGCCCCCCCGCCCTCCCCCTGCAGGCGCGTGTCCGCCCCGGCCCGAGTGTGTCCGCCAGGGGGCAGCTGTGTCTCGGTCTGAGGCTGCGCCGCTCCTGCTGCATCACAGAGAGGGAAATACCACCAGATGGCGGTTTAGGATTGCTGCTCTTCTCTCGAGGCGCGGTACCGCTCGCACGGCCAATTCTCAATATTAAAACACGCACGGTATTAACACGATAATCGATTTAATATTTCGGGGAGGTGATAATCGATTCGGCGATGCCCGCTAAAGGTGAGTGCCTTGTGTTTTTGTCCCGTTTCGTGCAGCGGGGAGGGAGACGGAGCACAGATTAAAGATGGTGGCCGCAGACAGGGAACACTGGCTGGTGGGGGGATGGGCGTTAGCGGCTAGCGGAGGCCAGTGTGCTTTCTCTCTCTCTCTCTCTCTCCCTCTCTCCCCTCCTCAGTTACATGTAGCCTAGCGGGGCTGCTAGCTCGCGAAGCTAGCCCCGACATTTAGGGACAAGACCGCTGGCTAGAAGGGGGGCGGAGAGGGGGTGGTGGACGGCAAGTTGGTGGTCGCCGTTTTTTTCTGGAGCCCCATTCAACCTCCGGCCGGCTCCCTCGAGCTCGGCTTGTCAACAAACGAAATATCCGCGCGCGCGCGTGTGACGCGTTTTCGGGAGCATCACCTCCTCCGGAGCGCACAGCCGCGTTGTGACATCGCGCCTCTCCCCCGCGCGCCGCTCACGTTTGTCATCAGCGCCAAACGTTGCCACGTTGTTGACTTTGTCACCAACCTGGCCTTGTTGTTGTTGTTGTTTTCGCACACCGAATGAGACGCACAATAAGGAGACATGCACTCAAGTGTCTACTTTTGCTCCCCCCCCTCTTAATTTCTGCTTTTTATCGCCTTCAAGTTTTCAGAGACCTTTCACGCTCTTCTCAATGAACGCGTTGCTGCACGAGGACGCTGTTTTTTGTCTTTTTATTCTTTCTGAAGTGTGTCTGCGGGCACGTTAAAACAGTGCAATTGTGGCGCTTCTTTCCCCTTCCGCCCCCCCTTCTGTGCGGAAAGCAGGCAACACTGAGCGGGGAAACGTGAGTCACATTAGTGGGGAGGGAGGCTCCAGTCGCCCCCCCCCCCCCCCCCCCCCCCCCTCTCCCACACTGACCCGAGTACAGCTCGGATAGCTGGTAGTGGGTCAGAGGGCCTGCTGGTGCTGCATTAGTCAGCCATGTGATTTCCTTTACTCGTGAATGGGTCGCTATCTGCAGCCCTCTTTCCGCTATCACGCAGTTTTCTGTGCGCGTAACTGCACAGGCCATGTTTTGTTTGTTCTGTTTTCCTGCAGAAGTCAAGGAATACATTGCGAGAGTTGCACGTGCATGTGTCTATGACTCTGTGTGAAGACTTTGAGCCGCTGACAAATAGCAAGACCGTTATCTGCCAAATAAAATCTTTGAATCGATTTTGCTTTTTGAATTTGCAAACATTTCCACAACCATATTCTGAATGTAAAGTGTTTGTAACTGTAAAGAATGACCAGTTGCATGATATACTTGTGTATATGATCGTATATCTAATTTAATAATTGCATAATTATATATCGTGAAACACAAAATATGAATTTTGAATTGATGCACAAGCAGAAAGCTAAAATAGTAACTAACGATTTTTACAAATGTAATATTTCCATAAGCGCCCCGTGTAAGAATAATATTTTAACTTTTAAATGGAAACCCAACTAACGCTGTTGATTTTTTGAAACACGCTTGAGAGGTAAAGTCAGACGTTAGATTTGGATACAGTTCCTGTTTGAACAGACCTCCCCAGATAAGTTGTCAGTAAAACATGGATTTACATTAACATGCATTGTTGCCATCCCTTAGTGTGATCACAAATACACACACAGTCTGAGTGACCTTTGTCCCTCTTGGTTTTATCAGAGCGCCGTTATATTATAGACATCCACCATTAAAGAAAACTTTAAAACTAGAAAACACAACAGTTCATTTGGTTGTTGTTGATAATTCCACATTAAAAGGGACTTATGAACCAAAATGCTCTGTGTTTTGACTTGTGTTGAAAGAATAACTATTTGGACACGGCCCTTTTTCTTTTTCAGGCTTTATCCTTGAAAAAGAAAACCACAGTGCTTCTAAAATATACCCACTTTCTATTTGATAAGAATTCCGTTGTACAACAGGCCGCCCTCGCCCTGGGAGTCAAGCGGGTGGAGGCTGCCGTACGGTGGCCTTGCTTTTCAAGGTTGGCTGAGGAAAATGTGATCGGGCAAACCTTTTAAATAACATTGAGGCTTATCAGAAATGGTGAATACGGCCTCCTCCTTCCTCTATCCCTGAATAGTTTCGCTCTTTGCCGTGGCTCTTAAGAACTACACAGTGGTCCCTATTAGTACCATAAACAGGAGCTTGTTGTCATTTTAAATAATAATATGGTATTTTTTTCTTAAGAAGAGCAAATGGTTGCAAAGAAAAACAAATTGAACAAATCCTAATGACAGCAGGCTCTTGTCTTAATGTCATAATTCTTTCAAACAACATGCAGCTTTGAAGTAGTATTGTTTAAGACTCTAAAAGCGGGCCTGTACGTGTGAGTTGTGCCTTAGCGGTCACTGAGCTCGAGGCTCGAGCGCGGCGGGCTTTTCGTCAGAGAGCCGTGTGCTTGTGATGACACGGCTCAGGAGATTATGTCAAGCACTCGACATTTGTCGGAGCCCATTGCATGGCGAGTGGCGACTCTGAGTCGAGATGTTGGCGGTTTTCAGCTCAGTCAGAGGAACGTCGAAGAAGAAACATCCGTGGCTGTCGTCTGCTCTTATTGGGCTGTTTACTTTTCTGTTGAATGAAATATTGAGCATAAGCTAATCTCAGGAGCCGCAGAGCGATTTGAGAAGATTAAGTAATCGATGTATTGAGACAGAGCTGCAATCCCAGCGGCCTCGCTGTGATTTATTATTATGATGGTTAAAAAACACTCAATTACTGAGGCGTATGCATTTAGCACCTTAATGTAATGTAACGACTGTGCTGCAGTAGTGTGTTTACTGCTCGTGTCAATATGCAAACGCTTTCTAAAACAGTTTTGTTCCCCGTGTGCTGAAGACTTCCCTTGTGATGTGTTTTCCTGGCGTGTCATTAGTGGCATTGCTGGTGTTGGACTTGTTGTCTGTGACTTTTGGTTTGCCGCGAGGAAACTCGGGTCCAGTCAGGAAAACGATTGCTGAACTTGGTTGACCGCTGAGATAAGGTCCGGCAACATGGGTTGAAGCATTTTATCTTTCTATAAAAATAAATAATAATGTAAGCCGTTGAGTCTGTGTACCAAGACGACTCACACGGCATCATAGAGAAAAACCACACAACAAGGAAAACTCCTTACATGCATAGAATTCTGGAAAATGGCACGTTTGAAAGCTGGAGAGATGAAATAGTTGACATTGTTGTTCACAGTTTTATAGTGTTACTTGCAGATAAATTGGCAACACGCCTGCACCATTATTTCATTGCAACCTGACTACACAGACACTACACCAATGTCACCCATCGATTCTGACCTTTCTGAATCCATTACTCTCACACATCAAATCAGGCGCCATTGAGTTTCATATTGATCGTTGGGAAGCGATGCAGAAATGCCAGGAGCTGCTGTTCCTGGAAAACTTTGATTAACTACGAGGAGTGCGCACACTGGAGTATGATTTGTTACGGTGTTGCCACGGTTTTCTAATTCTAGTTCTGAATCTGAAGTAATCAGCCGTCAGGTCGAGCGGCGACGAGGTGCGTCGCGTTGTTGGTGTCTGTTGCAGAGGTGTGTGATCTCTCTCCACGCGGCTCGGTGGGTTTGTCGTCTTACCTGTTCGCTGACACAACCACCAAGCCACCGACTGGACGAGACTTAATAGTTTGTTTTCTGAAGACGCTTCTTTTTCAGCCCATTGCCTACATAAAAACAAAAACATACGGTTACTTATTGGCAATATGTCCAGTTTTGATACATTAATAATACTGCAAAATTAAACCCTAATCAAGTCTGTTGCTGTGTTTAAAAAATCAAAACAAAGCCTGGGGCTGATCTGACTTCTCTGCCCTGAGAATGTGTGTTTAGCCAGTGTATCTTGATCGAGCTGAATAGATGTGGAGTCCAACTAAATGCCTTTTTGTCTGCCGCAGCTTACACATGTGCCCTGTAAACCCATTTCCCTGTGTTCCCCTCTGAGGAAAAGCAAAGACATAAATGTTTTACACTGGAAAAAGCCCTCTAGTTGCGCAGTACTTGAGTGGATTACTGTTCTGGTAAATATCTACGTAAAAGGAGACCTTCTCTCAATATAGCCAATTAAATCTTACCTAAAGCAGCAGCGTTAGTATGGTATCAATGGATCGGTTAGACACAATAATAAAGGACGTGAATGCAGGTAGATGAGGGTCCATCGGCAACTTCATGCAAGTGCAACTCTCGCACTCTCTTGACTTCTGCAGGAAAGCCTACATAGTAATAAATAAACAAACGTTCATACGGATGGCGACTTCGGTGTTCCGTCGCTGCGGCGACGCATTCTTTGCCCGAGCAACGCAGGTTTTTCTGAGGGGATAAAAATGCTCAAAAGAAACCCAAGCTGGCTCAATACTGCCTCCTACAAACATTTTACATGTTTGACATAGATGTGCAAAAGGTGTGAGGCACACGTGTCACACGTGGACCTAAAACCTCTTGTGGCCTCTTGCTCTGAACCCACTTTCAGCCACTTTAATTTTGTATGAATTGTCGTTTTTGCCGTTTCCAAGCGCGGTCTATATTTAACCAGAGAGGCAGGCACGTTGATGCTCAGAGGGACTGTCCTTTTTAATGAGATCCAGAGTTTTCATGTCCTTCTGGCTGGTCCGTTCCTCCGTCTGATTCATTTCCTCTGGTACTCAACCTGCAGCTCATTGGTACTCGGCTGCCGATTGCTCCCCTGGACATCAGCTCAGAGAGTTTCTGTATCTCTGCCTGATGCTTTGTCCCATCTTTTCTTACTCCCGGTTGCTGAGGCGCTGGCCTTCTGCCGTCTTTTCCATAGATAATAATAATAACAATAATAATCAAACTGCACTTATCCAAAATAATAACCTACATTATACTACCTAGGCTCACCTTTCAGTTAAAGACATCTAAAGCATACTTTTCATTTTACAATCCAGTTTGAAATGAAAACACGATTGGGGTTATTTCTGGAGATCTACACGGAAACAGTTTCATTAACATTAAACGCCTACTGTGTGAGGAATGTGTGAGGAAAAGAATGAACAGAATGGGTATCGCAGTGATTGGAAGCGGCCTTTTAGGACCGTGAGGAAGTGTGGGACGGTATTCTCTGCTGACAGCAGCTCTTCCTTTTTTTCTTCTTTTTTCTATCAGCGCTGTAAAGTGGAGCTTTGTAGACTGGAACACCTTATTAAAAACTGGGCTTTAGACAGACGGCTCCAAGAAACCACCAACACTGGGGGTTTCACTCGCATTGAGCCAGTTTTTCTATCCAAAAGACGTTTTAGAAATGCAACAGAAAAGCCTTTTATTTTAAGGGAATTCCAAACTAAACAAGAACATCTTTCAGTTGCTGATCAACACTGTGCTTTAATAAAAACATTTTAGTCAAAAGCTAAAGGTCTAGCTTTTACTTTTTCATTTAAAAATGTCAACACTTTCTGCTGCTTTCCCATCCTGTAACTCGGAGAATAAAAAACTCCCAGACGGAATGAATCTCTTTTTTTTTTTTTGTTGCAGCAGTGCAGTGAACATACTGCATTTGCATAACCAGTTCATATCTCAATCGAGGGTTATCTCCCTGCTGAGGAGTGCGGTCCTGTTTTTTTTAATGGATGGAAATGAGAGGTTATGAGACATTGATCTCTTTCGGAGGGCAGTGAAGAGTTGCCGAGGTTAATATCCTGCTCGTGGAGCCTCCAACGGTCGGTGTCTTAATTAAATCCCGGCTTCTTCTTTGGATGGTTTTCACTCGTTGTTTTAGGATTTACGTACGTTGAGGGCAGCCAGATCTAAATCTGGCCCTGGACTGGCCCGCCTGTCCCCACAGAGTAATCTACACGGGCGAGGTTAACCATCTTCAAGCAACCGCAGAGAGACCTTCCTGAACATCGGCTGTGTGTGTGTGTGTGTGTGTGTGTGTGTGTGTGTGTGTGTGTGTGTGTCGGCGGTCAGCGTTGTTTGTACACACTTTGACTTAATATTGATCCGCTGGCCTGTGCCAAGTAAATTCTGCAGCTGTGCCGAGTGGAAGTGAAGTGCTTTGCAGAAAAATTCCTCAAACGCTTGATGGAAGTGAGCTGCTACACACGTGATCCTGATTTGGAAACATTTTAATTTCATTGCAACCAGACAAAACGGTTGATAGACGCAGAAAGTACTCGCTGCGTAAAAGTACAGGTCTTTTTGGGGCACAAAAAGAACTCAACCAGGACAAAGTCTCACAAAACTGTGCCGTCTCGTGTGCTCCGTATCCAAGGTGAGGGCAGATGTGGCCAGATCGGCGGGTGTGTAGCACTCACAACACATCTGCTCTTTTGGCCTGTGTGCAGGGGATTAAGGGGTTTCCCCCCTTAGCTGGACGGCTTCAGATTATTTACCCGTAAACCTCGATCCTTATTCCCTGCTGGCTGCGCATCATCCTGGCAGCGTTATCCAGTCCAGCACAGTCAATCAGGCGCCTCACAGCTTCCTCAGACCTTTGGCGTCCCGACTCAAGGTTCCAGCAACCTTCTGAGCGCGTCGACATCCGTGAGCGGATGCGTTTCATCCTCAAACATATTATTCACCCCAAATGATGAAAACTGGAAGACTGCTACGCTTTCTTGTCCCGCCAGTTTATGGTGAACACTCTAATGATTGATGGCACGAGTAGCCCGCACGCTGTTTCTATTCAACAATACAAATAAGATTGCTGGTTCAATTCATTCGCCTGCACTGCATTCTGCAACAACGACGACTGGGTTATGAATTCTACCTAAATATCATAAAACGAAATCCCTCGCGTAACAACTCGTCGCAGACCCTCTCGGTACCACCGTTAATGTGGCCCGGTGCCATTTCGTTATTGATTATTCATTTGGTCTGTTGAAGATAAATAGACGGATAACCGGGTCCCTACACGCTTCCATCGTGCCGTTTGCATCTGGCACCTGGCTGGGAGTTCCTCACACGAGCACCTTGAAGCACAGCTTCTGATTCCCTCGGCCTCAGTGTCTCTACGGTGATTATTCCCCCCCCTGCAACCCCCTTCTGCACCCCCCCCCCCAACGGTCCCGTAAATCATTGCTCCGGAGCACCACTTTGTCTTTGCTCCGACGTCTGCCCGCTCAGATTAGCACGCGTCTCTCGCTCGCTTGCTGTGGAAAGCGTTGACACGCCGCAAGACCATTAGGAAGTAATAATGGGTGTTAGGAGCAAGAGGTGTGAGTGTGCGTATGAGTGTGTGTCAGTCCTTGAGTGCCCCCCCCGCCCCCCCCACCTCCTCTATTAGAAGTGAATATGAGGCAGACTGAAAATGGCTGGGTTGAGAGAGGGGGAGCCCAGACACATACCCCACTCCCTCTGCTGCTGCTCTCCCCCCTCTGTGCTGCTGTCACACCTCCTACCCCTCTCCCCACCCCTCCCTCCACTCCCATCTCTCCATCCACCACCACCTGCACCACCTCTCCTTGCGGCTCCATTTTGCGCCAGCTGCAGCCGAGCAGGCGGCCATTGCACAGAGAGCAGTCGCTGGTTGGCTGCCTCATACTCACGATCCCGTTGTCCTTTATACACACAGGTAGATCTCAAGAGATTAGGAAGGGGAACTCTATTTATCAACACATATCTGGATAACAGAAAACCCCCACCCCCACCCCCACCACCGCCTTCTCCTCTGTGCTGAAATCAGGCTTTGTGTGCTGCAGCATTTTAGCATCCAGTAGTTTTAGCAATAACAGATGTGTGTGTGTGCAGGAGCACACACACACACAGGAGTGTTTGATTCTCTGTCGGACAAGTAACCTCCCGCGTGACATAATCACAATCTGGTTGAACCGGTCGGCCTTGAGGCTCCTCTGTGTGTACGGAGGCTGGCAGCGCGATGGAGTGACGGTCTGGTTGGCCTTCGTTGCTGATTCTCTCTATTCTTGAAGATGCGGCGACATACCTGCTTTTTGTTTTGCCTTTGGTTTTAAGTCAGGACACAAGGTTCCAAACATACTTTGGAATGAAACTATATAAATAATCCAGAGCGGGGAAGCTTTTTCTCTGACCTCAGTTCATAAAAAGGATGGAACGTTTTACTCGCTAAAGCTGCAAGTTATTGTTTTAATTTTTAGTTGATTTGTTGATTACGGTCTCAAGTAACTGCTTGGTCTTCAATAAATTAAACACAAGAAACACCCCTTGGAATCCAAGGGGAGGGGGGTTATTTAAGGTGCTCTAAGCTGCTTTGGAAGCAACATCTCAACCCATTGCCAAAATAAGTATTTGGCAAAGGTCAATTGTGTCATTATAAACTCTTTTTTTCCCAAATAAACTGCAATTGATTTGAATGCAAATGAACGCTTTACATGGCAACAACAAAGTAGAAAGAAAACATTTCATATTTTCATTTAGAAATAGTCTGTCAAGCGTTTTGTTTCTACTTGTCTCAGTAATTCGTCCCTCACTGCATTTTGCCCCTCACGTTTTACTCTGACTAGCAGACCTTTTTCTTTGTTTTATCTCCACCATCTCTATCTGTTCTTCTTTATGATGTTTTGTAATTAAATAATATAAGTATATGTCACAAGCTCTGCTACAAGCTCGGGTTGCCTTTTGCTGTCAGTACTTCTCCTTTAATCATATTAGTGTTGCAGCGCACTGCTTCTCAGTCTTGCATAACGTAAATAATGCATACGACCTTGGCTGTGTCATTATGCCGTTTCATTCATTTTGGACATCATTCATTTTTTGCAACCAAAACAATGAAAGCATCACAAAATATCAAACTGGAATATTTTTCTCAGAACATCTAATCCAACGCTAATCAGATTTTTTCACAGCACAAAGAAGGATAACCAGAAATCTTATTATTAACCAGAATCTTATTATTACCTTATAATTGCCTCTTTTAACTTATGACACTTGTTTCACTTGTGTGAGAAAACTGTCTTTTCCTGAATAGTTCTTTTGGGCTCATAAGACCACGTCGGCTGTCTGACGTGGTCTTTGATGTCCTTCCCAACGGACGATCGCGTCTGCTGCTTTATTCATTTTACGTACTTTCTCTTCAAGGATTTCCCCCTTCTGGCCTTTGTAGGAAACAGTTAATTCATCTCTGCCACGTCTCATCACTCAATTCAAGGATTCTTTATAGATCCCCCCCCCCCCCCCCATGCTGTTTAATGCACTCTCTGCTCATGAACTGCTTTTCCTACTAACTCAACACGAGATACAGTGAAAGGGGTCAACGGACGAGTAGGAGATTCTCTTTGCTTTAGGGACTCGGACACTTTGACCTGTGGTTAAATCCAGTCATGAGATGATCCCAGACGCCAGCAGGTCCACAAAGATTCAAATCACCACTCGGCCCGAGTCCACCCGGGTTAAACCGGCTGGCTGGTCACAGATGAGTGAAGAGCAGCGACGCCTCCCTCCGCCGTTGCAAGGTCTAATCGCGGTGATAAAACGTGGTGGTAAAAGTACACCGAGCAGACCACAGTCTGAGTGGTTTACAGTTACTGATGACACTTGTGGTTCAAACGCTCCAGCGGTCAATGAAATGATTCAATTCATTTAAACGGCCGTTGGGCAAAGAATTAGTTTCATCTTTGATGTGTACTGGGGATGTTGCTACGGATTAAGGGTTAGTGTGCATTTTTGAGAGAGGGATGACAGTTAATCCGCTTCAGCCTGATCTCCGCCTAGCAGCAGCTACAGCGCGCAGAGGCAAAGTTAAGCAGCTTCACCTCGTGTCTGTCGAGTGAAGAGGCGCCGAGCTGATGGCAGTAAAATGTAACCTCCCCAGTGGCTTCCAGTTGGATTTAGTCTTTGCGTGTTTCCTTCCAGTGCGTTAATTTTGCTTAAAATCGGAGCGCTTGTCCGAGGTCGTCCCCTTAAATCCCCTCATCGGGGGCCCATTGACCCTTTTCCCCGTCCGTCTGAAGAGCCGAGGTGGATATACGGGGCTCGGTACCTGTGTTCTGCACCCGGGTTCTTATCAGTGTGGAGCTTTGCTCTAAAGTTGAGTAGTAGAGTCGATGATGCATGAAGGGGAAACCCTTTAATTGTTTTCCATGCACTGCCCATGAATCTGGTAAAGTCTTAAATGAATAAATGTGGAGACTAAAGGTACGACAGGAGGCGCTTTCTGTTAGAGACTCACAGGGTTGAGTAAATGTTGCTTTTCACCTCTAAGACTCTGCTGCCAAGGAGACGCTTAACCCATTTTTAAAATGATCATTAATGGCCGTTTGGCATTTGAGATGCCCACGTTCACCCAGCCGCTTTGAATCTTGGGATGCATTTCATTTAAATTAGGGATCAAGATGTTTTTCCAGAACTGTTTCCAAGCGGGGGATTACATTTACATTTTAGTATATCGGGCATTTGTCCTCAACATCCCTGCATGTATTCTACTGGCCGTCTGCAGGGCCGCTCCTCTATTGCTCAGCTCCTCCTTCATTGTCCTGCTACATCTCCTCCGGTATTACCATGAGGACTAGTTTCTGTCACTATGTCCACTGATGCTTCCTTGTTCCTATGAGCACTATGTCCTTACTGGTTAGTTCCCCTCTTATTCCTCGTCTAAGCTTCCTTATCTGCTGAGTTTTTCTTATTACTCTCACAATACCTATTTATTCTACACTACGCACCCGAGGCGATGTGAATGCAAGACAATAGTCATGTACTTGTCTCAGGCACACTGCGAGTGTGTTTGTGTGTGTGTGTGTGTGTGGCTTTTACACAGCAGCGCAGTGCATCCCGCTCATCTTACTTCACGGATTTTATTCGTCTGCCGGGTGTCTTGAGTTGTTTGTATTTGCATATCAAAGACAAAATATTATAAAAGGATTTCCTTGTGTCCATAATTGTTGATATTGTGCGAGGGTGCGTGTGTGTGTGTGTGTGTGTTTTGCCCGTTTGCTGTGTCCTCATCCCCTTTCTATACATTCACATATTCCTCTCCTCGGTGTCCCCAGTGGGAAGTGTTGACTCCAAGCACCAGCTCGCAGTATCTCTTATCGGAAACATTGAGTGTCGGGACGGAAATAGCACGGGAGTCTCTATTGATGGCACCACAAACAGAAGCACATGTATAGTATCTGAGCAACCGATGCGTTTTCTCTTTCCCTCCTGACGTTATCAGGGTTGGACCCAGCCTCGTGTTTCTCCGTCTGAAACGCTGCGCGGTTGTGTGAAACCGGCTCACTTCCACGCCGTCGCTGGAGACGATGGCCAATTATAGCAGAAGCAGTTCAGGTTCTATTTGTCAGCAGAAAGGTGTCTTCTACCTGTGTCGTCTGTGTTTCGTGGGAAATAATATGCGCCTGGCCTGATCTTTCTATTGCAATGCAAGTGAAAGCCGTCCTCACCTTTTTGTATTCACCAGCTTTTTGAAATCGCATTTGTAGCGCTTTAAAAGCTTTAATAATTCATGGTAAATATTGCATTTTGTTCCATTTTCATTGTTCCCATAATGGTGTAGCCGTTGCTGTTAATGACAGTAACTTGTGCTACTTGGTGTGGTATTGCTGTCGTTTTGCTCTGAGTCAGGGACACTATTCTATACGATTATTCTCCTCCCCTTTCAGCCAAAGAAAACAAATCTTTTCACAGTTGAATACAATATGCATTCAGCTAGTTAATTGACATTTAATACAGTTGATACAATATCAGGTTGTGTCACACATTGACTACACTCAGCGTCCGTCAATCTACACTTTATATTGAGCTCACTGACACGGTGATACTAGAACCATCATTTTATACGCATGTTTTATTGACAAACAAAACGCTTTTCTGGACGCTGTTGGAATGAAATCGAGTTAGTGTATTTTTATGAATGGAGCATAAGAATCTCATAGGAATGTGCTATTGTCTGTCTTTGATTGGCCCATAAAGGTCCTCGATGGATGACATCACGACGGGCAGGTTTAACTGTTTAACGCTGCGATCTCTTTATTTGTCTGAGAAATCAGTGACTCATAATAATAATAATAATTGCACGCCAACATGTTTACTCTTCCCCGGATGACGTCGCTTTTAACTAGCAATGGGACGACCATATGAGGTCATCGACAGAGTTGTTTTAGGAAGTGAAAAAACAACTTTTACCCTCTCTCCCGCGGCCCCTCCTGTCTCCACCCAGCCAATCAAATGTGCCTCCGCCGGGCGTATGACCCACACCCGTCGCTATAGCAACGAAGGCCTGCCTCCTAGAGAGCTTGTCATGCATGTTAAGTGGTTCTCAGATGATCGCTCGTTGTCTCCGCCTCCCTCTTAAGTAGACGCGCACACACACACACACACACACACACTGATAGTTAACACAACTGTAAACTTGAGTTATTAAATTAATTTGTTACATTCGGCTTCTGTGTGTGGAATCAGAGTCCAGCATAAGTGCTGAACGTGTGTGTGTGTGTGTGTGTGTGTGTGTGTGTGTGTGTGTGTGTGTGTGTGTGTGTGTGTGTGTGTGTGTGTGTGTGTGTACGTTTGGTTTACCTGGTGTTCGGAGTATTTCGTATTTTTACTCCAAACAGCATTTGTGGGAGTCGTCGTTACAGTTTGTATAGCTACTAGTTCTTAATGTCCGCCATAAAACGGGACATCATTTCCGTCTTTTTTTAGCGTTTTATTAAAGCTAACTAGGCTGTTAATTCATTCAATATATTTAAGAATGTTTCAGTGCAGCCCAGGTGAAAACTGTTTTCTTCAAAATCATGTTCTATTTTAAAACCCTTTGAGGGGGATGAAAAGAAACACTGACACTGAATTGACTCAGGCCAAATGTTTTTGAAAAGCTTGAAAAGGAGAAGCTGCTCACCAAGCAGTGCCACAGTCTGCACCCCCACTGCCACATTTAAACTCTATTTCTGAAGTTTATTTTCTTCTTCTCTCAAATGCATTATTTAAATCGGTCTTCTTACTAAAAGAATTTTCAAAAAGTATTTAAGTATTAAACTTTACTGCATTTGGTGGATTAATACAAGTGAAGCAACTGTACTCTGGAAATGTGTTGTTTGCTTTAACCCAAAAGGTGTCAGATACATTGTACTGGAATGATATTTGCATTCGCTTGACTCTTCTGTGAGAGTAGATGTAAATCCTTTTGGTGTGTTATCTCTAAATCTGTGGGTCAGTTAACAGGGACAACACTATCAGCTTAGCCGGTATTCTGCCAACTGTACTTTCTGTGTAGAATATGAATGTTTCTAATGCCTTCATGTTATTGTTTTCTGCTTATTTTCTCATTTTTAAAGATACCAATGTATTTGAGTCCTTGTGGCTAAAAGGATCCAATTCAGCCAATTTAGACCCCAGAACTGCTAATTGAGTTCACGTTTGCTCTGGGTGCCATTTCAACTCCCCCTCTCAGCGGGGGAGTGGCCCTCCTTCCTCTAACGCGTTGGGTTAAGTCGACAATTTCTGTGCTGTCCTCTAAAATTGAAGAACAGATCAAGAGACTGCAAATTATTCATAGCCTCCTGTTGAGGCTGCTACAGTGTGTGTGTGTGTGTGTGTGTGTGTGTGTGTGTGTGTGTGTGTGTGTGTGTGTGTGTGTGTGTGTGTGTGTGTGTGTGTGTGTGTGTGTGTGTGTGTGTGTGTGTGTGTGTGTGTGTGTGTGTGTGTGTGTGTGTGTGTGTGTGTGTGCGCGCGCGCGCCACACAGTCTGCCGGCACCTCGAGAACATGATGAGAGCCAACGTGCGTTGAGGATTATGTAGTTGCCGGTCGATGACGGGTCAGGCAAATGTGATTCAAACAAGGTCGGCTTCTGTCCCCTCGGACGGGACAACGTGATAATGAAGTGGGAATGTCGGCGTGAAACAAACAAGCGGCTGTGTCAGAGTTCATGGATGCAACAACGTTAGGTTGCATGTTACATTACAGGTCATTTAGCTGACGCTTTTATCCAAAGCGACTTACATTGCATGTTTAACCCATGGCTTTTACACTTTTGCCCGGGGAGCAATTAGGGGTTTAGGTGTCTGGCTCAGGGACACTAAGCCAACCTTGCGGTTCCCGGCGGTTAGGCACATCCTCTCTACTCTATGCGCCACCATCGACCCATGCATATAGATGTTTAAGAAGCGGGTGGGTCTATATTGTGGCATTACATAACATTTCAGCTTTATCCGTCACAGGGATTAGAATGACGCCCAGCATCATCATCATCATCACCGTTCATGTGCAGCCATGTCAGCAGTGCAATGCGGTTACGTCCTTTTGTAGGTTTAATGTCTGAGCAGCAGTCATATCAAGTGTCAAAATCAATTACAGGCCCATATATTTATTTATTTATTAATGCAAGCAGGTCAAATCCCAGCCTATGAAGTAGGGCAGCTTCTGATTTAATTAAATATTAATAACACCAACAAAACGTCATACTAATCGTGTTTGTAACAATTAAAGTAATTTACTCAACAAGCCTGTTTGTGTGAGAGGGTCAGAGGTGTGTGTGTGTGTGTGCGCCCTCAGTAGGAACACAGTTGAAGATCGTATTTAAATACACACTCTCTTAGCCTGCCCCCTACTGTTACCCAGACCTACTTTGAACACACACACGTATACACTCACACATTCTCTGGGGGAAATCCGCTCTTAAAGCACTTTGGAGGTGAACACAATTGGACCGGCACTGAGCTGTGAGGCTAATGAGTGTTGGGTGATTTTTCTTGACCCACTTTTCCCAGTTAAAGCTCAATTAAGCAGTTTGTAGACGAACTTTGGCCAGAGGACTTTGTGGATTATACTGCCTCTTGTGGCCAAGAGCGGCATTGCTCCGCCTCTCCTCTTTGGCCCTTTTAGTAAATGGTCCAAAACTAATGTTAGAACTAATTTTCCTCCAAGTCTTCTGACTGTGACTCTTCACTCTGGCTGAAAGGCCTTTTTGGATTGTTTTGTTGGCACCTAGGACATGTCACAACCCTGGAAACGATTTCTAAAAGTCATATTTATTACTGGCTTGTGTCTAAAAAATGACTTTCACTTTTTATTTTCTAGAGGGAATAAGGCCTAGACATAGCACCTTTCTACCTTCTGCCTAAAACACCTTTCACAAAGAGGTCTAATGCCACAGTCCATCATACTTAGGCTTTTATTTAGTAAAATATGATTTGGTTAATGAATAATGGTCATTTTTTTGTGGGGTTTTTGGAAATGTTTATCAACACCTCCGTGTTCAAATCCTAACAATCCCACAATATTTAGCTGTTGTAGTTCTCAACGTGTCCAGTTGGTGTCCTCCTCTCCCCGTTTCCACATCCTGAGTGACAGCTTGAGTCATCCATCCGTCCCGCTTTCAGAGACACTCCCACTATGGAGACACTTTGACCCTTCGTGTAAAGTGCTGTTTAACTATCGTTTGATACCATGTAAAGCATTTATTTATTACAGTTTCAGTTAGTAAACCATCATTTTAGGTGAATACATCGATACCTTCCCTTTTTTAAGATGTAAACCTTGCGTTTCTGTGCACAGAGTGTATTTATGCGACACCTGTATGATCAATGTGTTGTTGTATTTTGGTTACAGCCATGCTTTATTAACAGTCTCCTCTCTTTGATGTGTTTCTCCAGGAGCTGAAGAGAGTTAAGTGCCAGCAGGTTGAACTCAGTCCGTCCTGGTGTGGTGCCTCTCCTCCCTCTCCTCGCAGAACTTGTCCCCCACACTGAGCTTCTGTCTTTGGACCTCAAACACACTCATTTTGGAGGAGCCACAGGAACAGTTGCACACCTCACATCCGGCCGCACTAAACAGGATGATCACCTCGGAGCTCCCTGTCCTGCAGTAAGCTAAACACACCAGTGAAAACAATTCCAACACGTGGATGCATTTGCTGCACCGTTTAAAAAGCTGTACAATACTTTTATGCTTTTGAACCCCTTTGTGGTGAGTGTTAGCCGTCCTCTGCTTTGTGGAAGAATCTAATGATTTGTCTCGTGTGTTTTCCTCAGGGACACTTCCAATGAGTCTGGGGCAACGGACGCCGTGGCTTTGAGTATGAGCATCGGCGAGATCGAAGATCCAGAGGTGAAAGGCAAGAAGAAGAGAGGCAGACCTGGAAAACAAGCACCGGTACGAGTCGGTGTCAGCGGAGTGTGTGTCAACAAAGGCCTGAGTGTGTGTGTGCGTGCCTTTTGAGCTCTCTCCTCCATGTCCCCGTCCCCTCAGGCATCCAATAAGAAGCCGAGGAAAGCACCGGCGGAAAAGGCGGCGGGCGTAGCGAGAGGGCGCGGGAAAGCCAACGGCGTGGCCCAACACAATGGAGACGGCGGCGACCCCGTCACTCTGTTCGAGGTGGTCAAACTGGGCAAGAGCGCCATGCAGGTGGGTGATTGCTGCGTGTCCTTACATTCAAGATATACACGCTTTGTAATATGCATTATTCAACCAAATATATTGAATTGTGTTTGCTGATACCTGGGATTGTTTGTTTGTGTTTTGCGCATGTGCCCGCAGTCTGTGGTGGACGAGTGGATCGAGTCGTACAAACAGGACAGAGACTTGGCGCTGCTGGATCTTATCAACTTTTTCATCCAGTGCTCAGGATGCAAAGGTGAGACGAGTGAGACCTCCGCACCGATTGCTTAATCCGGATCCGATCTGATTGCAAACCCCGTCCCCATTGTTCTGTAACCAGGCACTGTGAGGATTGAGATGTTCAGGAACATGCAGAACGCAGAGATCATCCGCAAGATGACCGAGGAGTTCGACGAGGTAACCGCCTGCCATTGGAGTGGAGTTGAAATGCAGATGTAATGCCGGTGAACACGTGTCCTGTCGAAAGGGGTTCCAGTTGTAGCAGGAATGAACTTCCACAGTATAAGATAAGATGTTCCTTTATTAGTCATTGTAACAAAAACAAGAGCAACAGTATCATGATAATAATAAAAATGACAATAAGATTAAAATGAAATTAAAATAAAATAAACGAGTGCAAAGGTCACAGTGTTTAAAAATAAATACTAAGAACAATAATGGTACGCACACGTAAAAAATGTGCAGGTAAGTAAAAAGCTGTTTATACGGAGGTGCAATGGGTTTGAAAAGGTACAAAGAAAGACGAAAATTGAACGTCAACCTGTCTCATCAGGTTGCACTTTTTATTTTTGAGAGCCAAAAACAAACAAGCAAAAAGTTTGAACAAACGAAAGAGGTTGTGGTCAGAATCTTCTCAGCACCCAGATTGAGCCGAGGAGTCCACCTCTCACATCTATGACAACGCGCCATTTTAATGGCCCAACTGATCTTTACTCTGGGGAATTGTAAGCCTGTTTTGGTCAGCGAGCCGTACAGAGTTATCTCGCTGTCTCTGAGCATAAGAGAGGCAACATTTCACCAAGGCCGCTCTGAAGTGATCAACGGGATTATCTTGGTCAGCACGGGCGCTCAAACCCCTCAGGTGGCCCCGAGAATCGGATGTGCGTCTGACCACCTGCGCTTCTGTCCCGGCAGGACAGCGGGGATTACCCTCTCACCATGCCGGGGCCCCTGTGGAAGAAGTTCCGCTACAACTTCTGCGAGTTCATCAGCGTGCTGATCCGCCAGTGTCAGTACAGCATCATCTACGACGAGTACATGATGGACACGGTGATCTCCCTCCTCACCGGGCTGTCGGACTCTCAAGTGCGCGCCTTCAGACACACGTCCACGCTAGCAGGTAACGCCGCCGGCTCCGTGGCCCCCCCCCTGCGTCACTGCCGTAAAGACGCAAAGTAAAGTGATATCCGGAAACGTATTTCAAAGTACGAGACGGCAAGCTTTGCAATCGGATTGTCTCGCTTTTGACGTCCCGTGTATGCATGTGAATGTTTACTTATTGCTGGGCCTGTAATGTGCGCTGTTGTGCGTGCGCAGCCATGAAGCTGATGACGGCGCTGGTGAACGTGGCGCTGAACCTGAGCATTCACCAGGACAACACGCAGAGGCAGTACGAGGCCGAGAGGAACAAGATAGCCGGCAAGCGCGCCAACGACAAGCTGGAGCTGCTGCTACAGAAGAGGAAGGAGGTGGGCGGCCGTTGAATGTGACCTTTCAGATTTCATGTCAAATATCAGAAAGCTTTTCAAAGCAGGTCTTTGATGCGCAGAACTGATGTTGTTTCTCAACTCAAATGTGTGGTTTTGTGTTTGAAGAAATACAATGAAACAACAGTGTGTAAAATAGACACTTTGCAAAGTAATTTCTTGTTATTTATACGATTTAGTCTTTAGAAGAAAATATGTAACTATAAAAATTGTTAAATATGTATTTAAAAATAAATAAATTGTGATTAATCTAGATTAATGAATTTCAAAATGTGAGACTAATTAGTTGTTTTTCTATTCTATCTATTAACAGCCCTAGTAAAATGTCCTGTCCACCCTATAACTTTTTCTTCTTTTTTTTTTTGTCTTTGCAGCTTCAGGAAAACCAAGATGAAATCGAGAATATGATGAATTCCATCTTCAAGGGAATCTTTGTGCATCGCTACAGGTACACTGTGCGTGTAGATGTGGTCATATCACTTTAAAAAAAGTTTGTTTGTACAGCACATTGTATACAACATGCATACGCATGTGTGCTTCAAAGCAAAACCATCATACATGTAAGACAATAAGGTATTACACCAGAAGAGGAAACGGCTTTATTAATGTAATCAGTGTTAAAAAAGTACAGATTCTAAAATAAGAGTTCCATATTCTAGGGACGCCATTGCTGAAATTCGAGCCATCTGTATTGAGGAGATCGGCGTGTGGATGAAGATGTACAGCGATGCTTTTCTTAATGATAGTTACCTGAAATATGTTGGCTGGACACTACACGACCGGGTAAGCACGCTGGTGTTGTTGTTCCTTCAAGGCTCATTTGATTTTTTATATTTTGGTGCCCCACAGCTGATACTTAATGCGTCTAAAGATGCTTACACAAACCTTTAGCCCACCAGGATCAGTTTTAAACTCTGTCCCTCTCCCTTTCAGCAAGGAGAGGTGCGTCTGAAGTGCCTGAAGGCGCTGCAGAACCTGTACACAAACCGAGAACTCTTCCCAAAGCTGGAGCTGTTCACCAACCGCTTCAAGGTAACACCAGCAGGAGTGAACCCCTCAATCGGGACGGCTTTTGAGATGCTCAACAGCACTTGCTCACTTACTCATGCCAGCTCTTTCCCCCTGTTTTGACAGGACCGTATTGTATCCATGACGCTGGATAAGGAGTACGATGTGGCTGTGGAGGCCATCAGACTGGTCACTCTCATCCTGCAGTGAGTAACTTCCACGCTTTTGCATTCCATTTTTTTCTTTTGTATTGTACCATTTTCAATAGATTCAGAGGAGGTCTAAGCAGTTTTCTACTGTGTGTTGAGTGTAACCGGCTTTTGCTTTTCCGTTGCAGGGGCAGTGAAGACGCCTTGTCCAATGAGGACTGTGAGAACGTTTACCACCTGGTCTACTCGGCCCACCGACCCGTGGCCGTTGCTGCGGGAGAGTTCCTGCACAGAAAGTGAGTCCACCCCGAGGGTTTCCCAACTTCATCTTCAGTCAGTCCTGGGAATTGTGTTAACCTTTTACTTTCACTCTGATCTTATTTGTCAGTTGTTTTGAACATCATGTATTGGCCTCTCTCCCTGATTTGGGTTCTTTTTCCCTCTGGGCTTCTGTCTTTCCACCATTTCCACATTGTTCTGACCTTCTCGTTCCATCAGATTGTTTAGTCGTCATGACCCACTGGCAGAGGAGGCGCTGGCGAAGCGGCGAGGGAGGAGCAGTCCCAACGGAAATCTAATTCGCATGCTGGTGCTCTTCTTTCTGGAGAGTGAGGTAAGACATGATTCACACGTGTCAAATGATACATACTAAGTACGCACAGAGGTACTTCAGATACAAAGTCTTCTGCTGAAATAATTGATTCTTTGGTGAGCAATTGACAACGACAATACAGAAAAAATGTTTACTCAATATTTACACTCTGCTCATATATTACCATATCTGCGGTTGATTGAAAGTAGTGGATTTCAGAGGTTTGAAGTCTGTTCTTTCTGTGTGCGCAGCTACACGAGCACGCGGCCTACCTGGTGGACTCCTTGTGGGAAAGCTCCCAGGAGCTGCTGAAAGACTGGGAGTGTATGACCGAACTTCTGACGGAGGAAGCTGTGCAGGGGGAGGAGGGTAAGACGCCAACACTCGTCCTGATTCCGCTCTCTGAGCCTGAGAAACGGCGCGCCGTTACACCACGTCCCGCACAACAACGTAGCCAAAAACAAGCTAGAACAGATGATTTAATCTTTGTTCATTGAAACTCCCTCTTGGTTTGCTTTGCATCTTTTTTAATCTTTGATTCTGACCGTGTTCACGATCTGCTTCCCCTTTCTGTCTCCGTGTTTGCTCCCTTCGCCGCTCTTTGTATTGGCCTCTTTCTCCAGTGTTGTCAGACAGACAGGAGAGCGCTCTGATTGAGCTGATGGTGTGCACCATCCGACAGGCAGCAGAGGCGCACCCACCTGTTGGCAGAGGTACCGGCAAACGGGTAGGCCAAGTACACACACACTCACAATACTTTCAGGATTTACTTTGTAATTTACATGTAGTGTTTTGTAAACTTGGTGGGGTTGATTTGATGAGAGAGCAGGTGGAGCCTATTAGCTTTGTGTAGAGAGATAATTAGTTGTGAGCTGTGATTTCAATCAATAGCTTTTTATATGACGTTGCTCTGACAAACCTCCCTTTGATACAAGAAAACTAGTTGACGAGTTTGCTGTGAGCTTGGTGATGCGTGAAATAGATTAATTAAAAGATGCTATGAGATTAATGACTGTTACAAGTACAGGGAATTTATGGGTTGGGGGCAGTCGTAGCGGAACTACACATGAAAAACTATCCAACTCATCTCACACCAAAGCTCTGTTTCATGGCCTTTTCTTCTGCCTTTTTTTTCTTTTTCAAACCTACCACATTTGACCTGGAGCTTTGTGTCTGCTTGTCAAGGTGCTGACAGCAAAGGAGAGGAAGACGCAGATAGACGATAAGAACAAACTGACCGAGCACTTCATCATGGCTCTGCCCATGCTTCTGTCCAAGGTGAGACCTTCCTAAAGAACCAGAGATTGGACCGGGTCACTGTTTTTCAAAGTCATTGACGGCTGTGTTCGTTTTATCGTCAGGTTTTAAGTTCGCTGGAAAGTACCATTCTACCGACTGGGAAACCAATTATATCCTGCCGCTGCATGTGTGCTTGTGTCTTGTTTATGCAATCCCCAACTCTCCTACTCCTCGAACGCAGTACCAGGCCGACTCGGAGAAGGTCGCCAACTTGCTGCAGATCCCTCAGTTCTTTGACCTGGACGTGTACAGCGCCGGGCGCATGGAGAAGCACCTGGACGCCCTGCTGAAGCAGATTCGGCTGGTGGTGGAGAAGCACATCGAGGTGGATGTGCTGGAGGCCTGCAGCAAGACCTACAGCATCCTCTGCTCCGAAGAGTACACCATCATGAACCGCGTGGACATCGCCCGCTCGCAGCTCATCGACGAGATGACGGATCGCTTTGCGCACTCCGTCGAAGAGCTTCTTCAGGAGGTGCGAGCGCTGCAAAAATAACTGCATGTGTGGTCTGTAGTGTCTGTGAGGGGAGCGTGTTTGAGGAGGAATATTAACATGGAGTTTTGAGGGGGTAAAGATGGAGATCCACATTTGTGCACTCACAGCTCACAACAGTTTGTTTTTCCGCAGGCGGAGGAGGCCGATGATGACGATATCTACAACGTTCTATCCACGCTCAAAAGACTCACAGCCTTCCACAAGTAAAACGCCCTCTTTACATCTCACTCACTGTGTGTGTGTGTGTGTGTGTGTGTGTGTGTGTGTGTGTGTGTGTGTGTGTGTGTGTGTGTGTGTGTGTGTGTGTGTGTGTGTGTGTGTGTGTGTGTGTGTGTGTGTGTGTGTGTGTGCGCGCGTGTGTGTGTGTGGTGCACACCTGCATAAAGATACCTAAACCTGTCGTCGTCTCTTGTTTCCCGGCTCAGTGCGCACGACTTGACGCGGTGGGATTTGTTTGGGAACTGCTACCGGCTGCTGAAGGCCGGCATCGAGCAGGGCTCCATGCCGGAGCAGATAGCCGTCCAGGCCCTGCAGTGCTCCCACTACTCTGTCCTGTGGCAGCTGGTTAAGATCACAGAGGGGAATCCCAGCAAGGTGCGGCCGCACATAGATTTCCCATTATGTGTCACTTATTCTTCACCATTACCTAGATCTCCACCAAATATTACTTTCTCCTGATTAATATTTGAGTTTGACAAATACTTTGGTATTTTAAAATAATTACATTTCTCCAAAAATAAAAGTAGAAATTTGGTATAAAATAGGCGATTATCTTTAGTGCTCTCTAAGATGTGTTGCCACATAGTGTATAGATTTCTCTCCGCCCCGATGATTCAATGAAATCATTCAGGTTTGATGACTTCACTGGTGCGTTATGAAGATAATGTAGCCTGACTGTCAGTGCCTTTTAATATCGATTTCTGAAAGTGTTCATAATTTGTGACACTAATGGTGTGTCTGCGCGCGTGTGTGTGCGTAGGATGACCTGGTGGCTCTCAGGAGAGTGGTGAAGTCTTTCTTGGCTGTGTGCCAGCAGTGCCTGTCAAACGTCAACACACCTGTCAAAGAACAGGTAAGGACACACACCTGCTCACACCTTCACACGCCACAGCTTAAGATCTAAAGTCATTAAATGCTGTTTAGTCCGAGGAGAGACGTTAGACATATAGGTTGAAATGTCTTTTGTTGACCTATAAAGAAAAGTATATTTATTTTAAGAAAACAAGCAGGTTTGAGGTCAGTCAGTCTTCTTTTGTGGTCGTCGATGAACAGACAAAACCTTTTCAGCTGGTCATAACTCGTCACCTGTGCCCGTTGTGCAGGCGTTCATGCTTCTCTGCGACCTGCTGATGATCTTCAGTCACCAGCTGGTCTCCGGCGGCAGAGAGGGCCTCCAGCCCCTCGTCTTCAACCCAGAGAGCACTCTGCAGAACGAGCTGCTCAACTTTGTCCTGGACCACGTCTTCATCGACCAGGACGACGAGAATCAGAGCATGGGTGAGAACTCCCTACGTGTAGTTTCAGGATTGAAAACCAAATGCCCCCCGTTCATTTGATATTTAACCTTTCCACTTTTTCCCCCTCCTCCTTCTCCTCATTCCTCCTTCCGTCCACGTGCAGAGGGAGACGAAGAAGACGAGGCCAACAAGATTGAGGCCCTCCACAAAAGGAGAAACCTGCTTGCGGCTTTCTGCAAGCTCATCATTTACGACATCGTAGACATGCCCGCTGCTGCCGACATCTTCAAACACTACATGAAGGTGACCGTTTGCCTTTACTTGTGGACAACGTTGGCTTATTGAAACGTGAAATTAAGAGACAACATGAAACTGATGCAGATTAGATGTCAAAGAAGAAGATGAGAAAACACATTAAATTCAGACTGTAACTAATAGTGTATCTAAAGAGGTGATTTAAATGTTGACGCTCCCTATGCTTGAGTCTAGATTGCAGAACAGATTTTATAGCAATCTCTATTAATGGAGTGTTTTCAAGTTTGTGGTCTTACATGGGAACGCGACTGCAGTAATATGTATAAGATTTATTTTGGTAATCATTTTGCTGCGAGATGAAGCACAGATGTAAATAAGTGCAGAAATGGAAACATGAAAATGGAAATTTAAAAGTAACAAGGGGCTTTTTTCTATTAAAATGTAGTAGTAGTTGTGATGTCAAAATTGCTCCACGTAAATTCTGACTGCTGACAAAAAGTCGATCATGTCAGCACAGTGTGAATAAAACTGTGTTGCCTTTCTGCTTCAGTATTACAATGATTACGGCGACATCATCAAGGAGACTCTGAGTAAAACCAGACAGACGGACAAGATTCTTTGTGCCAAGACGCTCATCCTCAGTCTGCAGCAGGTGAGACGCAAACTAAACACGCTGCTCCCCGCCTCCAATGAAGCGATCCGATCTGTGGAGCCGGTGGAGTTTGCACCCACAAACAAATCGTCAACTCGTGTGTGTGTGTGTGTGTGTGTGTGTGTGTGTGTGTGTGTGTGTGTGTGTGTGTGTGTGTGTGTGTGTGTGTGTGTGTGTGTGTGTGTGTGTGTGTGTGTGTGTGTGTTGCAGCTGTTCAACGAGCTGCTGCAGGACCAGGGGCCCAACCTGGACCGCACGTCTTCCCACGTCAGCGGCATCAAGGAGCTGGCCCGCCGCTTCGCCCTCACCTTTGGCCTGGATCAGATCAAGACCCGGGAGGCGGTGGCCACACTGCACAAGTAAGACTACGGCTGTGTGTTGTCGCGCTGTTCCGCCAGGAAGTTGTGCGTGTAGATTTTGCATGCATGAGAAATGCGTGAGACTCACTGCACAGCTCCCAGCACAGCTCCCCCACAATGCACTGCGCCTTGGTGACTTGAGACCAGCTGTTGGCTTTGTGAGATTCTGTCGCTCACTCCGGAAATGTGGGAACATTTAGGAAATAATAGTTATTTGTTTTATGTCCCCTTTGGTGTCTCTGAATCTCATTTAGTGTCGCTCTTCCTTCTTTTTTACTGTCTTTCGTTTTTCTCTCTCTCGTGTATCAGGGATGGAATCGAGTTTGCATTCAAGTACCAGAATCCTCGAGGACCAGAGCTTCCTCCCATCAACCTGGCCTTCCTCGAGGTTCTGAGCGAGTTTTCTTCCAAACTAATCCGCCAAGACAAGAAAACGGTGTAAGTACTCTCCCGCTCTCCTTTTGTCCTAGCGCGAAGCAAATGCTTGTGGACGCCGCTAAAACGCCGCGCGTGTCTTTAGCCACTCGTACCTGGAGAAGTTCATGTCGGAGTCGATGTCGGAGCGCCGGGAGGACGTGTGGCTGCCGCTGATCTCCTACAGGAACAGCCTGCTGACGGGAGGAGACGAGGACCACATGTCAGTCACGTCGGGCTCCAGCAGCAAGGCCGGCTCGGTCCGCAGCAAGAAAGGCCGACCGCCGGTCCACAAGAAGCGCATCGAAGGTGAGGCAGCGCGAGGGCGGAGCGCAGAACGGGGGTGGGTGCAGATGGTCGTGTGACCGACGGCGTGTGTGTGTTCACTTTCAGAAGAGAGCAGCGTTGAGAGCTCGTGGATGTTGCGTAACGACACTCTTCAGACGCCGGGAGCTCTGCAGACTCCTCAGCTGACCTCCACCGTCCTCCGAGAGAACAGACCAGCAGACCAACACATGCCCGACCCGGACTCAGAGCCCGGGTCGGAGAACGACTTCGTGCACAAGTGAGTATGAAATAAATGTTTGATGAAATGTATTTCCTTCAGATGGTTTTTCTTCATCATTTAACGATGTGAAAGATTATTAGTATTCTATTTTAAGTAAAGCTGTTCATTACTGAAGTATTTTATACCCTGTATGTTGACCAAAGAGGTATTATGACGGGGCCTTGTGCACTCTAGTTACTAGTTATAAAGCGTACACACACACACACACACACACACACACACACACACACACACACACACACACACACTTCTTAATCCTGCTTTCATGTTTAAAAAAAAAAAAAAAATGACTGCTCGGTCAGTGTGCAGATGTGCTCTTCTGCACCCAAACTAGTGACCGTATATGTCGTATTGTCTCGTTGAATGACAACACCAGCATACATACTGCTCTGTGATAAATGAAGAATATTGAATTTGATTTTCTTTATTTATTATTTAATGTACTTTTTTTGTTTTAAGTCTATGCATAATGATGTGTATATTTTTGTTCTAGATTGCTAATAACTCTTTTCCCCAGGAAACAATAAAACCATGACAGCGATGGGTTTTTCATTTCGAGGGCAGACACAGCAACCACCTTCATGTGAATCTTTCTTTGAAAACAGGCTCATTTCTGTCTTCAGTCCTCAGATGCAGATGTCGTGGCTCGGGCAGCAGAAGATGGAGGAGGTGAACAGGAAGGACCGGACGGGCTTGAACTACATCAAAGCACGCAGCAACCAGGGCGTCCGGCAGACTGTGTAAGTGTGTTTACATTTTTAAAGCAGCTCGGCTTCGGGCCTCCAGCATGTTTCATGAGTATATACCTGATCATTCTCATAATGACGCTTTTCCATCAGGCGAGGGTTGATGGAGGACGACGCAGAGCCCATCTTCGAGGACGTGATGATGTCATCGCGGGGCCAATTAGAGGACATGAATGAGGAGTTTGAAGACACAATGGTCATCGACTTGGTAAGTGATGCCCATTTCTGTCATTGATTTTTAAAATTCTCAATTACAAAGGATAATAAGAATTTTAATGCACGAAACAGCTTTATTTCTCTTGAATTGACTTATTCTACTTTGTTTTTCAACAAAATGTCTAGTTCTTTGTTTACTTCTTGATGTCTTTCACTAACTGGAACTGGAAATGTGTGTGTGTGTCTGTCCATTTCTCCATTTGGATACTTTCCCAGTATTTATAAAGCACTTACACCTTTAATTACGCTTCTTAATTTGTGCTTCTGTCCGTCGCAGCCACCATCGAGAAACAGACGGGAAAGAGCAGAATTAAGACCAGACTTCTTTGACTCTGCGGCGATGATTGAGGACGAGTCGGTATGTAAACCGTTTTACTTCTGAAACTATTATTCGATCAAATGATGAGCCAGTCTAGACTAAATGAGATATTATTATTATTTTCAGTCTCTAAAAAACATACTTTCTTTTTGAAGCGATGCTATTTCCTGTCCATCGTTGCCTGACAGTCGCTCTCTTCTCCAGGGATTCAGCATGCCCATGTTCTAATCTGGGCTCATACATCACGACCAGGAGTGCACAGAAGGAGGCTTTGGGACGCCTGACCCAGAGGAACCTGCGAATTAAACTCTTACGAAGAAGAAGAAAAAAGGTTGTTGAAGTACTTTTCTCTTTCCAAGACGGGATGGAAGGAGGAGTGGGTGCATCCCGCATCGGCTGGAACTCACCGGGAAGCGTGAAACGAGGCTCCAGTATGTTCTCCAGAATCTAGAAGAGCTTCTTGTTGCTCTAAATCTTCTTCCTCCTGCTCCTCTCCGGCCTGTTGGTGAGGCTCTTGTTAGCGGCGGCTCTGATGGCGCTCTGGCGAAGGACTCCTGCTGCCGGCCGACGAGTATGCGCAGTTTTTACGGTTCGCCGTCACACAGATGTACAGTTCAGCAGCACAGAGCAACGTAACACTCTGTACAGCCCCCCCAGTCCTCCTCCCCCACGTCCCCCCACTTTCCCCCCTCTTTGGGTGTCGCACTTTGATCCGTCTTGTTAAATCCAACATACAGGATCTCAATACTAAGTGTTCTATATCTTTGCTCTTATCAACACTGACTCCTCCCCCCTCTCTCTCTCCATCTGAGTCCTCGTATGTGGTGCTAGTGTGTGTGAGTGAGTGCGTGTATGTGAGTGAGTGCGTGTGTGTGTGTGCGTGTCAAAGTAAAGGCGAGTGTCATCATTGGACACCAAAGTCGCATCCTCAAGCCCCCCCCCCGCCCCCCCGCCCCCTCCCTCACAAATCGTTCTGCACACACACCAACGTCCCATTGAGTAAGTTTTGAAGTTGAAACATTTAAAAAACATATTTTTAATTCTGTAGCTTTAGTACTAAAGTTTTAAATCAAGTGTTTTTGTTTGTCTGATGTTTGTACAGCTTTTTCTTGAATATGTATCTTGTTTGTTGCCAAATTGTGGCCTACATACTTAGAGTATATCCCAGCCCGGCCCTCACACCTGTAACTCGTATCTAATGGTTACCGCGCTCAGATTGTTGCTGTGGGATACCAGGTTTTTTTAAAGCGCTGTCAGGTCTGATTGTAATGGTCACACAGTTCAGTATTACAGCAGAATATTTTAGGTTTCTTCTCTCTGCAGGTCAAACCAAGTGGGATTCTTACACCTGCCTTCAGTGTTAACTCATCCAAGAAGTTTAAGATTTGTTGTTATTGTTCAAATCCAGTGCAGTGGTGGATTTTTATGTCTGACAGATTTGTTTGAATGTGTTTTGAATGTTTCCCGCCATGTTGTTGTTCACCCTCCGTCGGTGGATCAATCACTTCCCTTTCCAGTGATCCTGTAAATATCAAGAGACAATTAGATCTTTTCTGCAGTGCAGTTGACATCAGTTGCCCTAAAATGCTCTAAAGGCCTGTTTTTTTTTTTTTTTCTCCCTTGAACCACAAAGTCTTTTTAATAAAATAAAATCTGTAATCGATTGATGGACCTGTGTTTGTGTTGCACTTGAAAGGTAATTTTAAACCTTTTACAGTGTTAAAAGTTGAACTCCAGGTCCACATGTTCTGCAGCTGCTGGTGTCCTCACGTGATCCTCCCCCGCAGATGGTTGTCTCAATTGGATGAAAGTGTTTTGAACTGTTGACTCGGATTGTTCCTCATGTCACCGAGCTCATCTTCGTTTAAATGGTAAAAATGCATTCAGCTACTGTGAAGACATTAAGGTCTGCAAATTTGCAACAAAACTTTCATTCGAACGTATGGGAAGTAGAAAAAAAAAAACTAAGTGTGGCATTGGTAGCATTTCATTAGGAAGTGAGCCAACACCTGGTTTGGAGTCCATGATTTATTTTACAAGAGGAAAGGCACAGTGTCCGGATGACATTGATTACGGGGAGTTCACCTGAAAGTGGTCACTAATGTACACAGCAGAAACCTGGACTAAATACACTGCATACAACTTTAGAAACCCTACACGTGTACAACATGTTTGCATTTCCACTAACACGGTAATCTACCCTTTGAGATTCAACCTTATTCTCAAAGTGACCAATATGGCCACAACTGACATGACCTTCAATGTGTGTCTCCACCTCATGAACTGTAAAATGTTTGCATACCAGTTGTACAGAGAAATGTGCTGTTTTTTTTTAACAAAGTTTATAGTTCAAAACACATCAGAGCTGGAAGGGACACCTGGGGACCCAAGTTGTCATTACTCTGCAGTTCATTTGTCTGAAAAAGACCCCACTGCGGGTGTAGGTGGTGGTGTGTTTCACAGCGGAATGTTGGCGTGTTTCTTCCAGGGATTCAGCTGCTTCTTGCTTGCCAGCACCTCCAGGTCTCTGCAGATCCTCTTGCGGGTGGTCGAAGGCTCGATGATGTCATCCACAAACCCTGAAACACACAAGTTGGCCTGTCAGAAAAAGAGGCGCGGTGCGCATCACTTTTGTTTTTTAATGCCACGAAGGAGGCGGCCACCTCTGAGAGCAGCCGGGAAAGGGTTGGCGAACTTCTCCACGTATTCGGCCTCTGCTTCCGCCTGGTTCTCCTTCCCTCTGAAAATGATCTGCACGGCCCCCTGAGAGAAAGACAAGAGACGGGCCGCGCGTTAGCGTTAGCAATCACTCAAAGCGCGTCGCCCTCGCGTAAACCCGCCGCTCCGTTTTAAGACAGTCCTTCCTATTAAGAGAGACGCAGAGAGAACTAGTGTGCCGTTACCTTGGCGCCCATGACCGCGACCTCGGCGGTGGGCCAGGCGTAGTTCACATCTCCTCTCAAGTGTTTGGAGCTCATCACGTCATAGGCTCCTCCGTAGGCCTGTGACACACGCACACAGAGACAGAGACATCAAGACTGACCGCCAAGCTTAGTACAGCATCTGCACGGTCTTCCAGTCAAGAGATTTGTAATGTATTTTACTGTGTGCCGTCTGCAGGAAGTGCCAGTCATTGGAGAAAGTTTATTTTTCATTGCTCCGGTAAAGAGCTACAGGGGCTTATGATGAGTCTTCCTCATCACACACCTTTCTGGTGATGACGGTTATTTTGGGGACCGTGGCCTCTGCGAAGGCGTAGAGCAGCTTGGCTCCGTGTCTGATGATGCCTCCGTACTCCTGAGCGGTACCTGTGGACGACCATCGCAGCAGTTTTATTAGGTGACGCTGGCTACATCTCAATGAGGGGTCGAGGAAGACCGCTTCTGGCTTGAGTTTATCAAATGTGACACGGCGCGGTTCCTTATTTGCGAGACGGATACCTGGCCGTGTCACCGCTGCGTGCATTTACTACGACTACATGTGTAACTCTCCTCCAGCTTGCAGCAAGCTCTTGAACATGTGTCCTGCACAAGCACGGAGATTCTCAAAGAATACCTGGCAGGAAGCCTGGCACGTCCACAAAGGTGATGATGGGAATATTGAAAGCGTCACAGAAGCGCACAAAGCGGGCTCCCTTCACTGAGGAGTTGATGTCCAAACAACCTGGTGAACAAGACAGAAACACGCCATTTGTTAAGTAAAAAGGACTTTTATTTAGAGGGACATACCGACAGAACGGGTCTATCCCTTCTGATCGCCTCTTACTTTTGGCCCCTCAACCCTTTTACTCACCAGAAGCCACTTTGGGCTGGTTACCCACAATGCCTACGGTGCGTCCGTTCATGCGGGCGAAGCCCACCACGATGTTCTTGGCGTAGTTGGGCATGATCTCGAAGAAGTCGCTCTCATCTACTATCTGAACAGACGCACGGAGAGAGGAAACCATGGTCACTCGCAGGCATTCGACAGCAGGTGGAAGCACGTGTTGCAGCGCGTGGCACTAACGGCTCGAACGATGTCCAACATGTCGTAGGCTTTAGTCGTCTCCAACGGCACGATGGTGTCCAAAGAGTGTACCGGGCGGTCGCTGGCGAAGGGGAGACACGTCAAACACGAGCGTAAGGGACAAAAAGGAGGACAGCTGCCGGCTGGACGGTCACCTGCTGTCGTGGCACTCTCGGATGGGAGCCGGGTCCTGGTTGCTCAGCGGCAGGAAGTTGAAGAACTCCCGCACGTTGAGCAAGGCTTCGACGTCGTCTTCGAAAGCATGGTGCGCCACTCCTGAGAACGAGACACCGGGCGCTTTTTAGACCCCAGAGGCCCGCGAATACAACTTGGGTTGAAATATTCGCAACTGGTGATTCAAAAAAAAAAAAAAAAAGAAGAAGCAGACTAACCGGACACGGTGGTGTGTGTCTTGGCTCCACCGAGCTCCTCTTGAGTCACATCTTCGTTGGTGACCGACTTCACGACATCGGGTCCTGTGATGAACAGGTATGATGTGTCCTACACACACACACACACACACACACAACTACATGATTCATTATGTAGCAACATACTGCTACAACTAGCTTAAAAAGGAGCACAACGCTAAAATACTTGATTGTGGACGGCTGCGTGTTCTCTCTACCTTAACCATGAAGGTAAAATCCGTCAGGGCCGGCGAGTAGACGGCTCCTCCGGCACAGGGACCCATGATGAGGGAGATCTGAGGTACGACTCCTGAAGCCAACACATTCCTCTGGAAAGGGAGAGAGTCTTGTTTTTCCATCTATAACCCGTTGCAAGCGTCATTGTGTGATTTGAGTCAACGAGTAGTGAGACACAAAACGAGTGACCACACCAGGAATATATCTGCATATCCAGCCAGAGACTCCACTCCCTCCTGGATGCGAGCTCCTCCGGAATCGTTCAACCCGATGACGGGGGCTCCGACCGTCATGGCCTGGTCCATAATCTGAGCGCAGGACATTTAAATGTTGTTCATGCACACTCTGATATTTCACAGGGAGTTGTTCTCTGAAGCAAATTCCCCCCCCGTCGTTGCCGTTACCTTACAAATCTTCTGTGCATGAGCTCCGGACAGACTTCCTCCGAACACCGTGAAGTCCTGAGGGAAAACCGAAAGTGTGGGAAGAATATTAAAGT
The DNA here is from genome assembly GCF_964276395.1 of Gasterosteus aculeatus. Lineage (NCBI taxonomy): Eukaryota > Metazoa > Chordata > Actinopteri > Perciformes > Gasterosteidae > Gasterosteus > Gasterosteus aculeatus. The sequence continues at coordinate 11,156,524 of NC_135703.1, forward strand.
TTGTCACATTTGTTATTAAATTGAACACTGTTGTGCTTCAATAAATGATCCCTTGAGTAGAAGTAAAGGTCACACACCTGACTGAACACATAAACCAGCCTCCCATTGATCCGGCCCCGGCCGGTCACCACGCTGTCTCCCGGGAACTATGACAGAAAGAGACATAAGACATTACGACGTTCCACATCTCGAGGTGTATCTTGAGTTTTCAGGCGGGCGAAGCGAGACGTCGGCGAGGGCCGGCACCTTGTTCCCGTCCTGCTCCATGCCGAAGTCGGAGCAGCGATGCTCCACGAACATGTCCGACTCCACGAAGGACTCGGGGTCCAGCAGCAGCTCCACTCGCTCCCTGGCCGTCAACTTGCCCTGCAGCACACAGCGTGCAGGTTACAACAAACACCAGGACCCTGTACAGAAGGGGCTTGACACTGCCGCTTTTCATTCAGAGGCCTGTATGGAATGGGATCTTACCACTCTGATTGGTCAAATACAATTATCAGCTGAATTGTTTTTTATAAATAATCATAATAATATGTTCTATACATAAACAGTTCCTTGTACATGCGAGTAAAACGGAGCGCCATCTTTAGGACTATTACATTGACGGACGCCATCGATTGATCGCGATCAATTGGTATTATTATTATCATCATTGTCTGTCCTCACGTAGCACAGATAGGACACCGCAGAGCAGCTAATGCAACAGTTAACCAAAGCAAGGGAAGAAGGTTTATTTTTAAAGGTCATGTATGTGTTTGAGGAGGGAAGGAACTCGAGCGACGAGCAGTGACTTTGAGCCGTTTAACGCGTCAACAACTCGCTCCTGTGCGGTTCTGACACTTCGACTCGCGAGGCGCAAACACGCTTTCTCGACGTTAGACGTCGGCCAGAACGAACAGCACACACTCATTACCTTTTTGTGTTGTGCGTCTATTCTGTTCTGACCTCCCCCGCACAGCGCCATCTTCCGTTTCTCGTCAATCCGCTGCTTAACGCTCAGGGCCCCGGCGGAGCTCCAGCGGCGGGCCCCCGGCTGGTTCGTCGGCTGCAGCGCGGCATATTTCACGGGCGCCAGACTCCTGAAAGACGTCCTTAACCCGCTCAACAGCCCGCCGCTTCTGCGGGCCACAGTGAAGGCCGCCATCTTTGCCTGACATGTGTGTGTGTGTGTGAGTGAGTGAGATCTCGGGGGGCGGGACTACGCTCTACGCCGTCAGGGATTGGTGGAGAGCAGGCGGCAGCAGCAAGGGGGCGTCGGTGGTGGGACGAACTGTTTCAGCCAATAAGAATCTTTGAACACTCGCCCGCTCCCGCTACATCCGCCGTAGACGTTCAAATCAGAGATTAAAAATAAATACCTGCAATTGTAAATCATATTTTGATATTGACATTTACAACACTTCGAGCCATTACAAACTCTCACACTCAACTATTTACGAGGTGACGTTGGGAGACATTGGACCCTTTGGGTAAGTCACCATTAGATGCTAATATGTTACATCCTCGATCAAATTCGTTCTACATTGAGTCCTTAATTGAAACTCTGTTTTTCAGAGGGAGACGCAGTTTGTTGTTTTGCAATTCACAAAGCAAAGCAAACAATCTTCACTTAATGTGTTTCTAAGTGAGATGCAATTACAAATGGATCTCAGTAAAGAACCTGGTCGTGCGAAAACGTGCAACATATTTTTCACCATTAAACATTAACGATTTTCCACCGGCCGCCTTTGAAAACCAATTAGTATATTTCTGAAAATGTCACACTTTTCATTTAAGAGAAGCAACTCTATATTTTGTGAAGGGTTTCTGTTATTCTTTTGCAGAACAGACCGTTGATATTTGTTCTCACCTGGTATTATATTTTAATATTGACTCAAACCTCTGTATTTATTATCAACTAAACTTCTGATCTTGAACTTTAACCTTTTTGTTTAGTGAGAAAGTCTGATGGAGATCTGCATGTCATGATGCTCAACCTTACTTCATTAACGATACATACAACAGGAATACAGTCATTGAAGAGAGAGTAAGGACAAAGAGACAAAGCAAACATCGAGAGACGGCTATGCAAATAAATAGGAATTGCAGATTTTTAAGTTAAGATAGCAAAACCGAATTTATAATTAAAAAACAACCACTAGCTTGACATTGGTTGTCGCTAGAAAGTGGGAAAAATAATACAAAGACGCTCAGCCACTGCGGTGAATCGTTACTATACAAAACCTGTGTAGTAACATTTCAAACAGCCTCGGTCCCCTCAACCCGGTGCACTACCGTCTGAGACCGCAGGAATTCTGGGTTCTGCAAATATCACTCGTGACAGTGGCCTATCGTCAGTGGTGGAAGCAGACGTCGAGCCCCAGTCGATCCACCAATAAAAACTCATGGTTCATTCAGCGGCGTAAGCGCCGCCCACTACGTGCAAACTCGGATCGCAACATTTTTTCTTCCAAGAACAGAGATTTTTTTTTTTTTTTAGATCAAATCTTTTTTTTGAGAGCAAAAGTTTATTTTTTTGAGAGCAAAAGTTTTTGTTTAGCAGCGAAAAATTCTAGTTTAACAAGCAAAAACTAACAAATATTTTTTTCTCAGTTCATATTCATTTTGTTGTTTTTTCAGTACATAATATTTTTACTCACATATTTTCTTTTTTTGCAATGCAATAAATTTGCAATTGCATTTTGTTTGCATAATAAAGACAATCTACATTCATAGAAGATCACTGCGGTTACCAGGGTAACGGGGAGAACTCTCGCGCGATGATCATGGCTGTCGAGAGGGGTTGATGCGAGGAAAAGTGGAAAATCGAATGATTGCTACATTTGCAAAGCGGCTAGCTAGCTATGTTTCGGTCGCTGCTCGCCAAGTATTATAGTACAACGTATCAGAATCGTAGGATTTCGATTCATAGCTTGCATTTCCCACAGACACGTGAGGCATAAAGCGGACATAGGGGTTAATGATTCGGTTTAATTTCCTCTAGCTAATTTCGCTTGCTATGCTAACGCGAACTGGTTAGCTTTGTTTACATCAAGTGCGCGCTTGGGATATGATAGCTTACTGCTAACCAAACAAATGTGTGATCTTAGGAGCAGCGTTTCGTTTCGTTAGGCATCGACCAGGAGACCGTGATAGATAGTAAACGGTCTCTATGGCTAACATTGAGAATCTCTCGTTTAATTGGTGTGGCTGATGTCGTAAGCTAATGCTAGCTGCATAATGCTAACCCTTTGATTATGGACGGTGTGGTCATTTGATTCACTGTTAGCCGGTAGACGTCGTTGGGGAGAATGTGAGTAATTCTAACCAAGGGTCTCATTGGTCCTAATTAACAGGAACCTCAACTGTGATCTGAAAGATCTGGTTCGTGAATAGTAACCACCACGAACCGGTGAAGCTAACATTAGCTCACGTTAGCCTCCCGCAGAGCTAGCTAACGTTGAGCGCGTTTATTGAGAACCGCTTGAGCATATTCGTTGTCTGTTTCTGTTTTATAAAATATTCATGTGCCTGCACTGACGCACCGGAGTGGCCGATTGTTGCACCACCAGGCCACCTTATATTTCCCTCTGTTCACCCCGAGACGTGGCTATCTTTGGCCTCCGTTGCAGTGACTGGCTGGATTTTCCTTCCCCGAGTCTGCGGAGGACATTGCTATGAACCCCGTAAATGCAACCGCTCTGTACGTGTCCGCCAGCCGGGCCGTGCTGCAGTGTGACCCGCGGCAGCCTCACACCTTCGCAGAGATGTACAAGCTACTGCCCTTCTTCCGACAGTCCATTGCATGCCTCGTCTGTGGTAAGCATTCTATTACTATATCACACTTTATATATGTATATATATATATATGACAGTATAATGGCAATGCACATCCCGGGTCGCGGAAAACGTTGTTTTTGTCTAACCAGGCGGCACTGTGATCTTTTTTTTGCTAAATACTTTTAATTTTGCTCAAATGAATGAGTGTTCACCTCACTATTCATATTGACGGAGGTGTGTGTGTGTCTGTGTCTGCGCGTGCGTGCGTGCGTGCGTTCGCATTAGTCGACAGGATTCGTCGTGCTCTCGATGGTCTCCTTAGCAACCGAGGCTGAGCCCCAGTCATCTCCTCCTGGGAGACAGATGACTACTCCGTTGTTGTGTCTGCTGCAGAGCCATGTGTTTCCTATTCATGCTCTATTTACTCCCTTCGCTTTGCTAGTTTAACATAAATCCCATCGCAGCTTGCAGGGGGAAATAGGCAATGGTGATTGACAGAATGACAAAAAGTGACTGGCCTTTGATTATTACATAACGGTGTTTTTGTTATGGTAATTGGTGCATTCATTCAATATTTAATACAAACTATAAATTTGGTGGTGTAAGCAGAACAAATAATTCATGTGAGCATTGTGAGTTTATTTCACTAAAAACGGAACACCGACATTTAAGATGTATAGGTAAAATATAGATAAGATATATTTAAATCCCAGATTAGTCACGTATTGTTATCAAACTCAGTGATTTCCTTGATCTGCTTGGAATGCATGAGTCGGTACTGAAACAATTTAGGTTAACAATGGCTTATTCAATTGGTAAGCGTAAGGACTGACGGCTCACTCTTGTTTTTGTCTCAGGCAAACTGCTCCAGGATCCCATCTCCCCATCACATGCAGAGTGTCAGCATTACGTCTGCTTGGGCTGTAAAGGCCAGAAGATGCAGATAAGGCCGCCATGTAGCCGCTGTAAGGATTTTTCCTGCTTCCAGGAGAACCAACGACTCTCTTTGCTCGTGCAATGCTACAGGAAGCTCTGTCTCTACGTAACCCATTCGCCGCTGCTGCAATCGATCAGCAGCCACGTGGGGGGTTCCCCAGAGGTTATGGCGCTGCTAGAGGAGGTGCTAATGTCACATGAAGATGAAATGGAGACAGAAGACCCAAGCGTAGCACAAGAAAATGTGAATCCATCGGCCCCGAAGTCCCTCACCCCGACAGAGGCGCCACCTGCTCCCGCAGAGCTGTCAGCTGTACCCCAGAGCTCCTCCTCGGACCCTCCTCGTCCCAACGGACCACAGGAATGCAACGGGGAAGCGCTGGAGGACCTCGATCCTTCTTCTCCGGAGCTGGAAGTATGCGAGCTGGTAGAGGAGCAGCCACAGGTCGACCTGTCTGTGTCCAGTACTGGCTGCGGTGGTCTGGAAGTGAGTCTGACCACTGGACCTTTAACCCCAACTCCAGGCACTGTGTGCTCACTCAGGGATGGGGAATCTGGAAGCAGGGAGCTGGAAGAGGGGGAGGTGTTGCTTCTCAGTGTGGAGGAGGTGTTACAGACTTTGGATCCCCTTCAACCTGGTCGCGATTCTCCTTATACGCAGCCGGAACGCATGCACACTCACGCACACATAGCCGCGGACCGAGCACACGCTCCCATGTACATACAGCTAGACGGAGCTCACACCTACACACATATCCAAACAGACAGGACTAACACGGTGGGGAACCACGGTGCTCACATCCACGCGTCTTCTTTGGATCCCCCTCCAACCTCCAAGCCCCCGCCAGTCCGCCTTAAACGGAAACGTTCCCGTTCAGAGAGCGATAGGGAAAAGGTAAAACCCCTGCCTATCGCCTCCATCCTACAGGGCCCTTCCTCACATTCACACACTCCAAACCCTTCCCAGACACTGTACATGCAACCGCCTACACCCTCCTTAACTGTACCAGCACACACATATTCGTCCCTTCCTAACGGGGTGCCCCCGAAGCTCAGTCGGCCTGCGGCCAACCACAATAAAGGCGGCAGGAAGCATGTTGACGCGGCCCTTAAGAAGCCCCATGCGAAGGCACGCAGCAGCGGAGGCCCCAAGACCAAGGACGGAAGTAAGGACCAGCGGTTGATGGCGGGCTGCATCGTGCCACCGGCTCCTGTTCGGCCCCCATACAAGAAGCCTGCGGAGAAGAAGGGCTGCAAGTGTGGCAGGGCCACCCAGAATCCATCTGTACTGACATGCAGGGGCCAACGCTGTCCCTGCTATTCAAACCGAAAGGTATTTTTAAAAATACATTTTCATTGGATTTCACTAACTGCAAGCTACATTTGTCTATTTCATCAGAACTGCACTAGCACTATTGTGTGATTGGTTCAAGAGCATAGCTAATGGGAATTCAAATTAGTAGCCCATAGTTTGTTATTTTGCTGAAAAAAAGTTATTTGGATTTCTTGATGGCCACGATCGGGAAACAAAAACTAGCACCTGTGTTTTATGAGATGTAAAAATACGGTTTAATCATTTCAATGAACTAATGAACTTGGTCTTCACCCTCAGGCGTGCTTGGATTGTATCTGTCGAGGTTGCCAGAACTCCTACATGGCCAACGGGGAGAAGAAGCTGGAGGCCTTCGCCGTGCCAGAGAAAGCCTTGGAGCAGACGCGGCTCACCCTCGGCATCAACCTCACCAGCATCCGCAACCCGGCAACCACCAGCATCCGCACTAACACCCTCCTCAACGTCGCCACGGCGACTGGGAGCCCCGTGTCTGCAAGCTTTCTGTCCCCCAGCCCCCCGCGAGAGCCCAGCTACGAGGACAGCCTGGAGCTGCTGATTGGATGAGAGGCTGGGACTCCAAAAAAACAGACCGCTCCATGCTCATTGAATGTGACGGCTGATTATTGTATCTGTCAGACAACCTGTACCTCCCCATGACCAGAGGGGAGGCCACGAGGCAGCTATGGGTCTGTCCTGTTCTGTAACCCGCTCTCCTTCTGTGTTGGAAAATGCTGACTAGTCAGACTAGCATGGGTGTGCCAAAGCCTCCTGTTTTGTGCCTGTGTGTGTGTTGTTACCTGTCTGTAGTTAAACACTTATACTCGGTTCCAAGGCTGTTCTGTATTCCACAGGTGCTTTTTTTGTTTATAGTCCACAGACATACTGTTAGAGGCAATAGGAACCAGACCAGATTTTGTGTTTGTTGGTGTGTGCGCACCATCTTAGATTTCAGTGTGCGCATATGCGATTTTTTTTTATTTTTTGTTGGTTCGTAATGATAAAAAAAACAGCATCATGATATCTCGTCACGGGACACAGCATTTTCCGTGTTCGAGTATTACTCCATGTGTATTCAAGAAATGCATAATTGGTATCAGGACGGCCCTTACTAACCCTTAAGCCTGTATGTGTTCACACCTTAATTGTGAATGAATCTTGTGACTAATCTATGGAGAAGTTATGTCCCACACAAGACTCTATGCCTTTTCTATCTCATTAACTCACTCAATCAGAGTACTGTCGGGCTGGTAACGAATTTGTCTTAATGAACTTGGACTGATGCAGGCGTTGTACAGGCAGCAAGATAATGTCGAAGCACTTGGCTGGCTCCACAGTTTCTGTGCATGCGTGCGTGTGGGTGTGTTTGAGTGCGTGTAAATGGGCCCGCTGAGCTTTGCTGAAATTCAGCGGGGAGTTGGATGTTGGGTTGCAAGCACTTCTTGAAATCACAACTAAAACCATTCTTGGTTACCATAGCAATAGGAGCACCAACAAGGAGCCTCCCAGCTCTCGTGCGCACACACACACACACACAGTTGTTTACAGTATTGCCATGTATACGGACTATAACAACTGTCTTCTAAAATATCACACCTTTATGGGATTGTTCATGACTTGAGTGTTTAGATAAACCGAAGCCATAGATTGTCATTGACGAGACAAAATATCTTCTGTGTGTGCATTTTCCCCACCGAGTTGTAGTGTCCCGGATGATTAGAGACTGAGAGACTATTTTTGATACCAGGTGTTTGAGATTTGGTACCACTGTCTTTTTGTTGTTTTATTTGAAGCACCTTGAAGCCCTCCTATAACTTGAGAGGCTGCGTATTGTCCCTGTTTGTGTTTACTGTAACTACAACATGTTTGTCAGTCCAGTCGTGGTGACCAAAAAGAGACTGAAGGAGAGATTGGGAGGACTCAGGCCGACCAAACACACACCGTGGTTCTCAGCTCATAGACCAGGAAGTAGCCGGGGGGATTACAGTGTGATCAGCAGCAAATATGATCCATCTTCCTGTGTGTGTATGTTGTTTTGTTTTTGGGCATTACTTGAACCCTAGTTAGTTTTGAGTATTGTTTTTTTTCCCTTATGTACAAAACTCTTGTTTGAGGAGTGACTCTTATTGCTGAAACATTCACTGCCATAATATGGAAATGTATTACAACATGGATTAAATGATAGTTTTTTACTTTTTCAGTTTTGCGTCTTTGTGTGTAGGACATGTTTAACTCTCCACATTAACCAATCACATTGAAAAAGTAGATTTATTAATCTGAATAATTATAAAATATTTATCCCACTTTGAAGGTATCCATTGGATATAGCAGTGTAAACGCGTCAGTCCATTCGCACTCTTTGAAGCCACAGGACAACACGAGCTACGTCACCACATAGTTCCAAGAAGAAATTCAAAAGTAGCCAGAGGGCAGCCTCACTTATACCACTGAACATTCAGCATCTTGTGGAATTTTGAAATAAATGAATTGTCACACGTCCGACAACATTTCACGTTGAAGACAACGCAATCGGTTAGAAGTCCTTAACACAAGAGAGTACAGCATTTGATCTGCATCTACAGTCCACGATGCAGAACGTGTCCTCGACCAAAAGCAGAGTCATCTGAATGCATCGCGTAATCCTATTAAACAGAATGTAAATCCTGCGTCAGCTGGCGTAAATACACAGTGAATGGCTCTTCTTCCTTGCCATTTTGTGGATGAGTCATTTCATCACATCCTTACAGTCCCTGAAAAAGAAGTCTCCCTCGCCAATCCCGTTCCAAACAGCCGCTCGGATGACCGAGCAGACGTTTTCAGTCACTTCTGTATCGAGCCATCCTAGTCCAGGACATTTTTTACCCGGCAGGGTTTTCTCCCTTTAGCCCACAAGGAAGGCCCCAAAGTAGCTCGCCCTGCCGTCCATCTCCATGGCGCTGACGTTGCTGACGGTGACGAAGAGGCGGTCCGCCGGCTGCAGGAAGGCGGTACCGGCCTGATGCAGGGAGAAGAGGCCGGGCTCCGGACCCCGAGGCCAGCAGGCGCTCCGGGAGGATTTCATCAGCAGGATGGGCACCGTGTAGGAACTCATCTGTGGGTCATGACCACAAAAACAACATCAGAACGTTCCTAAACATATTATCACATTAACTCTGTACTCACTGTACTGGCAGAGAGAGGAGTCACACCGGCTACATCTTTCTGGCGCAGTCAAGGTCACTCCGACATTTATGTTGTCCAAACTGATATCTTATACTCAAATATAAACTATTTTCTAGGCATATTTTGTGGTACGTTTGTCCTTCAGTTGGCACAGAAGTGGTAGTAGATGCACACAGCCGAACCTTCTTGTAGATGTACTGGACAAGCTGGGCTTCTTCTTCCCCCCCCTCCGCCTCCCCCGAGGAGGGCAGTCTGAAGTAGGTCTGGCCGTAGATGTAGTAGAGGCCTGCTCGGGGCACCAGCAGTTCTCCTCCCCGCAGCTCCATGTTCTCCAGGAAGGACAGACCTCTGTGGCCCTCCCACTCCCGGATTCGCTCCCCCAGGTAGCCCCTGCTGCTGCGCGGGACTGCAACAGCAAGGACACACACCCAGAGTCACAACTGTACAATATATAAATCATTTCCCAGCTATTAAGGCCATTCACGATGATGCAGTATCATATCACTGACATTCAAAGAAAAGAAGAAAAAAAACATAGAAAGTTGACCAGTCTTTTCTTATTGTCTACAAATGCCATTAAAATAACAAAACCAACAATGTGTTGGACGGTCTTTTAATTTATTTGACATTTTGAACCAATTTCAGACTAGTTTTTGCTAAAAAGAAATTTGTTTTACCGTCCAGGTCCTTTGATCAAGTGCAATTAATACACATTTGGTTCTCCAATCAGAATTCACGTGAACATCGTACGTAGGAAAGACTGCAAAAATAAACCACTATGCCATTTTTATTATAATGAAGAAACTTGTCAGTTCACTGTCAAAACGTGTAGAGCTGAAAAGAGACTGACTGTTGGGTCCCCAAGTAGTTGTACTAAAACACCAATGCTCGCTAATTGTATTTGGGACGGGCCAATACTATTCTGAAGATACCGCACCCGCAACATCCGGACCCAGCGATAATTGAGACCTTGGACAGTAACCACGGGGCATTGTGGAAGGCACAGGCAGCTGCACATCTGCAGGTCCTGACAAACAAAAAGACGTTGCTGAATCTGGGAGAAGCCTTGAATCACATTCCTAACCTCTGGCCTGTGAAAGTTTTTGGCGAAGCAACACAGTCTTCTCAGGCTGAGGAGGACACACAAAAACCCAGTCCTCTGCTGTCCAGGACTCCGGCAGGTGCACGCACTGGATGTTACCACCACCCCCCCCACCTAGATTAAAGGATCATTACCGTCCGCAGTCGGAGGCTCAGTGGACGAGACGACGCCGGTCACATGGGCGGCAACTTTAGGAAGAGGGACCCCTCGGACCCCGGACGTCCGGGAAGGCTCCGCTCCTGTCATTTCATCTGTGAAACCACCGGCAGATAAGCAACACAAATGGGGGATTTTTGCTGTAAAAAGCCGGAGGGTTACCAGATTAGAAGTAACTGATAATCAGTGGAGGCATTGTTCTTACTTCTCATAGCAGTAGATATCTCCTTCTGGAATCTGTCAGCCATCGTCTGAAAGAAAAACAAGAATCAGAAAGAAAAAGAAAGCAGGGAAAAAGAGTGAATGGAGGTCAGTGTATCTTGACCTCTTCCATTTGAATGCATTTTTCGGTATCTTTAGATCATAAACATTCAGCAGAGGTCTTGTCAGCCCCATTACTCATGCAGTCCTCCCTCCGTTCTAACAAATACGTCATCTGTTGACCTGTAATAACAATGTTCCCTTTTGGGTGAGTCATGTCAGATTTTATTTATAAAGCGCCAAATCACAGCAGACACTTCTCATAAAGAGCAGCTGGAAAGGTATCTGAGGGGAGGGAACCTCGAGGAGAACTGGGCTCCGAGCAGGTCGTCACGTGCTTCAATCAGATCGGTCAACGCTATTTAGAAGAGATCACCGTACACGTGATTTAGACAGGAATTTAATATGTAGTGTGGACTTTCCTATGCAGAATGGCCACTGGTGTCTTGAAAAGGAACAGAGTGAAAGGATTGAAGAGGGATCTACTGTCAGCATGGGATATAATATCAATAAGTAGGTATTTCATTGGTGTATAATCATCAGAAAATGTGTTTTTGCCTCGCTTGAAGTTATAGATGCCACCAAATTATACACACACACCGCACCTTTAATTATGACAAAATAAATTTGCACATACAATATTGCAATCAGGGATCACAAATCAAAACAAAACAAATGAGACCAAAAAATGTATGAAATCAAAAAAACCTTTTCCAGGTGGTGGTGGAGCTGCTGCGTAACTTGCCAGCAGGGATCGCCCTTCTTTTCCTCCAATGAATTTTCAACGTCAGAGCGCAGATTTGCGTTTATTAGACAGGACACGCTGCTGCGGGAGAAAGTCTCCTGCATCTGTCAACACATTAAGTAGGCAAGACACACATTTCAAAATCTGCCATTATTTTTACATATTCATTATTTCCTGGATTAAATCCAGAAATAGTTTTTCTACTATTTACATTTGGGACGTCAAAACAGCATATGCAAACATTAAGCAACCAATTCAATTGTTAATTGATTTATTGTTTGCATAGTATCACACCTGCAGTAAAGTTTTTGTGCATCTGTACAAAGATCAATGTGATGGCGGCCAAATCCTTCTAGTGTAAACGCACATTTCCAATGCATATTAATAAAGTCGCTTAGTTATTAAGCAGAATGCACAGCAGTGATACAGGTGGATGCCAATTGGTGCACGCAATTAACTCAAAGTGGTCAAAGGTGTGCGTGCTGGTTGAGGTGGGCGTTTTGCTGTGACTGAGCCAATCAGAGCTCAGCACCGGAGCAGCCACCTTCTCGTAGTGTCAGAGCTGGAATATGTTGCCTTTAGGTGTCACAAAAACAAAAAAAACGAATCCCTGCCGTTGTTTTAAGTTATGTGCTCTCCAAAATGTCTCCTCTCCAGCAGATTATTTGACAACGAACACTTCATGACAATTTCCGATTAAACTGAACAAGACTACAACGAGCCTGCCAACGTCACTGAACGTCACACAGCGACAGCCTAGTTCATAATTTCAACTTTTTACTCGTACTGCTGTGTATCCGTCTAACCTCACATCAGCATACAGCTGTGCAGTTACTAAGGTTAACTTGTCACCATTGCAACTTTGCCCATTATCCCCTTTCTCCTCTAAAACAGCCGTCCACCGTAATGCTTCAACCCGTTAACTCGTGCTTTACCGTGCTCAGGACCCGGTTGAAGTACACGAAGCTGACGGCCACCGCGATGGTCTGCAGCAGGATCGCTGCGAGCAAGACGAGCCCCAGACTCTGGAGGGACAGAGAAACGGCCATTTCATTTCACAGCGCGGCGCCCAAAAGAAAGTTCCGAGGAGCGAGAGACGCTTCCAGCGGGGAGGACAAGTCGGATCAAGCTCCGCTGCAGCCCTGCTCCGCACGGGTGGGAGGGGGGGGGAGGGAGGATGAATGAACAGCCTCGAGACGTCGCCGCTGTTACAGTGAAGTGAGCCGCGAGCGCACTGTTGCAAGTGCAACTCCGTGAGGCTTTCAGGTGCCGTCGGAAATGCGGACACCTTTTGAGTTCGGTGCTAATTTCTAACCTGAACGAATTTTTGATAGTATTGATATAGTTAAAGTATGTTACTTAGAGGTTTAAAAAGTATCTTGTATCGTGACAAAATATAGATTTATATATACATGTTAATGTTTGTTCAATAGTTGAGGTTTAAAGTTCATTCTAAGTACTCTTTGAAATAACAAGTCTCTAATAATTGATCAAATCTGAATAATACATGTGACTGATGTTGGAGTAGAGAATAAGGCGATTTGTGTTCTTTTTCTGATGGCGTGTAGGATCCTGCAGGCCCAGTTGTGTGCAGCAGATGCTCGTTAAACGAGACACTATTGAACAACGTTTACTCTTCTCTGCTTGAAAGTTTCTTCATTCCACTTCAATCCCAACATCTTTTCCAATTTGTAACGAGGCTCATTAATACTATATTGGATTACTTTCCGCCGAAAAGGACATCAATGCAGTGCTAATTCTTTTTACGACTTCAAGACTGCTGAGCCACTGAAGACCACTGAAGACTGGCTTTAACCGTCTCTGTTGACTGAGGCGTTTCGCTGCGAGCCGGGAAGCTCTGGAAGCAATCAGTGCTAAGAATGTTTGTGTTTTTATGAAGATACTTGGCGTGTTGTGGCTGGTTCCTTTAACGTTTTTATTCCTAACAATTTTGCCCTTATGAGTGGCTGCTCCTAAAAAAAACGAACCAATGGCATGTTGTCATTTGGCCTCCAGCACTCGAGTGTAGAAAGCACATAATCAGCATCTGAACAGTGAGAAGAGAAAAAAAAAAGGCATTTTTTTCCCCCCCTCTCTTTCCTGCAATTGTGTAGCGAGCTCAGTGAATGCCATTCGATTACAGCGCCAGATGACCTGCCATTGTGTATTCCTATGTGCAGGCCCAAGTAGCACTTGTCCCAGGGGAGTCATTCAATCTGCAGAGCTTAACCTTCAGTGATTCACGCGGGTTCCTTTACTTTCATTCCTCCACCTCTCACCCCCGCCCCATTGTCCGTGTGGGGGAAGCGAGAGTGGAGCCGGAGGAATTCTGGGCTCCTGGATGTGCACCGCCCCCGCCGACAATCAAACGGACCTGCGTTGGAGCACGCGTGACACCTTCACACCTCCACACATGCCGGCGTAGCATGGATCCAGGAAGGTGGAGCTCCACCAGACTGCACAGGAAATGGAGGGTGGGGGCGTGTAAAGCGAGGACAACGGTGATGGAGAAGGATTCAATATCTTAGTTTGTTTCCTCTACTGATTTGAAAAACTTGAAGAGACGCGATAAGAGGTTCCTGTGTCGCCTTGGGTGCGTCAATTCCCAGGCTTGTCAGAGCGAAGTAGCGGAGATGAGTGTTACCTGAAGACCGCCTGGCCCCCGGGCGGGGAAGACGACACCCTGAGAGACATGCCTGTCTGCCGTCACATGGCCAAACAGACAAAGAGAGACACAGAGGCACACATGTACACTCCGTGAAAACTGTGGCAAACATTTTTTTTTTTTTATCACGTCATTGTTATTTCTTCCTCTTGGATCCGATCTGCCTTTGACCTCAGTCACCTCAGCTGTTCCTGACAGGCTTCAGTCCAGATAATCTCAATGAGATGAGATTACCAAAAAGTAACGCTGCATTCTTTCCCGTGAATCCCTCCGGGGGTTCAAATCAATCACTGCAATGACAACTACACCAACGCTAATTATAAAACGTAAACGCATTGCATAGCAATTGCTGCCCTGGAAAAAAAAAAGCTGGAAAAATTGTTGGTCGTCACCAACATCCTCAAAAGCCGCCGTCTCTCTGTGAGGAATCAGCAAGACGTTGAACTCTGTGACTCCAGTGAAACCAGTTTCCAAACCCTAAATCAGAAATCGGTTACAAAAACAATTGGAAACAGGAAAGCATGAAGTAAGTAGCTGCGTCTCTGGAAAAGAAAGCAGTTTCCCCCTGAAGAAAAAAAAAGCTTGAGTAAGACCCAGAAGACATATTTAGGCTTACGGTGTAATGGATTTAAAGGACAGAACACACACACACACACACACACACCATCCACCCTCCTCTGTTCTCCACTCCCTTTCCCTCCCCTGAGGATTCTCCTCCCCACGTTCCTCTCGGTAAAGTCATGGAATCTCCCTAAATTCCACATTTAGCACTACAGCTGCTCATTGTCTCGTTTGTAAAACACAGACCAACGTGCCAAAAAAATGCCACAGCGGCACAATGCACGCACACCATTGCCTCAGTGGAAGGCCGTGTCCCCGGTAGGACGTGAACGTGGCCCACATGCAGCCGTTCCACATGATCGAATGAATGAAGACAGCTGAACAAACCAGCAATTCAATAAATAGAGCAAGTAAATACAGTAGTTAAAAGGCTGTGTAGAGAAAGTACTCGATGAGTTTGAAAGTGGCAACAAAGCTACAACACAAAACCAGACAGAATTTTCTTTTTACAACTATACAGCCAATAGAAAATATACAGACAAAAGGCAAAGAGCTTTAGGCGCCTCACTCAGAACCTGTGATTACCGAGTGTGTCGGATTGAGAGCGTGGAAGGTGCATGTTCGTGTCAGTCCAGTAGAGTGGGGTGTTGCACTGATTATACCTCCTGCTGGTTTTAGTGACCCCCAAAATGCACCTAGGTAAATTAGAATCAGCTTTAACTCTGGCACGGGTTTACAAATGAACAAGAAAATATAAAAAACAGAAAAGGAGGACAACAGAAAACAGTATAAAAGAAACAATATGTCTTATCTTGAACATAGAGAGCTGGTAAAAGAACCACCCTTTGCTGTAAAGAAATGTCTGTTTTTTTTAGTGTGTGTGTGTGTGTGTGTTTAGGTCAGACAGGGAGGGAACTTTCCTTTGTTGGCTTTTTACTGATTAGAATCGGCCTGTTTGGAAATAGCAATTAACATAATAGGCTATAGTTGGCACATCATATCAGTGTGATTAATCAATATGCCCTGAAAGAAATGTTATTTGTCTACTTCAACTCCACGTTCAAATTTAATAATAAATTGCATAACGTACCTGAAGGAGAAAATAACAAGCAGATAACAATTTGTAAGAATGACTCTTTTATTCATCAGTTTGTTCAAAAAGCACAACAGCAAGCAGCAGAAACGGGAAGTACTTGTGTCCCGCATGAAATGTTTAAAAGATGTGACAATTGCAATTAGAATTCATTTTGCACCTGCATGTTACTTTAAATCAGTTTAGGGCAAAACATGGACATTATTAGGTACATACAACATCCATTAAATAGAACACAACGTGATTAACACTATAGTGATTATCAAGCATGGCTGTGTACCACAACTGGTTGAACACACAAAAAAGCCCACAAGAAGCGGAGTGAACGTCCTCCTGAAGAATATTTCATTTACACACGTTATCTGTGTCAAGTGGACTTTGTTCTTCCTCACTACAACACGAGTCTACAGGCAGCAAGCAGCGTGGCTGCTGAGCTCAATGCTAATGCTAGCATGCTAACATGCCCTCAATGACAGCAATTGTGCTGCTGCTAAGCAGATACTTTTCACCATGCTCACATTTAATAATTGGCGAAAAGTACTGCAAAGGCTGATATGAGCAGGTGTTTTTCTGAGTAAGAAAATTGCAATTCCGACAAGATATTTCAAAGTTAATGGATGAAAAAGGTAATTACACGTGAATATATAGCCAATGTGATAGTTACAAAAATATTTAACTGAAAATCACAAAATTCAGTTGGGGAGGTCACCCCTGTCATTAGGACTGAAAACACGACAATAAATCCAATGTTGACATTTCAGACCAAACCTTTTCACATATTTTTCCTAAGTGCAACAGACAGTTAACTGCTGGCTTTTATTTTTGTTGGCTTCGTTCTAAAAGTTAAGTATAAAAGCAATTACATGTGAAAAATATTGCTGATGTGTTTGTGGGAATAAAAATCAGTGAACGTACGTGTTTCCGCAGTGGAAGCAGATTAATTATTCATCCATTACACTAGTGCAAAGCTTGTGACATTTTTTAAAGGTATTTTTATAAGCTGGTCACAATGTAAGCCATGTTACGTTTTGCCCCTCTGCACTGCAGGCAGATGTTTCACGGCTAGCAGACCTTCATATGTCACGTGTGTGTGTGTGTGTCTATCTGCAAGAACATGAGGGCCCTGAGCTTTTCTTTTTAAACAAAGATGACATGTAGCCCTTAACAAGTCTCTGTTTGATAAAGCAGTGAAACAAACACAATGCATGCAACCACAAAGACCCTTCCGCCCGCTCGCTCACTCCCACACGCTCCTACAAGTTGTCCTGCAGCCAGTCGAGGTAACCCCTCAGTGCTCTCTTCCCCACATCAAATTCCAGCGGCCAGGTTATGAAGCTCAAGCATCCGTGGAAGCCGTCCTCGTAGTGGTCGCTGGTCACCGAGACGCCCGCGTCCTGTAGGCGCCGTGCGTACATCAGGCCCTCGTCCCTCAGCACGTCGTGCTCGCACGTCAGCACGTACGCTCGGGGGCACTTCGCCAAAACCTCTGGGCCCGCTAACAGAGGCGACGCCCTCACGTCCAGCAGCCCCGGCACCTCCTTCCACGTCCCCTGGAAACCCTTCTTCGGAATCAGAGGCTTGTGGTCCCGCTTGTGTTTCGGGGGCAGGAGGGCGGTCCAGTCTAGACGCGCCCTGAGCTCCGGGGTGATGTTGGAGTTTTCCAAGGCGCTGTGGTTGTTGGCCAGCGCCTGGGACAGGAGGGAGAGGTCAGCGCCGAGGTACTGCAGCCAGAAGTGCACCATGAGCGGCCGGTGGAGGATGGGTATGTTTTGGTTCTGCAGGTAGGAGGGCGTGTTGAAGTCCAGAGCCTGGAGCACCGGGTAGATCAACGCCTGAACGCTGAATTTCGCACTCATGGTCTCATCTGTGGAAATCTGGCGAAATAAAAAATAAGACACGTGAGCCCTTCATCTTCTGATCCCACGGGGAGACTGGTGGGTATTTACCTCTTGAGCAACGGCAGCGGCCAGGTTTCCTCCAGCACTGTCACCTGACACAGCCACGCGCTCGGGGTCGATGGCGTACCTGGCCCGGACCTCCGGGGACAGGAAGTGCTTGGCAGCAGCGAGGCAGTCTAAATACGGCACTGGAAAGTGCACCTCTGGATACAGGCGGTACCTACACAGACATCAGATGAACATTCAGCGCAGAATCAAGACCACTTTGGAGAACGTGACTGTAAGCAGTTGACGCATGAAGATGAATTTGCTTTTCTGCAGAAGAACAAATGAAAAAAACTCGTATGAATCATCTGAGGCTCTGAAGAAAGCTGTCGATAGTGTGTTTTTGTCTCCACGTGCAGATCCACGTAGCAGTAGTTAGTTGGCGCGGGGAAACTTACTCAACAGAGACCACGACAGTGTTGAGCTCGTCGGACAGCATCCGGCCGATCGTATCATACGACCCCCTTTCTGAGGAAGTGAGAGGTGGAGCGTGGAAAAGTTAACATGAAATATTTCGCAATTTTCAGCCCATTTCAAAAGGACAGATTTAAGGTCTTGATGTTCCGTTTTTAGTTGTACTTTTAGAATACAAAATGAAGAGCCGGTTAACAAAGCTTCCAAATGAATACAGGGCTACGAGCAAGCGTTGAATATAGAGAGAAATAATGTCGACACTTATCTGCAAACTGTTTGCTCCTCTAGTGAAAAACACTTATGTGACAAATGCTTCTATATGTTCTCAATTTTTGACCATTTACTTTGCGTTCATTTCAAGACTTAATTCCTTCTATTTGCATTTAAAAACAGCAGCAACGTCCGTACGCACTTCCAGTGCCGAGGGCCCAGCCTCCGCCGTGGATAAACATCAGCCCTCTCCTCAGGTGACCCTCCCCTCCGGCTGGCGGCTCGTACACGCGGACCGGGACGCCGGCGAAAGTGATGTCGCTGACTTTGACCCCGGGCATGACGCCGCCGCCTTGCTCGGGACCCAGCAGCCCCTCCATCATGCCTTCAAAACCCGCCGTGGACCGGCGGATTGAGCCGATGTAATGGTCGATGCCCAGCCAAGCCTTCACGGAGGCCTGCAGACAGAGGAGACATCGGAGACACATTTAGGGCGAAGAGTGGAAGCAAACTTGTGAAACCCTTCGTCTCGCCTAGTCCCCTCTGTCCTTCTGCACTGTATCCTACTGTGTCTCAGGATGTCTGCCCTCCTCCCCACTAACCTCCCAGACTGTCTCAAGAGTCTGGTTCAACCGAGGCCAGCAGACACAGCTGGCCTGACAAGGGGGGGGAGGGGGGGGAGTTTCAGCACCGGTCAGCTACACCAAGTCACGACCTCCACAACGTTCCACAACATCATTGCTGCAATCAATTTCTAAGGCTGAAATGTTGGTTTTTCGGATAGAAGTCTGAATTGAAAAGTTCACCTCAGGTCGGGACCAACAAACATTTCTCTAAAAAACGTCACAGCGCGAGAGGCAGGAAAATACTTTTTTATTACAGTGTAGTGTAAAACAATTTGAGCTTCTTCTTCACACAGTAAATCTTATAAAAGAACACAAATAAAAATGACAACCGGTAAGAGTTTATTTAGTCTTCTCGCAATGGGGTTTCTTCACTTCATATTTCGAAAGGAAAGACAAGTAGAACATTCATGTGCAATCTCTCACCCGGACAGCAACAACCCGTATCACTTCCCTTCACCTGCAGTGCCAAGTTCAAAATAGAGCAAAGGTGAGGGGGAGGACGTGGTTGTCCTTGCACCAACCCACAACCCAACGCCATGGTGGCTACATTGCAACAGATTAGTCCGGTTAAATCTGTGAGAAAACGGCATGGCGGTTTCACAATAAAGCTGTTCACAAAGTTTCTACATTTCAGTCTGCTGTTAGAAAACGGCTTCCAATAAAGAGAAGCACTGTAGACACTCTCATCCGTAACAGAACACAGTGTTAATCATGTCATAGCATGATGTAGATTATTCAAAACATGGCTTAGGTGTGTAGGATCAAAGTCCAACCTTTGTGTCACAGTGTTGTGTCCTTCCCACTATTACATCGGGTATTACTTTGGCATGCAGTACCTGCCACCTGCCCCTTTTCATGTGGAAAACAAGTCCCCTGCACATATTAGCCTCTGCTTGTGCACCTGCACCCTTCCACCTGCAGCACATCCTACCACCACGCACACACCCCCAGTGACTAAAACATCTGCCCTCTCACCAGTTGCATCGTGGCTCGGAATCCTGCATCCATCAGCATGAGCTTCCAGGGCTCCTGGATGGCATCGGGCATCGGGACGTACACGTAGTACGCGAGGGCCACCGCCAGTGACAGCGTGACAGCAGCGGGAAGCAGCCTCATCTCGTGCCTCTCCGACTGGCAGGGGGAGCGGACAGCGATCGCACGGGCTCTGCGGGCTGCACCGGGTCTCTCTGGGGTTGTGGGGGGTGAAGTGGGGGAGGGAGGAGGGGCGGGAGGGAGGCAAATGCGTTCAGACTGCTTCCGCTGGAAGTCTTTAAAATAAAACCTTTATTGACATCTACGCTGAGCATGATGGCAGGAGACTAAATCACTCGATACATTTCGACACGTTCGGATTCAATAACGTTACAGTTACAGTTATATTACAGTTATTATATATAACTTTATATATATATATATATATATATATATATATATATATATATATATATATATATATATATATATATATACAATTTGCTAGATTTGCTAAAATTTGCTACATCCTGCCTATTTATGCTATTCACATATATATGTCTATATATATATATGTATATATATATACATATATATATACACATATATATGTGAATAGCATAAATAGTACTACACATATACTACATGTATACATAATATATATACATGTAGTATATGTAGTGCCCCCCTTTGTTAAGCAGTATCTAGCAAATTGTAGGTATTCTATCAGCCTACGATTACAATTAGAAAAACAATTCACACAAAATGTATTTTGAACTTGACTCAGCATGACTGGCACTTTTATTTTGAAGGCTGAGTGGCAGCAGCGAATGGGCTTTTGGGAAATGATTTTTTTGTGCGTGAAGTCCGCAGGGGTGTTGCAAACGTGTGTTACACGCACGTGACCACAGAGAGGCACAATAGAGCTGCAGAGTGCTGCAGGGACGCCACACGTCCGCGTTTGTCTTCACTTCCAGCGTGTAGCTCAAGGTAAATAAAAGGTAACGAAAAAAGCAATTTGGTTAGGTGATTATACATAATTAAAGCATTTAAAAACAACCACTAAACTGTTTTGAAAATGCGTCTTCAATCAATGCCTCACTGTCTTCTTTAAAGTTGAATGCTTGTATAACTAAATCTCATACGTGTAAGAGTAGTACTTTGAAGTGCAGCAAAGATCGGTAAATGCAGAGTTACTTTAATTGCAGTAAAGAGTAGACTTTTAAAGAGTAAACATTTAAAGTAAGTTGCCATCTAAAAACAACATAAATAGAAAACATCCTGTTAATGCTGTAGAGGCCATTACAGGAGCACGACGCAGGGCTCTGTAACTCTGGTTATTGATTCCTTTTATGTGTATTAATCAATACTGAACTGAAGTTTTACTGGAATGGATTAGTGTGCCAAGTTGTTGGATAGAGATCACACTCATGATCGTTGGCTAATGATCAGACTATTGATCCCTGTACTCCTTTTACATTTCTGTCGATCAATGTTTTCTCTTTTAATTTCCTTAGTTGTTCACAATTTGGCTTTTATTTAAGTACAGAAAATAATCCTAGACACAAGATGAGTTCAATGAAAGATCTGTGATCAAATCAAACCAGCATGTTGCGATTCCGTGGTCAGGTTGACTTGTTATGCATCTTAGACAACGGGGCTCAGTTTCTGCTGTCTCACTCTCTCTCTCCCTCGGTGCTATTTATTGCCCTCTGTTTCTTCCCACGGTTTCACTTTGAAATGGCTGCTGTCCGTCTCAGGAGGCCCTGACAGAATGTAAACAAACGGCCCAGCTGATGAGGATCTGAGCCCTTGCACCGGACTGGTTTTCCAAAACAAAGCAGCTACTAGACCACCCGACCATGTCAGATTAGAGTCGTGGACGCGAACGGGGGTCCTCGTGGCTGCAGGTGTTCGTACTGACGTCTTTACTGTGTCCGTTGTGAGCGGTCATATCTGAAAACGAAAGGCCATTTAGCTCTGCATTTGTTTACGCAGATCTAAACCTGTTTCTTCAAAATAATGCTGCTACAGCTTCATATTGACAAAACAGACATCCCAATGTTCTCATTTTACCCTCAACCAGAAAGAACATGAATGCCTGATGATGGATCACGTGCATGTTTTGTGAAAATACACGTTTTGATGTTTTATTCCACCGTTAAAATGTGTCACGCTTTAATCTGACAACAGCTGTTCTTTCTCATCACGCACAAAACTACAAATTCTTCATGGTCACCTTGAAATCGTACATCCTGTTAGCGGTCAGCCGGTTTCACACTCACAAGTCAGACACAGATGCTGAACCTGCTCTCTGTCCAAAAGGCCGTCCGAATGAGAGCGTCCTAAGAAAGATAAGACTAAAACATTAACGTGAGATGTGTGCTTGTGTGCAAGAGTTTGCATTAAAATCCCCTCTTTCTGCTGCCCCCCCTCCCTGCTGTGTGCCGGTCTGGCGCCCCCCCCCCCCCCCTCCCGTCTGTGGCATGGAGGGCAGGGAGAGGGCCTCTCTTGTGTCGTCAACTGGAAATACACTTACGGTCGGTCATTCAACATGATGACTAAATGGAGCTTTTCCATTTCAGGCGCCGCCTCTTGCTTTGCCTTTGCACGTATTTTTTTTTTATCTCTTTCCGAAGACACTGAAAGGTGAAGTGATGCAAAGAAAGTGTTTGTTGAATGACATTCACCAGCTGAATCGCTGCCTGTCGCTGCTCACTGAACACACTGCACACTTGAATGCAATAAGGCCAGTGTGAAAAAGGGCTTGGAAAAACACAACGACTTCCTCTTACAACAACCTGCCACCAACAACCTGGTGTTAATGTGTAAAAAGGAGGATAACAAGATATTTCAACATAGATTTAGAAGGACCACAGAGACTCTTCCTAGGGGAGGAAACTACCAGGCAAAGCTCACACTGACAGGAAGTGAGTCTTTGAGACTAAAAATGGAGGCTGCAGTTTGCTATTCTCTGATGTCATGAAGCAGCACTGGTGTGGACTAACAACCGCCACCGAGATGGAACATCATCTACATCCCGTAGAGAGGCCTTTTTACTGCAGTATTTTTTTCTATTTGAATTTCTGAAGAAATCGTAGGTGTGGATAATGATTCCGAGGAACCAGGGGAGGTTTTGTTCATGTTAGGGACCCGGTTTTATTAACAGTTTTTCCCCCCAGTCTGTGCTTTTGTTTTTGCTTGTTTTGTTTCTTCCACCTATAGTTTCCACCTGTGTGTTCCGCCTCCGGCCCCACCCCTCTCCCACGTGCCCAGCTGTGGCTCATTCCGGGGATCACTGGTGACTAGTATAAAGGCTCCTGCTGTCTGAGGCTCGTCGTCAGTCCGTCCCAGTACCCAGGCTGGTCTCAGGTGCCGTAGATACTTAGATTCAGCAGCTAGACCAGTTGATTCATGTTTTTGGTTTGTTTTGGTGTCAGATCCACGGAGTACCTCGGAGTGCACGTAACCTGCCCTTTTTTTCGAGTTGGACTGTGAATCTGGTGTCGGGCCTCGGGTATCCACACCAGACCCTGTTTGAGCCACCCCAGACCGCCAGACGTCGGTGGAGTTTCCCTCCCGACTCCAGTTGAGTCAGAAGAGCGCCTTTCTGTTTCCCGTGTTCCCCTTGTTTGTTTTTTGTGAGAAAATAAAACTAATTTTGGCTGAAGATCCAAGACTGCCGTGCGTGTGCTTTTGGGCCCACCAAATTCACCTCACCCCCCACCCTAACAGAACGGACTGACCAGCAATGGACCCAGCCGCCGCAGCAGCATCCCCTCCAGAGGAACCCCTTCGGAGGGCGATTTCCAGCCATGGCACCCTTCTCGAGCAACACCAGCAGGTGCTGCAAGAGCTACGGGACTCCCAACATACCCTCGGGGCTCAAATAACCGAGATGGCCAGCATGATGCAGAGCCTGGTGCTCCACCGTTCACCCCCCCCAGAGACTGTTCCTGTGGACTTGTCCAGCATCCGTGAGTCTTTTGTCCCCTCACCAGTGCCTTTTGATGGAGTGTCTGGAGAGTGCAGAGGATTCCTGCTACAGTGTGGATTTGTTTTTAACCAGCAACCCCGCACTTTTTCTTCAGACAATGCAAGGGTGGCCTATACTGTGGGGTTGCTGCGTGGCAAGGCACTGGTTTGGGCTGAAGCATGGCTCAGCAGACGCAGTGCAGACCGGGTCACCTACCTGTTCTTCATAGAGGAGTTCAAGAGGGTGTTCAACCACCCGGTTTACGCTAGGGATGTGGTTCAGCGCCTGCTCAGTCTTCGCCAGGGGGCGACCAGCGCCGCAGAGTATGCTGTGGATTTCCAGATCCTGGCCACTGAGTCCGGTTGGGGCGAGGAGGCGCTAAAGGGGATTTACCGCAACAGTCTTTCGGAGCTGTTGAAGGACGAGCTTGCGGTCCGGGAGATGCCAGAGACATTAGAGGAGCTTCTCACACTCTCCATCAACATGGACAACCGTATCCGGGAGCGCCGTCGGGAGAGGACCTACTGGCCCCCCACCACTGCTCGGCAGTCAACCTCAGTCTCCAGTTTTCCGCCGACAAGCCCGTTCCAACAATACAGCTCTGCACGTCGCCTCTCTCCCGCCCCAGGACCTCCTGCATTGGAGCCAGAGGAGCCAATGCAGCTGGGCCAGGCCCATCTCTCCCCAGAGGAGAGAGAGCGGCGTTTTCGCTCCGGAGGCTGCCTTTACTGTGGGCAGTTAGGACATCGTATGGCCGTCTGCCCTGTTCGGCCAAAAGAGAGAGCTCGCCGGTAAGAGTGGGGGTGCTGGCGAGCGTTTCAGAGAGAGTCCCTCATGCCAAGCCTCAATCTGTGTTTCCTGTCACCCTGTATCTTTCATCTGGTCCGGTGCACCTGCCCGCACTTATTGACTCCGGGGCTGAACAGAACTTTTTGGACACAACTTTTATTAAGCAGAGAGGCATCCCAGTGGAGGCATTAGAACGAGCTCAGCTGGTGAGGGCACTGGATGGCAGTTCTCTGGCTGAGATAACACACCGAACTCTACCCATCTCTCTAATCGTGTCTGGGAATCATCGTCAGGAGACACAGTTCTATGTTTTCCCTTCCCCCCAAATACCGCTGGTCCTGGGCCTCCCCTGGCTCAGGGATCATAATCCACAGATTGATTGGGCGAGGAGCAGGATCACAGGCTGGAGTTCCACTTGCCACTCCCGCTGCCTCCGGTCTGCAGTTCCCCATCAGGTTCTTCCCTCAGGCAGACCTGACACTGGCCCTAGTCTCTCGGCGGTGCCCAAGGAATACAGGGACCTAGCAGAGGTATTTAGCGTGGAGCGGGCGGTTTCACTTCCTCCTCATCGCCCCTATGATTGTGCTATTGACTTGCTTCCGGGAGCCCCACTACCTACGAGCCGGCTATATAATCTCTCCCGTCCTGAGCGCGAATCCATGGAGAAATATATTACAGACTCTGTTGCCGCAGGGATCATACGTCCCTCATCTTCCCCTGTGGGAGCGGGTTTCTTCTTCGTCTCCAAGAAGGACAAGACCCTCCGTCCCTGCATTGATTACAGAGGTTTGAATCAGATTACTATCAAGAATAAATATCCATTACCACTTATCTCCTCTGTTTTTGGGTCCCTAGCTGAAGCAAAGATATTCACGAAACTGGACCTCCGCAATGCGTATCATCTGGTGCGCATCAGAGAGGGGGACGAATGGAAGACTGCCTTTAACACACCGTTGGGACACTTTGAATACCTGGTGATGCCGTTTGGATTAACCAATGCCCCGGCAGTTTTTCAGGCACTGGTTAATGATGTGCTACGTGACTTCCTAAACCGATTTGTGTTTGTGTACATTGATGACATTCTCATCTTCTCTCCGAATCCCCAGGAGCACGTTAACCATGTCCGGCAGGTTCTGCAGCGACTGCTGGAGAATCAGCTATTCGTTAAAGCTGAGAAGTGTGAATTCCACGTCTCCTCCGTGCAGTTCCTTGGCGTTTTCATTGAGGAGGGGCAAGTGAGAAAGGACCCTGAAAAGGTAAAGGCGGTAACTGAATGGCCAGTACCCGCCTCACGAAAGAAGCTGCAGCAGTTCCTGGGATTTGCTAATTTCTATCGCCGATTCATCCGGGACTACAGCCGAATAGCAGCACCACTGTCTCAACTCACTTCCTCTAAGATAACTTTTTCTTGGACCCCAGAGGCAGAGAAGGCATTTTGTGCCCTCAAGGAACGCTTTGCTTCGGCCCCAATCCTGGTTCACCCCGACGAGACCCGCCAGTTTGTCGTCGAGGTTGACGCTTCTGACACCGGCGTTGGAGCTGTACTATCCCAGCGGTCGGCGTCCGACTCTAAACTCCATCCGTGTGCTTTCTTCTCCCGCAGACTTTCCCCGGCGGAGAGGAACTATGACGTGGGCAACCGTGAACTGTTGGCAGTCAAGTTGGCCTTGGAGGAGTGGAGGCACTGGTTGGAGGGAGCGATGGTCCCTTTTGTGGTATGGACCGACCACCGGAATTTGGAATATATCCATACGGCCCGACGTCTCAACTCACGCCAGGCCCGCTGGGCTTTGTTTTTTGCCCGTTTTAATTTCACTCTCACCTATCGACCTGGACACAAGAACACCAAGCCGGACGCCCTCTCCCGTCAGTTTGCCCCTGAGGGCGACTCAAGTCCTGACACCATCCTTCCCGCCTCGTGCATTCTCGGAGCTGTCACCTGGGAAATAGAGAGAGTGGTACACGAAGCCCAGAACGCCCAACCTGACCCAGGAGGGGGTCCACCGAATTGCCTGTTTGTTCCTGCGCCCGTCCGTTCCCAGGTCCTGAGGTGGGCCCATGAGTCCCGCCTCTCTGGTCATCCCGGCATCCGTCGGACTATACATTGGCTTCGCCGCAAGTTTTGGTGGCCATCCCTTGAGGAGGACGCCCGTGCTTATGTGTTGGCCTGCACTACCTGTGCCCGCAACAAGGCATCACACCGACCCCCGATGGGATTGCTGCGACCACTCCCTGTGCCCCAACGTCCGTGGTCACACGTTGCATTGGACTTTGTGACCGGTTTCCCTCCATCAGACGGCAACACAGTCATTCTGACAGTGGTGGACCGTTTTTCGAAGGCGGCTCACTTCCTACCCCTGCCCAAGCTTCCATCAGCCCGTGAGACCGCCG
The DNA here is from genome assembly GCF_964276395.1 of Gasterosteus aculeatus. Classification (NCBI taxonomy): domain Eukaryota; kingdom Metazoa; phylum Chordata; class Actinopteri; order Perciformes; family Gasterosteidae; genus Gasterosteus; species Gasterosteus aculeatus. Next base: position 11,183,615 of record NC_135703.1, read on the forward strand.
ATTTACTGGTTCAGCATGTCGTTCGGCTCCATGGCATCCCTGCGGACATAGTTTCTGACCGTGGCCCGCAGTTCTCGTCCCAGCTTTGGAAGGCGTTCTGTCACACCCTCGGTGCCACGGCCAGCCTATCCTCGGGATTCCACCCCCAAACTAATGGCCAGACTGAAAGGCTGAACCAGGAGCTCGAGGCCATCCTCAGGTGTGTGATCTCTAACAATCCCTCCTCGTGGAGCCGTCACCTCCCATGGGTCGAGTACGCCCACAATTCTCATACGTCAACGGCCACTGGACTGTCCCCATTTGAGGCCTCCTTGGGTTATCAGCCTCCCCTGTTCCCCAGCCAGGAAGTTGAGGTTGCTGTGCCATCGGTCTTGAGCAATGCCCGTCGTTGTAGGCGGATCTGGAAAGCAACTCGGACCGCTTTGCTTCGCACGGTGGAGCAGAACAGGAGGGTGGCAAACAGACGACGCGCCCCCGCCCCTGCCTACCGCATCGGCCAGTCTGTCTGGCTTTCGTCCAGGGACATCCCCCTACGCACAGAGTCTAGGAAGCTCTCTCCGAGATATATCGGCCCCTTCCCGATCATCTCCATCATCAACCCAGTCTCTGTGAAATTGCAATTGCCGCGATCCTTGAGGATTCACCCAGTATTCCATGTCTCCCTCCTTAAACCAGTTGTCTCCAGCCCCCTCAACCCTCCTCCGGAACCCCCTCCACCCGCCCGTCTCGTCGAGGGAGGGCCCGTCTACACAGTCAATCGCCTCCTGGATGTGCGCCGCCGAGGCAGAGGGCATCAGTACCTGGTGGACTGGCAGGGTTATGGACCAGAGGAGCGTTGCTGGGTGCCCCGTTCCCGGATCTTGGATCCGGGGCTCATTAGGGATTACCGCCGTCGGAACCCTGACTGTCTAAACGGTTCGCCGAGAGGCTCCCGTTGAGGGGGGGGTACTGTTAGGGACCCGGTTTTATTAACAGTTTTTCCCCCCAGTCTGTGCTTTTGTTTTTGCTTGTTTTGTTTCTTCCACCTATAGTTTCCACCTGTGTGTTCCGCCTCCGGCCCCACCCCTCTCCCACGTGCCCAGCTGTGGCTCATTCCGGGGATCACTGGTGACTAGTATAAAGGCTCCTGCTGTCTGAGGCTCGTCGTCAGTCCGTCCCAGTACCCAGGCTGGTCTCAGGTGCCGTAGATACTTAGATTCAGCAGCTAGACCAGTTGATTCATGTTTTTGGTTTGTTTTGGTGTCAGATCCACGGAGTACCTCGGAGTGCACGTAACCTGCCCTTTTTTTCGAGTTGGACTGTGAATCTGGTGTCGGGCCTCGGGTATCCACACCAGACCCTGTTTGAGCCACCCCAGACCGCCAGACGTCGGTGGAGTTTCCCTCCCGACTCCAGTTGAGTCAGAAGAGCGCCTTTCTGTTTCCCGTGTTCCCCTTGTTTGTTTTTTGTGAGAAAATAAAACTAATTTTGGCTGAAGATCCAAGACTGCCGTGCGTGTGCTTTTGGGCCCACCAAATTCACCTCACCCCCCACCCTAACAGTTCAGTCATTCTTCTTCCTCATATTGTCAATGTAGCAACTGGACAAAGTGGAGTAAAAGTTGCATTACTGCCTTCCTTTTATAGGAAGTAGAACCACCACAGAGTCAGTGCTCATACACTGTATTCATAACAGTATTTATAATATCTCAAATGTTTCTGCTTGTACCATGACAGAGGGCCGAATCAGTGTAACATTGGAAAACATACTTTTTCATGTTAAAATTGGAAATGTTAAGACTTTCACTTTTTTCATATTCAACAGCTTTAAAACTTTGCTTTAACATTTGATCAAATTTACCATAAACTGTTACATGTATTTCTGTTTCTCAGATATGTCGTGGACAGCAGGCCAGCTGGTGTGCAGCGTCTAAACACAAACTCTATTTTCGAAACGACAAACTACAACCTGTTGTCAGTCTTCCCTGCGCACAGCAGGGTGTCGCATCCAAAAGAACGGGAACAAAGCCGACTGGGATTTGTGCAGGGTGGCATGTTGTGGTTGCTGCGAGGCGTTCAAGCACACAGTGTTCTTATCTGGTTCAGGGCGACGTGCTCTGATGCAGAAGACACACAGTCATCATCTCAGAGGGGCGAGATCATTTCGTTTTGAATTCTTAGCTCTGTTGCGGTTTGTGCTCTTTCGGCATTCGGCTTCATCGGCTCGTATCGTTTCCATCAGCAAGAGCATTAGTATGCGATGTCGCTAATCTGTTTGAGCACGGTATGAAACGTACTTGGTCTGATGGCTGGTGGAGGACGGACGCGCTCGGAGGCATCCTGCAGAAACAAAGGGAGAAGCACATTACCGGACTGATTGTTCCGTTCCGCGTGGCCCCAATCATGTTGTTCAATATAAAGCATGATAACGATAATGATGACTGGATCCACACGTGGTGCTCAGCTATTTACATATGTGTGACACGGTTTTCATTTCCTTTACTGGGGGGAAAAGTACAAAGACAGGTGGATTGATGGATTTTTAGCCGTGCCCTTGGGGTTGCAGCGTCTGCACGGTGGTCGGTTTGTTTGACGGAATACCGCGAAATTGTGTTGAAACATTAATGGTTTAGAGCGGAAGAACCTTACTGCCTCTGGGGATCCCTTGATGTATTCCCTTCCTCAAGGTGAGATGTGATAACTGAGGTGATCCCATAACTTTTCATAGCTTTGATCAAATAAACACAAGTGACATTCCCATCAGCCTCAGCTCTATTAATACGCAACAGCATGATACCTGGAATACATTATTGTCATTGTCATACAGTCTGACAGTGACACCAGAATGTCTGTAGACTCTATAATACATATATTATAATATAATAGTCTGTATAATACACGTCTTGTTTTACATTTTGCTTCTGTTTTTTACATTTGTCACATACTTCACACATCCATACAGTTTATATAACAAAAGAAAAATAAATAGTCTTTTCTCAGTCGTGTTTTTCTTTGCTGTATTAAATCCTCACACCATACAGCCAGAAGCAGAGAGACTGTGACTAACAGCATCTTCAAGAATCAATTAAAGTGTTTGTTTTAATGTAAATGAGAGGAGGAGATGGTGAAAGGGAAAAACAATATCAACTGATTCCGAGGTGAGAAAAGCTTTCACCTTCTCTTCAACACCAGTTCTACATTTTTTCTCCCCATTCTTTAGTCAAACCCTTCCCCCTCCCTTCTCGACTAAGTCTTTCCAGCTCGTGTGTAGCTGTCAGACTCAAGTTTTCCACTGGTCTCCTGGGGGTCCTGGCCTTTTAAAGATGGATGCGGTACAATCCATCCACTGTAGCCAACCGCGAATAGCACATCAGCTTCCTCAGTCGGCGCATCTCACAGTTTGGAAAAAGCATCAGGCTGGCGTGCCGTCCTGCCCGGAGACAGTTCGACGGTCAAGTGTCAAATGGGGACTGATGTGGACAGTCACATGCCTCAACCCTGACCTTTAACCTGGAGTTGCGTGAAGACAGTGCTGTACTGTTCTGCTTCAGAGAGCTGAAGTGCTTTCGCCGCACACACACACACACACACAATTCTTCAATGGAAACACACGCAAACAACAGCAACCACGTTAAAGAAAACACAGCATAACTCATAGGGCTGCGGGCATTAGCAGCAGCTAAGCATGCATTATAAAAACATGCACACAGACCCACTCACACACACTTTTGACCTCGAACTTCCTCCTCGCCATGTTCAGCCGACGCCGGGTCCCGGCCCCGCGAGCCCTCACGGTTTAAATGGGATCCTGATGTTCTGTTAACCAAACCAACCCCCATCCCCACGTTCCCTCCAGCCAGCACCGAGGCTGGTGAGCGCGGTTTTGCACTCCTCCCCTCGGCCCTCAGCTGCAGAGAGACGTTGACAAGAGGCAGCTGTTGCGGTACGGGACGCGTGTGATTGATGCACCGGGGTAAATAAGGATAAATAAGCAGACAAACACACGTGTGGTGCAGGTCAATTTCAGAGTCCCCATGATGAATATGTGAGCGATTTTCCAGTTGTGGCGTCCATGGCTGTGGCACGCGGGATCCCTTGGAGCTAATTTGTAGCTCGAGTGGCTTCAAACTCAAGATTTGCAGCGGAGGACCTTGAGATGTTGAGAAGCTGCAGTGCATCCGCAGGGAGAAAGCTTCTTGCTGTGGGTAAGGGGGCCAGTTTGGACAGCTGGTAACGCCTAACACCCCAGTAAAACTCTTCCCCTTTCACTGACATCTCCCTGTGGAGACAAAAGCCAAACGCACAAGGACACACAAAGATGCAAAGGCACAGCCTGCTGATCATGAGCACACACACACGTGCGCCGGCAAAAGGGCTCACCTTGTAAAAAAGCACATGCAGATAGGCTCTTATTGTGGCTTCGTCATGAACTTACCTCTGTCTGCAAGATTCCAACCTGTAATGTGTGTGTGTGTGTGTGTGTGTGTGTGTGACCTCTTTGGATCCTGTATTTCTGGCATCTGTTGCTTTCAGCGGCAGCTTGGATCCAGATGCCTTGTTGTCCTGCAGGCAAGCTCTCATGCACAGCACATATGTGTGTACGTGTGTTCGTGGTGTGAGGGGCAGAGTGACACCCTCTGTTCGGTTTTGTCAAAATGTGTCAGCACCGTCATCGCCTTTTCGTTTTACCCCTCCAGCCGGCTCTCCTACCTTCATTTTTCCGATGCGTACTGCAGCTCTCAGCAGATCAGGGCGGCTTGGTCCTTTTTGGAATTTTTGTCAAGGTGTTGTTTTTCTTTCTTTTTTAACTCCTCAGATCTTACTCTCCAAAAGCCTGTTAACACCTATTACAAAAATAAAGCCATTCCTCAGCAGTGTATGTATCGGTTTCACTTAATTTCATGGAAAATAGCACACTAAAGTTGCATTCACTCTTTATTAGCTTCTCTTTATTGGACTTAATTGGCATTACTCTCACCAACTTCCTTCTTAAGGACATCTTTGTAGACATCACGCCCCCCTGAACGGATGTGTCCAAACTAAGTTTGGGTTGGATGTTAAACTGAGGCATTAATACTATTTAACGTGTCTTTGCAGAGACAACCTAGTTTTGAAATCCCCATCAATTTATTATTATTATTTCTAAAAAGGGGATTAGCATTCAGGACATCATTTCTGGACAGATGTGTTCTGTATTTTTTCATTGTTTTAATGCTGTGAGCATCACAGCAATCTTCGTTTGGGTAGAAGCACAGACTGAAAGAAAAACATCCCAACATTTCCTTGCTAAATAGAAAAATGATAATTGTTCAATAAAATGTAATAAGGCAGCTTTATGGTTGCACATCTTGTTTGTCAGTGGAGTCATCTAACGTTCTTGGGCACGGACGACAAAAATAGATGGAGGACACAATTGCATTCTGGTCCTTATTGGCACCAGCGACTCCTTCTGTAAGTGGTTAACAATGTTTAGGCAACGTCGTCTTGTCCCTCTGTCGTGTCCTCTTCCTGTAATGGTTGACAAAGCAAGGTACTGTCCAGCATGTAACGTCCAAGGAATATATAGACACACACACACACCGACAGGCCCTTCTTGTCACGTGATGCGGGCCTTGTGACAGTGAGTTGTTATAGGAGACACATTCCATCAGGATTTGTAGAGGGATCTCGCGTCCGAGTGAGTGTGCGAAAGACCTCGGGCGCTGTAAATCAAATCCACCGCGCATCGTCCATCAGCGGGTCCATACTCTCACTCATCAGCACGGTAACTTCACACCACCGGCAGCGCAACCACAGACCATATCCCGTTCAAACTGGCTTTTCCCCGCCGCCTCATGGGTCATCTGCTAAAACCTGCGGTTTCAAGTATACGATCAAGTGGCGCCGGCGTCCTCACCCGTCCCTGATAACACTGACGGCGAACGCAGGAGTCCCATCACCTCTAATGGCAGAGGTCACCATGGGAGTCTCCACATAGCAGATTTTGATCACCGAACACCAAACAGTCCAGGCACCTGTTTACTTTCATAAAAACGATATCATGATCTGCCGTCCGTGCTGAAGTTGACTGTCTCCATAGAAACACAGATCTTGTACTTCACCAAATAGGTTGTGTGATTCAACGATTCCTGCTGCCTGTAAGGAACGCCTGATTTCACTTTTACGATTCATAATTCATTCATCGTTGAAAGAGGCCCAAAGCATTGCTCACTGTGGTTGTTACAATGATGTTAAGATCATTATGGACCACAGAATTTTTTTTCCTGTGTTTTCTTTTCATGAAAATTGATTGAGCGACAGCCTGTGATTAAAGTAGACATTTTTGAGCAGTATTACTGTTTTATAATCGATATTAAGCAAGGTTCTCGTAAAGGCTTAACACCAATGAACTTATTCTCCAACAAGTGACTTTTAATAAAAAATGCAAAAAAAGCTTAATTAACCTATTTCACAAATGTACATACATGCTTCCCCTTGTGGTTTTTGTATTAATATGTTTAATATCTTAATAGCAATGCAATACTGTTATGTGACAAAGGCAGAAAAAGTGGCTTATATTTACTCTAAACCATTAGAGTCTTTCGTATCATCTTTATTATTTTTTACCTCGGGTACTAATGCGCGCTGGGTGTAAATTTAAACCCGCCTGTCACTCCGCTCGAGCCCCGCCCCGCCCGCCTGCTAACGGGAACTCCCCCTAAGTTCCGCGCTTCTCCTCTCTAGGCCCGTTCTCTCTATGAGCTGTCACCCCCCCCCCCCCCCCCCCCCCCCCCCCGTTCCTCCCCCCCCACACGCACACTCACTCTATCTCACGCGCGCGCACGCGTATCCCCACACGGAGCCGGCGCGCGTTTGGAGCGAACGGTCCGCCGCTCGTGCGATTCCGCAGTCGGCGGCGAGCTTCGTCGTGACAAGAGTTTGGAGACGGTCTGAAGGAGCAGCCGAGGGGGAGGCAGGGAGGGAGTAAGGGAGAGAGAGAGAGAGAGAGAGAGAGAGAGGCAGAGGTAAGAGATGGTATCAAAATAAGTGTTTTCGCTTCGCTCTGTTTAGAAACTTCCCCCGCGTGTCTCGCGGTCTCCCGCGCCGGCTCGTGCGTCGCAGAGGTGCCGCCCGGCGCGTCCGCCGCACGTTCCCATGATAACTGAAGGCGTGTTGGTCGAAGAATTTCTGCCCGTGTGCCCTGCGTTGTGTGCGCGCGCGCGCATGTTCACGCGCGCGTGCTTTTTATTCGCATCCGAGGGGGATCCTCTCGTTGTGTCACTGGAAGTTTGAGGACCGCAGGCGCAGTTCACAGCGGATCACGAAGCTGTGTGACGTGAGAGCGGAGTCGTGTTATTCCTTCTCGAAGTGTGCACAGGTAACCTTTCCTTTTTGTTTTTGCAGGTCTGCCTGATTGCTTCATTTAAGTGCTCTTATAACAGCTTTAACCCCGTGTTGTTGTTGTTGTTGTTTAAGATTTAAACTCAAGGTGAACTGTGTTTGGTTACGCAACGCAGACATCTTACCCACTATTTTCAAACGGCTTTAATTGATTTTTTTCTGTGTAGCGTATTCAGTGTAATTGAAAAAAAAACAAGAACAAGTTAATTGATTCTGTGTATGTGAATTTCTATCTATCTTACATGCTACATCTGTTGTGTGTGTGTGTGTGTGTGTGTGTGTGTGTGTGTGTGTGTGTGTGTGTGTGTGCGTGCGTGCGTGTGTGTGCGTGTGTGTGCTTTACTGGTGATACCCTTTCAGATCCTGTGAGGTGGGGGTCAGTCACAGGGTCTCTCCTCTGGAATTCTCCAAGAATAGCTGGAACACACACCTACACACACATATACACACACACACACACACACACTTTGAGCTCATCTTCAGACAGCTTAGTGTCTTTTCTTTGCTAATGACCCACCGCAGCGCTTTAATTGTTGTTGTAGTTGTTGTTCTCCTTGACGCCGACACTGACGATCTCACCGCCGTCCAGTTAAGTTGTGTGAATCTGTGGTTTGTCCTCTCTTCATTCACTGAGTTCACACGTTACCTAGTACGTATGCCAGGCGAGCTGATGATGGCCCGAGGGCACTTTGGCAGTACAGGGACTCCCAGGATGTGTGTGATGACATGTCTTTTTGCTGTATGGCTTTTGTCCCCCACCCCTCTGATAGACCTGGAAGAATGGCAGGAATGAGTCGGAGAAGGACATCTTAGGAGAGCAAGAGACCTCTCTCTGGTTACTCCCCGGTGATGGATGCTTGGAAGTTAGTGAGTGAGAGGGAGAGAAAGAGAGGGAGACAGAGAAGAGGTGAGAGGATCTTGTCTGCCGTAACTCGACCTGCCTGGAAGACACTGACTCTTAGAAGGCCACAAAGACGCTCTGCATGAGCTGTGGGGAATTTAGAGAGAGAGAGAGAGAGAGAGAGATCATCTTTGGCTTTGGGGCTGTAGAATGGATACAATAATACATCCTTCTAGGATACGTTCTCTCAATAACAATCACGATAAATGATAAGGTAAATAGCAAGTTGCAGGTCTAGAGAGACCATGTCTTGATGTCAGGTCTAACGAGGATGATGGCAGGTTTTCTTTTTACTCAATTGGAACCTGTACGTGTCCTTCAGCAGAAAGGAAAGAAAAGGTTCCGAGTGACCGTGATTACAAGTGTGTTTCTCACTTTTCCTCCCGGATGGACTGATGCAGAACAAAGCCGTGAAACATGATGTTCAACCAGCTCGGGGCCAGATATCTACTCTGACATCCCGTCCGCCTCCTCCACTCCGCCAGTGATCAGCGGTACTTTGAATTTGACTTCTCACAGCAAAGGGTTTCAGTGTCACCCGGGCCAGAGGTGTTATTGATGACGGTTCATCAAAAGATGCTATATGCTAAGACCTATTTTAAAGGGCCACTGATATCGATTGAAACCATCTAAATAGCTGTAACCCCTCTCTTCCCCCTTTTGAACAAGAAAGTTGTTTTTATTTTAAACTTGCAAATAAGTTGACCGTCCAGCCGCTCTGTCTGTCTGCCGCCTCCCAGCTTGAATGGTGGTTTTGTGGATGGACCGGTTGGCAGATCTGGACGACACCTGAGTCTGTTTTGGCACCGCATTTATGTATCGCAGCAGCCGCTCACGGATGTGCGTCTTTTCACGGGCGCTTGTTGTTCCCAAGCTTTGTGTGGAACACTTTGTGCGTGTGGAACAGTGTGCATGCATGTGTGATATTAATCTGGGTTTCATCCAGTTTCTCACATAGGTGTAGAAGGACGGGAAGCGCCTAGCAACGGTATCCCGTCGGAATATATATCGGAGTATCCCGATGGACGCTGGAGTAATGGTTTCAGGGCAGAAAGGCATCAGACAGGGTTTATTGCCAAGTATACGTGTGCACACACAAGGAACTTGGCATTATATACAGCACGTCCAATAAGCATATTGCAGAGTGTAGTATGTCGTTCTGGCTTTACTAATTTACCTCAATTTAAATCATGGACCATTTATAGTTGGGTACACACGTGGGAGCCTAAAAGCTAAAGTTTCACGTAAGCAGGAAGGCAAGGAATCGGCTCCCTACTTAAATTCGACAGATGCAGACCTCACAATTCCATAAGGGAATACCAGCACAGACACGCAGGGTCACACACCATAGCAGCGCGGTCAATAAAACCGAGATATGTAAGGTAGGAGGTGGAAAACAGACCTCTTTGGTTAAGTCAGGACAACGACTCCCAGATACTGTCTCTCTGTCAGACAGCCACTGTGGGCGAATAATACAAATTGTCTGCACGTGTGTGTCTTTCATGAGGGCGGTAATGAAGGCGTAATGAAGTTTAATTTCTGGAGTACTTTGATGTGTAACTATGAGTTACATCACAACCACACCCTCTGTGTGTGTTTGATGGTGTGTCTGCCAGTTTGTCTGTGTGTGTGTGTGTGTGTGTGTGTGTGTGTGTGTGTGTGTGTGTGTGCGTCTGAGTTGTTTGGGTGTGGTGCATCTAAAATCAAGCCAGCGTTACGCTGTGTACCAGGCCACAAGTGCTGCAGGACATCTCACATTTATGCTTTCTTAATTGATTCACAGTGTGATTTATGCGGCTCCCGGAACCCGCATGTGCTCGCCTGCCTCGGTGTGCACGTGTTCACACACACGCAGAGGCACACACACACACAGAGACACGCACAGCAACACAAAAGCTCTGAGTTACTCATCACAGCACCACATAAGGCACTCTTGTATTTAGCAGCTTTATGGCACTTTTAGTGACACAGTCATTCACTTTTACCAGCAGCGTATGAGTGTTTGTGTGTGTGTGTGTGTGTCTGTATGTGTGTGTGTGTGTGTGTGTGCGTGCGTGTGTGTGGGTGGGTGGGTGGTCGTCTCCTATTCCATGTAACACTGCCAGCTGGTAAAAATGAAGACGTGACAGGGGAAGTGCGAGTGTGATAGTGAGACGTGGGGGGTTGCGTGTTGGGAGGAGGATCTTAATAAGCCGAGATCACATGCTGGGCTTTGTTGTCACTGTCTTCTGTCGTCGGGCCAACGAGGTTCTCTATCCGGTTCTCTTTAGGTACGCTCGTGCTGCCAACCTAGTTTTTTTTCACAAATACTTTAAATCCAATTTTGCAATGGAGAAAATGCGAGGAATTGAATACGGCAGCGACGAAGGCAGCTGGAGTTTGGTTTGAGAAGGCGAGTGATGCCGAGGAGAAGGGGGGTACTTTAAAGTTATGTTACAAGCGGCTCACCTGTGTTTCTGGCATGTTGTGGGTTGTGGTAAACCACAAAAGAGGGCAAACGCTTCCAGGGGGGGGCGGCTAGATAAGGGTGACGACTGGTGCGTTTTAGTGGTTGTGGCTGATGGGGGAACGAACTGCTTTCACTATGTTTCCTTTTCCTTGACACTGATAACAGATAATAAATGGACCTCTGCTCGTGAGATGTTGTGGGCCAATGAAGATTACATCATTCTCTGCAAAAGACACACCCGTCTCCACAGGAAGTGTTCCCTAATTGAATTGTTGTCTGTGTCGGCGCCTTGTGATTCACTTTCACACATGGACGTGTGGGCTTCTATTGCTCATCCTTTTTCTGTTTTCGTCTCGGCGTCCTGGATATATACTTTGAATGCAGTTTGTAGACCAGTCTACGGAAATTGCTTTTTTCCAGGAATGAGATAATCAGTCAGTGACTGCGTGGGCTCCATGGTAGCTGCGTGGGTGGGACTTAGTGAAGGGTCAAGAGTTTAACAAGACTCAGGGATTTGAACAAAGGACATTTCTGCTATTGTCACATCCATATTATGCCGAGACTTATCGCGAATCACCTCCAATCCCTTTTTTCCGCCAGCGCTCATTCTAACGCGGGCCGGAACCAAACCACAAACAACTGACATGATAGTTGCGTGTGGGTGTTAGGAATGAAACCCGGCCCACAATGGGGCGATTCAGGCACGAGTGTGTGGGAGGTGGACTGTGCCTGGTGGCCTCTTCCGACCACCTTTAACCGCTCAGAGACCCACCCTGAGAAAAAGCAGGAAGGGGAGCGAGAAAGGAGGAGTGAGGGAGGCCCAAGATTAGTTGTGACAGGGACGAGGAGCTGGACACTGATTTACAGATCTCCCGTCATCCTCCGCCGCTCCTTGACTGGCTCCATTGTGGCCGCGGTGGAAGCTCTCTGATAGGTTGCTCGGGTCTGAATGTCACTGCTTCTCGTCCGTGGACTGCGGAATTTGTGTGTGTGTGTATCTGTGTGCGATGAGTTAATAGCTGTCCATTGAGTGGTTGATTGTGTTCTGTTGTCCACACTGGTACCCTTTGTCCAGGCTTTATGCACACACACACACACACACGCACACGCACACACACATATGGCTGAACCAGGCATTCCTCCATGAACAAGAGAAAAAGAGAGTCCTAACTAACTAACAGTACCATTCATAGTCATGTCAGTGTGGTTCTTCGTGGCACCGGTTCGAGACATGAATGGGGTCCGAAGCTAAAAATATTTTACTGCTGTTTTTTTTTTTTTAACGCTCCTTTTACCCGTCCTGCTCTTCTCGTTAACTCTCCTCCTCGGCTGTGTTCTCTCTGCGCTGCATTGGGATCATCCCTGAGTTCACAGAGCCTGCGGTTGTACAGAATCAAGACATGAGGAAGACAGCGAGTGAGAGGGGAGGACGGCTTGCAGGGAGAGGCCATGGGGGGGTGGGGGGGGGGTCTGAGCGGACCCTCTGTGTTTTGGGCAGTGGGGTGTCCCGGCCTGCAACGTCCTGAGCTGTGTAACAGACAGGCTGACTAAATGACGGAGGCAGAAGGCTGCTTTTTTGTTGGTCAGTGTGGGTAGACCATGCGTCTCACTGCCCACCACAGAGAGAGGGGGGCTGTGGGGAATGGGGGGGGGGGGGGCGGGAGGGGGGTAGAGAAATTGCAAGTTAAAGAGAGGAATGAGGCATAAAGGGAAGGCAGCCGACAGGAACTGACAGTAATCCAGCAAAAAAAAAAAAAACGGAGAAAAGAAAGTAGAAAGACGTGGATTATTTGATCCAACGTTAGTAATTCGCTCCACCGCAGAAATACCTCCCGTGCAGCGCCGGGAACAGGGGAAGAGACTATTTCAGGACTTTCTCCTGTTTGTTATGCCAGCCAGCATCTTGGCGCGGCGTGAAGGTTTATGCAGAGCTGTAAGTACATCGACATGTGAGGTGGGAGGCGATGCGGAGGAGGTTGCTTCTCCCCCGGAGGGGGGAGAAAATGACCCTATTTCACCAGTGTGCCCTCTCTGGCTCCCTCCCCCCCCCCGCCCCTCGTTCAGATTAATCTAAATCCATTCAAGAGGTTTTATTAGGAAGATACGATCGCTGTGACATTGCTGAGGCTTGAGTGGGTCTCTGCTTCTTTCCGGTTGGACGAGGAGGAAGTGCAGCAGGACGGCGGTGAGAGAGCAGCGACGGCCTTTATCTCGGCCGGTAAACACCGGCTCCCACACGGACACTTAGAGGGCACTGTAACACGGTGGCTCACACACACACACACACACACACACACACACACACAAAAACAAGGTCACACTCACTTGAGCATGTATGCGAGGCGCTTGTAGACTCACATGTATGCACGCACACACCCGGAGCCTGTGGTTGTACAAACCAGTGGTATGAGTGTGTTTTTGTGTGTGTGTGTGTGTATGTATGTGTGTGTGTGTGTGTGTGTGTGGTGGATTGTTGGCATCCAGTGTACGGTGTACTGGTCAGATCCAAACACACTCAAGCTTCCCTCCTGCCTGCCAGTCTGACCACTAGTGGCTGTGTGTGTGTGTGTGTGTGTGTAGCTGCTCAAGGTGGAGTTCAGTGTAACCAGAGATAATTCCACAGAAAACCGTGTATGCATTTCTCATATCTGCTCATGCATCATATGTGTCGCGCGTGCTGCGCTGTGCTTGCCGCTCTTTTGAGGGCACGCATCGCTAAAGATGGCGATCCTTCACTTCACTGTTGGAGGGCGCCGCTCGGTACCACCGAGGGCTTCTCTCTTTCCTCTCAATCTTTTGTCTTCGCTGTCTTCACCGCCTCTCTCGTCTTTCCCGTTATCCGTCCTCTGTGCTCAGCCAAGCGGACCTGAATGCAAATGATCCGTGTCTCTCTCCACGCGGGCGGCCTACACTTTAGACTGTCTGTATATTACCGTGGTCTTGCCACCCCCTCTCCCCTCCTCCCCCCCCTCGCTTCCACAGCATTTCTGCTCTGTGAGGTAGTCTACAGCGCCATACAGGGAGGAGACATGAGGGCGGATTCAAATGTGCATAGCACGCGTACATGCTAGGACTGCTAATTCATGAAGGGGTTGGCTTCACTTTTACGGCCTAGAGTTCCCGGGAAGAGGTTTTATTATGCCGGTGACAGCTGTGCCCCAAGGGATTATGTTTTCGGACGTATTCATCCGGCCCATTCTCGTGAACACGATACCTTAAGAATGCCTGGGGGTTCTTTTTTTTTTTCACATTTGGGCACAAACGTCCAAGAATTTCTATGATATTGATGACAATTCCACGCAAATGACTAATGATAAAATAATGAGGTGATGACATTTCGGACACGACTTGACCGGTTCTCAGGCTACCGAGGGCCCGTAATTCTAGCGCTAAGTATCCGTAGCCGATGCGGCGGGCTCGTTACCAGAAGGCCGCTGGGCTGTGAAAGGCAGGGCGAGACGGGGCGAGGGGAGTAAACAGGTGTTAAGTAAATAGGTCACGTTTGCCAACCGTTTGATTTCTTATTTAGCCCACAGCCGTGCGGGTGTGAAGCGGGGCTCCACCGGACGTGAGTGTGCTGCTCGACTCGCCTGCCGTGAAAAGTTTACCTTTCACTACAAGAAGACCCGGGGAGGCGATACTACCTGAGCCTTTGAGACAAATTGCGTGGCTTCCCTCTTTGATCAGGGACGGGCGGTTTTCTGTGCATGTGTGGCATTCGGAAAATACACCGCCGCTTTTCTATAATCCCCAGCGTTGCATCCTGGTGGTTTCCATGGCTACAGACAGAGAGCTGGATCCCGCCGCTGTGAGACAGACGTACGCCGACACCAGACAGACGAGGGTAACTTTAACCGGTAGTTAGAGCCGAGCCGAGCCGAGATCCGTAGAATCCACTGACAGGGGGCTTTTTTTTTGTCTTTCTTTGTCTCGTCTCCTGATGTCTTGGAAAGGCATCAGAGACATTTCCCCTTCTCTGCCGACTTAAAGCAAGGCTACAATTAAGATCCCATCCAACCAATCAGGCAAAACAGTCTTCAGACTTAAGTGGATTCCTTTTTAAATGACACGTTAGGCACAATCCGTCTTGTTGTTCAGCTCCGTTGAGAGTCCAGAAATGTTGTCCATCAGAAAACCTCCTAGTAATGTCAAATCGCTTTTGCACGGGTGAGTTTCCTAATCTGCCTGTATAGTGATCCGTGCAAGATCCATTATAATTTCATCTATTTTTCCCTGCTTTGGTCATTGGTGGACGAATGTGATATGCGCAAAACCTTCTGATGGCAAAAGACAGCAGCAGCTTGTCAAGTCTTCCCCGTGGATGTCTTTTTTTTTCCACCAGGAAGCCTGTTTATTCACTTAAGCTCAGCTGTTCGGAAAGAAGAATTTCAGCATTTTTGTTTTCTCAATATTTTTCAGGGAGTTTACTCAAAATTCCCTCGACAGTTGGATGGAAACATCGCTTCTCCCTCCCCTGTTTTGCCTTTCTGGAAACACGTATAAGGAACATAGCTTCAGACCGCCCTGACGGCACCTTTGTCCTCTCTCACCCGCCCTCTTCTTCTCCCCCCTGTCAGGTACAGGCCCCCCAGGGGGGAGAAACACCAGAGACGAGAGTAACTGTCTGATCCAAAACTAAATGGCTAGTTTTGTGTGTGTGATGAGAATATTTATCTGTTTACAGGAAAGGACAAAGCACCTTTTTCCTCTTATGATGCTGGTATAAATATCTGGGAGATCACTCTCCACCGCAAGAATGTTATTGTGCGTGTGTGTGTGTGTGTGTGTGTGTCAGTGCCCCATGAAAGCTACGATGTGGTACTTTGATACTTTAATCAGTGAGGTGATGTGTTTGAGCTGCGGGTGAATCAAAGGCCGTTTGTTGTACAGCTGTGGCCACATCACCTGCACACGCCATCCACTCTGACTTTGTGTGCCTCCATCTTCCCCCCGTTCTGTATTGTCGTGCGTTCTTTTCGTAGTATTTCTGGCCTTCGCTCATGCTGCCTTTATTTTCCCGCGGGGTGGAGGGGAGTCACAGGAGAGAGAACAGAAAAAGAAAGGGGAATTTTGTAGATAGAGGCCTGTCCCAACGTTTTCCCCCGTTTTTCTTATCTTTTCACATTAAACGTAATTAAGACATTGCTTTTTCATCTTGTTTTCTTAAGCTGATTTATGAACAATGCATACAGAAACACAACATGCTGTATGTTATCAAGACACAGACTTTAGGGATTTATACTCGACTTATTACTGAGTAAAGGTCCCAGTGCGTTTAAAACGTCAACAAACTGGAAGGTAAATTTAGCTACAATTACAATACAATCCCATGCTCAGACTTTCTGATCGTATCTTGATTAAAGGTCTGAGTTCTGAAGCATTCATCTGAGCAACGGAGTGACGGGACCAACTTCAACAACGTTCACTGCGTTGATGTGGCCCGTGTGCGTAATTATACTGTAATTTCATCATGGTAACCTTGTGATTTAAACTTGTTTGTTTTTAACTGGGTTTATTTGTAGCAACATTGTAGAGAGTTTCACGATAGAACAATCCAGTGAGTCAGTGCGTGAGCCGTGCACTCGTGGGAACCAGAGGGGCTTTTAGCGTTCGGGTCCTCGGGGACCCGCGCTGGGACTGTGTTGTTGTTGTTGTTGTTGATGATGATAAAGGCGCTCCCACAGCTCTAAGTTATAGATGGGTTTACTTTGGCATCATCGTGAGGTCAACTTTCGAACTAACTTTCATAGACTCACACACGCTCCACAATATTTCTACACACGCATGGCGCTACATCCAATCCGATTTCCACTCCTCCCGGGTGCATCATAGAAAGATATGGGGATCACGTGGCTCGCTTTCTGGCATGCGGGGGTGTAAAAGGGGCAAAGCAGGTGAGGAGTGTTATGATTCACAACCCTGGCAAGGCAAGTCGCCAAAGTATCCGTCATGGAGGCTGAATCAGGGGAATGTGGGCGACTTTATCTGCAGGACTTTATATATAGGCTGCGCACTTAATGACGCCCCCCCCCCTACCCACCCACCCAGAAATGTAACATACGCCTCCAACAGAATCTCACCGTCGGACGGATTTGTCAGAGGGCATGTTGTAAGAATTCACCTTGTTGTCAGAATTAGATTTTTGCCAAATTGGGGGTTAAAAGAGGAGCCATTCTCTAACTGGGAACACAAATTTGAGGTGAAGAAAAGTGGATTTGATGACAATGATTTCTGTCTTTTTCTGAGTGAACATGTTTGACTGTGAGCAGCTAGAAGAAAAAAGGTGTTTTAATTCAAATCTGTGAATTTTTTTTTTTTTTTCCTCCCAAAAATGTCAAGTCTAGTTACTTTCTCTCTAAGTATGATGGACTCCCTCGATTCCACTCTTTTAAGTCTGAATACCTCCCCCGCTAAAACCCAGAGTCCTAATCCCAAACAGGGCTCTGTTACTGGGCAAAAGAAGAGAGTACAAGAGATGGAAAGCTTTTCTAAAGGCACGTACGAATGACTGATGCTTTCGAAATGAGCGAGTATTTTCCAGAAGATGAAACACTCTGGACTTAACTTGACACAAAGGCCCCGAGGCTTTTTGAATAGATCATTATAACCAGAAGGTCCCCACTCTCGACTTTCTAATGAGGCCTTTTTGGGAAGCTGCTCTTCATTTGCTGACGGAGGGGTGGAGATGGGGGTGAAGCCAATCTCCCAGAGGTTTACTGACTCCTGACTTCAAAGGCCAACACAGTCGCACCGTCACTGCTGCTGCAAGAGCAGCATTCTGAGGGATCACAACTGTGTGTGTGTGTGTGTGTGTGTGTGTGTGTGTGTGTGCAGGTACATTTCCAGTGGTGGGGAATTAGACTTGTTGATTGTTGATGAGAAAGGGAGGCAGCGGAAACACATTTTCAGATTGACAGCTTTTATATCATACATTGTTCTAAATTTATCTCAAGCTCTTGACTCGGAAGTTGCCTCTTTTCGAGAATTCCAAATCCACTTGACGTATGCGTGAAGGGTTCACTGAAGTATGCTTCCATCTTTTCAGCCATTGCAGTCAGTTCGGTCCATGAAGTTGTGCGAGTGGTTTGAGTAATAAATCTCTCTCCTCACCCAGCCGAGCATGTGGAGGTGTCAGTGTGGTGTTTTGTGATCGAATGCCTTTTAAACTGTGTGTGTGTGTGTTTGTTTGCATACGTGTGTCTAACGGCATACAGATGTCAGGCTTGGCAGTATACCGGCAGGATGACTGTGTGTCTGCCTACTCTGCCTGCCAGGAGCTCAGTAACTCTGACTGGAAAGTTTGGAATCACCGTGCGTTTCCTCGTGCTTTATGGAAACGCACACGCGTTTACATCTGAAGTATTTACTGGCAGCTAATGCTAAGAAGAAAGACATCCACACGGCAACTTAACATGATACCATTTACTCCCCTCTCAACTTTTACGGGAATAAGCGCACACACACACACAAACACACGCACACACGCGCATGCTGAGATGTGAGCCAATGAGACGTCCCAGCAGCATACATCATGCCGTCATACCAAATGCATGAGGGATTTGAGGCAGACGAGGACTTGACTTTTTGGTTGGAGAATTGCGTGCTGTGTGTGTGTGTGTGTGTGTGTGTGTGTTGCACCACTCCAGATAAGGCGGGACTAACAAGGCAGTTGGCCTCACTCTGACCCACCGTGCACAGCCACTTATTGCACAGCTTCTCATTCTTCATATTGACTCCCAGCAATGATGATGATAAAATCCAGCCCATACTGTCTTTTCAGTTTGACCCCTCCTGTCCTTCTGTTACTCCTTGTATTGGCTTTGTTTAGTGTTTTTGTTGGAGGAGGAAAATCCATTTCTAATTAAATAAATACTGAAAATAAATGTAATGAATCTATTTTTATTTTATTTTATTCTATGAACTTACCGAGCTCTAACTCAGGGTGTCTACAAACAATCAAATAAAGAGGTCAGAGAACCGATCATCCTCACCTTTTTACAACAAGGTCAGTAACCACAGCAACCTGTGGCTAAAAAAGAACACATGGTCGTTTACAGCAGGGACACTACAGCTTGCAGCTGTAAATCCAACAGCGTGAAGGTTGTGAGATGTGTTTGAACACTAGGAAAGCCAGCAAATACCTTTGAGCTTAGATTATTTTTGTACTTGTACTTTTTTGGGGTCCAAAAATAACTCAATGTTCAAATTCACATTTTTCCTTTCTCCTCCTGGCTGCTGGTCAACTCTCAAAACTAAAATAAAAATTCCTTTCTGACACTTTCAGGGCTTTGAAAGGCTCCTAAAGTATGTTACCGAGTTACAGCTCTTTCATCAAAAGTGCATAATTCACGTCCTGATCAGCCTTTGAGGTCTGGATCTCTCCCTCCACACTTACGCATCCACACTTCCAGCTTTTTCCTTCCACGTGTTCATTTCCGCAGTTGATATTTTTTTCGCCATCGCCTCGTCTATTTATCACTTTGAAGGGTGCGAGCGTCCGTATTGACATCCCTGTCCGCCCGCGTTAGTTTGCGCGTGCGTGTGTGATTGTCGGTGCCAGGCTGCGGGTCTGTGTGTTAGTATGATAAATTGTGACAGGACTCTGTGTGAAGGTCCAGGCTCGCAGCCAGCCAGAGCCATAGTAACAGCACAGCGCTCGCACTCTGAAATGCTGCTATAATGAGGGAATGTTCTTTTCTAAGCCTAACCCAAGGGAGGTTGTGTGTGTGTGTGTGTGTGTGTGCGCGTGCGCGTGTGTGTGTGTCATGGTGAGTCATACACGCTGCGGCCATTGTCTTTGTACTCTTGACGTGCTGGGCTACAACCAAAGGTCTTGTTGTTCTCCTCAGCCTCCAGGTGACAGGAACAAACCAGAGGAAAATGTGTGTCTGTTTGTGCGTGAGTGTGTGCGTGTGTGTGTGTGTGTGTGTGTGTGTGTGTGTGTGTGTGTGTGTGTGTGTGTGTGTGTGTGTGTGTGTGTGTGTGAATACATTTTGCCGCAGGCAATAAGCTGTCCTTATATACGAGGTGGTTTTGTGTGAGATCACCAAGTTCGTTCTACTGTGTAAGCTGTGGCCTTTAAAGCTGTATGTGTGTGTGTGTCGATATGTTTGTGCGTGGGTGTGTTTGTGTGTGGACAGCAGGTCCACAGCTCTGTGTTTAAGTTCTGGTTTGACATTATCAGGCTTTAATGAGCCGTACATGAGTTGGCTTGTGTAGTAAAGCTTTGCTTTTATGCTGCCATATTACAAACACATGTGCGTGCACGCACGCACACACACACACACACACACACACACACACACACACACACACACACACACACATGTAGATACATGTAAATACAACCCGCAGCTATATTTGGAAGCCAGTAAAACACTCTCTTTCACTTCTTATGTTTAGTTTAATCTGAAAATACAGTTTTCTAACCTAGTTATAAAAACCAAGTTCTTTTGTTGTTTCTTGTTACATCATCCTCATCTCTTTGCAATGTGGCCGTTTTACATTTCAATCACGTTTTATTCTGTATTATTACCTTTTGTTCACACTGTCTTTACTCGTAGGCCCTTTTCTTTGTACAGCACATTTCAACCCCGAGGCTTCACATCACGTCCTTTAAAGCATCAAAACATGAGGCGAAAGAAAATGAAATTTAAAAACTATAAAGAACATTTATTGGAACATTAAAAACAATCATTTTAAACAGGCTCAAAAGAGAATACCAGTCGCAGTACTAAAACACAGTAGTAAAATGCAGGAAATTGATCAACGTTGTCCTCAGCGAAGTCCTCGGTCTTAATTTGAAGCAGCTGAGAGCCTCCGCTCAGGTCGGCGGGTTCGTGAGGCAGCAGCAGGTCAGACATGTATTTTGTCTCTAAACCATTCGGGGTTTTATAAACCAGCAGCGGGTTTTCTCGGTGAGGACTGCAGCTGCAGCCGATCAGCTGGAGAGCTTTCCTTCTCTCCTCTTCTCTTTCAACCGTTGCTTCCTGATTGGCGTCAACGTCACCACCTTCTTCAGGCGCGTGAAGCGAAAACTCTTCTTCCTCCCTCGGATTGGCTTCAACCAGCTATTCTGAATCCACCAGCACATTCTGAAAGACAGCTGGTTCCTCAAAAATGATTTCCTAGCTCTCGTTGCACCGTTGAGACGTTGGACCTCTCTTAGCTATTGAGTGGAAGTGATGTTCGGGGGATACTGTCCAATCAGGAGATTGAACCATGTGCAGTAACTAAGCTGAATGGGGCATTAGGGGCAAAAGCAATGCAATGTCTGTTCGCTTTAGTAGTATTAATGCAGTGAGAAATATACAATTAAATCATCGCTATTTACTGTATTAGTCAAGTCATTTAATGTACTATGTCAGATGTGTTCAGGATGTATGGAAGCATAAATAGCTTTACATTTCTATTGTCAGATATTTTTTTCTTAAGAACCAGTTTGTAACCGGTTCTTGTTCAAATCACAGCCCACAGTTTGGCTTTGACTTGAGGGCGAGCACAAACCGCAGGTGCAACGTGGCTCCGAGCCAGATGTTACACACGTGAAAGAATTATTCTCAAGTCTGCGTCCGTGCATGTTTTTCTGCTCATTGAAATGCATAAACTCAGATTAATGGATGTACAGTATATCCCCATAAGCTGACAGCGCGCTGCACACCGGTGCCGCTTCTCATTAGGAAAGTCTAGACCTAAACGCCGGGCTCGCAG
This sequence comes from Gasterosteus aculeatus, assembly GCF_964276395.1. Taxonomy (NCBI): domain Eukaryota; kingdom Metazoa; phylum Chordata; class Actinopteri; order Perciformes; family Gasterosteidae; genus Gasterosteus; species Gasterosteus aculeatus. Next base: position 11,205,033 of record NC_135703.1, read on the forward strand.
CGGCAGCGGCACACGCTCGGCTAAACCCACATCCCGGCTGGAGACGGTAGAGACTAGCGACTCGCTCTTGGCAACGCGCTGAAAACCCCAGTGCGGTGACGTCTCAAACAGATGAAACAAAATGTCCACCAAAGCACCGGTTAAACCATGAGCACACGGAGCGGGAGAGAAGACGCTGGCAGCATGCGGCATCGGGGGAGGGATGTCGTTCACAAAGCGGATGCAAACAAACCGGTGCTGATTGGGATGGAGGTTTAGAGACGAGCGGAGCTAGATGAACATGTAATGAGCATGCACTTGGAGCTAAAAGGGAAGGTCGACAGTGAGGGTTTTGGTGGAGTCTCGTGGTGACGTGAACTGAGAAAACGTTGCCCCCCCCCCCCCCCCCCCGTCTCTGTGGATCGGGTCGAGCGTGACCCACTCGGAGACACGCGTGCACGCACGCATACCCTGAGATGAAAAGGCAGCCGGACATTCGACTGAGCGGCGGCTTGGGTCACATGCCCAAACACCACCTCCGAGAATAGACACTAAACACTGGGAAGAAAATAAGGCAGTAACAGCGGATGTGGCTTTGGTTGCAGAGAGCTGGAGAAGCGCTTTGGAGTGCGATCGTGCTTTACGTTTATTTACAGGCTTAACTGGGATTACAGATGAGCAATAGTTCCTTTTAAATATTGCTTTCGTCCCCGGCTGTAATGAAGGCCTTTAGTCCCCGGCAACATTTTGAAGTTGTGATTTTCTTTTTGTTCCCACAAGTTTTACCCCAGTTGAGGTTTCGTGCAGCCACAGGTTTAATAGAAGGGAGGGGGAAGGGTTGGGTGAGGGGTTGGGGGAGTCCAGTTTTAAGGGCTGGTTTGTATGATGTGTCGTAAATGCCGCCCCTAACCGGCTCAAAGTGACAGCTGGTCCAACTGAAACGGATGTACATTCATTTTCAAATTCAAAACTATGGTTGGATGACATCGCTTCTGCCTTTTTATGCTTTTTAAATGAAGGCCTTACGTGCCAGGTCACGAACAACAGTCGACATTAAAGAGAAATGGAAACGAGAAGGAGACTCGGTCCCACAGAGGTAGATTCAGACCGCTACCAGTAGGAACAAATTAGATTACTGTTGGGTCGATTTCAACCAAATATTCCAACGTACGTCATGGAAATCCTAATTAGAGGTTGGGTTAAGCTTACGCTTCAAGTTTTATCAAAGGATATTAAGAGAAAATTGGAATTGGAGATCAACAGAAAGTTCTACCACACATTACTTGGTTCCATCCTTTCAAATTCGTGGATTTGCTGCTCCTCTTTTGTTTTAATGCGCATCTTCTCGTTTTGTGCTGATGGTCCATCTTATTATTTTTTTATACCAGCATGCGCGGCACCGGACAGCTTTCCATTAAATGTGAGGTACACACAACCGAGAGGCACATTCAGAGGTTCCCCGGTGGAATAAGGTGACGAGGCTGCAGATGCAGATGAAGGAAACGTGAGACGAGCTGCACCACAACGTCCTGATTTAGATGTGGTTTTGTGTGTGTGTGTGTGTGTGTGTGTTGTGTGCACTCTTGCATGGCAGCGAGATAAGGAGCGGTGAGCCGGTGGTGCTGAGGAACGCGATGACCCCTTCCCGGTGACATCGGGCCGTGGCGACGGGGGTTTGCGGTTAGAAACCCTAATCTGCTCCTCATATGACCCTCTGATGGACAGGGACAGCAGTCAACGCACATACACGCATGCAGATGCACACACGCGCACAGACACACACACACACACACACACACACACACACTCAAACAGCTCTCAGACTAGTTAGGCCATCTTTGGCCGTCCAGTCTAAACATGCTCATATATGGATTTCTGTTCAATTCTGGAGATCTCCTCTTTCCTTCATTGTAAACACAAAGTCTGCGTGGAACTGCTTAGTGAGAGCTAATGTGTCTGAGAGACACAATGTTCAAAAGACGTCTTTACCGTAGCGAAAAAAAGACATTTATATGTGTGCGTCTTCCCGTGACACTGTGAGAGGCCGGAGGTGTTCATGATTTGGACTGTGACTTCTTTAAGGCAGCCATCAATATGTTTTTTACTTCTTTTTCACATATCTATGCTTGCTGTGTTCAGAACTGAACATGAACTGTGTTGCTCAGCAGTCTGTGTGTGTGTGTGTGTGTGTGTGTGTGAGAGAGAGAGACAACCGGTCATACCACGCTTGGCACACATCACCTCACAGCTAAACGTCACTGACTGCGTCCCACGATCAGCAGCTAGTGGGCAGATCTCGTCAGTTGGCTGCTTATTTTAGCGGTTAATGTATTCGCATCAGTCTGTGTAGTGCAGCTTTTTTTAAACATTTGAATGATGTCTGTTCGTGTAAAAACATTGCGGCATTTGGGGAATGTCTGAGTACAGGACGCTTTGGAAGGAGCCATTCAGCTGTGACCGGCAATGGATCTGGTCTGGTTCTGGCTCTGTGTCATCTGGCTCTACTTCGCTTCCTTTTTGGGCTCTGGCTGTGCCCGACCACTCAACAACTACTTATAAATTATGTCCCGCGTTTGTTTTGTTTGTAATAGTAGCTGTTTTGGTAGCGTGGCTAAATCGTTTGTTAGATTCACATTCAATCAACGGGGTGGACGTTGGAAATTGTTCAGCTCGATGCATCCGGTGTGTTCTTCACATACGTGTTATGCACGTGTGTAAGTATGTGTAGTTTTGTAAGAGTGTGAAGTTATTAGGCGGATACTGACAATGCTTCAGCTCATTGATGTTGAACCCCGGCTGCATCTCATCAGGTCACGGCACGGCTTCCAGTGTGTGGTTTTTTTCTTGTGGTTTCTCGTTTGAAGTTGTTGTTGGCGTCAGCTGGTACATCAGCGGTACATCACATTAGGTTCATCTGTGTGTTCTTTGTCTCCTGTGCCAGCGTACATGTTTGTGTGTGCAATGTGTGTGTGTCGGCTGTCTGATGCCTGTGTGGCACCTTGTGCATCAGCAGAACGCTGCCAAAAGCATGACATCACTCAAAATGTGCTTTTTAGAGTTGCACAGTGCAGAGGCCGGGTCACAGTGAGCTCCAGGCAAGGTACAGTTGGCATATGTTTACGTGTGTGTCTTTGTGTGTGAAAGTGTGTCGCTGTGCATGTTTGTGTGGGTGCTCTCTGTACTATTTGTATGTATGTGTGCACAAATATGAACGTGGAGCTGTTTTTGCGTACCTTCTTTTGGGATGTTTTTTAGCAGATGCCAGCTTTTACCGTCATCATAATCGTCTCATGTGGCCTACAATTGTTGCTTGTTAGCGGCATGTATTTTCTTTCGCCCCGTGCAGTACAAAAAGCAGGATGCGTGTGCGACTGTGTGCTGTGGCCTTACAAGGCCTCGCTTTTTTGAACCAGGAAGCGTTTAAGAATAAGAAAAGACGTGACTCAATGTTTTTGTTCATTTGCACAGGAGCACAAAAACATCCTCTTTGCTCTAAGCGGCTTCTCTAAGGGGATATAGATGGTGTGTGTGTGTGATTGTGCGTCCTGGAGTCCTTGACGCTATTGTGTGGCTACTAATGAAGTGGTGAGCTATGTGAAGAGCGTTGGCCGAACAGCTGGTGTAGCGCTGGAGTTGCAGAACTGTGAAGGAGCACTTGTGCCGACTCAGCGTTTGAAGCGGGAGCGTGCCGCCATTTGTGGACAAAGAGGAAAGAATTAAGTGAAGGAGAGAGGTGGATAATGAGGAGAGGAGGGAAGTGTAAAGAAAGGACCAGTGCGATTGAAAGGGTTTCCCGTCGATCTCCGAAGAAATTCACAACACTCGGTTCAACGTCCTTGAAAACTAAATGTTGAAAACTAAACGTGTTCAAGAAGTCTCCATTAATAGTTTGGTCCAGGAACAGACGGACTGAAGGATGGATGATCTGTGTGCAGTTTGAAGGCATGTTGCATGTTGGGTTAGCCGTGGTTAGCTCAGGTTCAGTCGCTGACCCACCATGGCGGCCCGCTGCAAAGCATGAAGGAAGCGGCCTCCATCAGCTGATGCTAGCACAACTTAGCTTAGCGATGCTTTATTAATCAACAAAGGGATTAAACGGGGGATGATGACAGTTTACTGTGAGAGAAAGAGAAAGCAACGTATCACATGTGGACACTTTTGAAACTGGTACACAATCATTTTGGGCTTTTCTTTTACTTCATTAAAATAATTGCTGATTGTTGATGTCCCTCCGCTAACGGTTTCTCCCACATAGACGGCAATTATAATCATGGCCAACTTTAGTTACACTGAATTGTAAAAATAATACAGTTTATTGGAGCTGGACAAACGTAATGTTAAACGTAATGTGTAATGGTCCGGGCGCTGTTACATTTTCAGTGTGAGGACATTCTCATCCAAGGATACCTGGAGCAATGCACATACCGTTCAACTTTATTGCCTGGAGGGGAATAGTAATAGAAAACAGAAAACATGTAAATCAGTACTCCCTTTATCCCGCCTTTCCTCTCTTTGTTTACATGGGAAATACCTCCAAAGTGATTCTATAAAGCCGCGCCTGTAGGCGCGGACCTGCCTGCATTCAGCTGGCTTCAGCCCTCACTGCTGTTTTGACCAATAAAGAGTAGTGGTATTACTCTGGGACGTGCTCTATCAAGCCTGCAGACGGGGTTTCATTATGAACAGCTATGTGTGTGTGTGTGTGTGTCTCCAGAGTGCAGTGATTTGTGGTCGAGGCGGCCTGGGTCTCCCCGGGACAATAACTTTGGCAGACAAAACGAGAGATCCCAGAAGTCTCAGCAGGACACATACGCACTCACTCACCTGTATTTATTCAGTCCCAAAGTCCTTCCGTTCACATTTGTGCTTCTTGTAGAACCTAAATAGACTTGGATGTCATCGTTCTTACTTTAGGGTTTAATTGTGTCAGATATCCTCCGATCCGCCTGCTGCTTGAGTCCCTCTGTGAGGGACCCAGCAGGCCTTTCTTATGCAATCCAGCCGGCTTAAACTCCAGCTCCTCCTCAAGAAAGACTGATGGCCTTGTGCATCTGGCACAGTTGATGCAACACCTCTTGGTGTGTTTTAAATTACGCATATTCTACTTGACACAGGAAAGCGGACGAGAGGGGGGTGATTGTAAGATAAAAAACGTAGTGTTGTGAAGATGGGATTTGTGCTTTCTGTTGGGCAACCAGAACCCTCTGCAAACATTTTTATCAAATCTATCTGTTTGGAGACAAAGACCTGCGGTTTCCCTGCTGTAATTACTTTTTCTCTTTGTGCCAAATAGCATTAGGTGGCAGTTTTGATTCATGCACAGCTGATGAATGAACTCGAATTTATTTGATTCTTATTTTCAAGAAATATGATGGAGGAGTTTTTGTGTGTGTGTGTGTGTGTGTGTGTGTGTGTGTGCAAACATGCAGAGTCAATAAATAATTCATACATGGATTACAGAAAGAAGCAGAGAATTGGGTCAGAACTGCAGTTTGTTTGTTGGACGTTTGGGCGTGTGGGAGAGTGAAAAAGTGAGAGAAAGAATTCTAGACAGAAAGAATGGATGAAGGACAGACACGGTCTTCTGAAACTCGTGTGTATACGTGTGTATAACTGCACATTGTAGTAAAACGTTTCCATATATTTCGTACTTCTTTCCTCACGAGTAATTCGATAAATGAAACCTTGTAATCCCTCCTTTGTTACGACTGTTGTGGTGCTGAAGTCAATTCCCCCAAAGACGCTCGTCTCTCTCGGTTCATTTTTGTTGTGTGTTTGTTGGCGTAGCGTGCGATGGCAGTAGCAGCACTGGGGCTGTGCGTCAAGCTGTGTGTTTGTGTACATGAAGTGAGAGGGCCAGTACGGACCTGCTCCTGGCTGTGCGTTTGTTTCCTATTCGGGGCGTCTCCTTAACAAAGACCCACTTCCCTTGCGACGCCCCCCCCCCCGTGGGGGCAGAGTCACACAAAGTACACACCTTCTTTTTTTGCGGAGGCTCACGCACGTGCACGCACAAACACACGCACACGCATGCTCATTCATGTTTTGGCTGACTGTTGTGACAAGGGGCCTCTGGGGATTTAGTGCTTCCTGGTGAAGGTCACATTGAAGGGACACCTTCTTTTAGGTGGAGGAGGGAGAAAGAAGGAGGGAGAAAGCCAGAGGAGGACGGAGAGGTGAAAAAGCGTGTCACCTGCTTCTGCTCTTGAATCCATTCAACCATTTGGAGATTATAAAGAAGCAGGAGGTCTGGGAAGCAAAGGATTAAGGAGAATGATAAGAGTTTCTCTGCTAATTGAATTTGTGGAAACCTCACATAAAGCTGATTGTTTGTGAGTTGTTTTTAGCAATGAAACAAACCATTTTGATACCTGTATTTGGAGTTTATAGTTTATATGAGCTTTTTCATGTTTTCTTGCAAGGCAAGTATGTGTGTGCGTTTAATACTGAATCATTCATTTTCTCTAATGTGTGTGTCCAGGAGGAATGTGCAGGCATTGGTGAGTGGGTGTACAGTGTGCGTGTGCATGCGTGTGTGGAGGTTGTTCAGTGTTGTAAACACCGGTGGAGTTTGTTTACATGCTTGATATCACTGGGAAGATATGGACACATAGATTTAATGTGTGAACAGCATAGAGGAAAGAGTGCGCGTGTGTATGTGTGTGTGTGTGTGTGTGTGTGCGTGTGTGTGTGTGTGCGTGATTACTAACCCACGATAGTCTATTTCTAACTGTCCGTCCAGATTTCAAGTGCAGCTTGCCAGGAAGTGCAATTTCCTGCTCAAGAGACTGAATCAGCAGCATCCAGCTGTTGTGTTTGTGTGGGGAGAAGAGACAGAGAAAGCAAGACCGAAAGATGAGGCAACCGCCTGTTTCTTCCCATGCAATTACTTTGTAGTTGTTTTTCCAGGTGCCCCATCCCCATCTTGCCAGCCACATTGCCCCACCCACAACCCCACCAATCATTCCTCCCCCTCCTCCTAGTTGCTCTTATTTGCACTTTGAAGTGGGAAAGTCCGGCTCCATATTTCCCCCGAGAACCTGGGATGGGACAAATGTCCGCAATGCATCTACAGTAACTTGTGTTTACCTTTAAGTATGGTTCTTTCTTCCTTTGGTTATTGCTGTAGCCCTGCCTCAGCTACATGCATCAGCTTCACGCGTCAAATAACATGCCTCAGCTACATGCATCGGCTTCATGCGTCAAATAACATGCCTCAGCTACATGCATCAGCTTCACGCGTCAAATAACATGCCTCAGCTACATGCATCGGCTTCATGCTTCAAATAACATGCCTCAGCTACATGCATCAGCTTCATGCGTCAAATAACATGCCTCAGCTACATGCATCAGCTTCACGCGTCAAATAACATGCCTCAGCTACATGCATCGGCTTCATGCGTCAAATAACATGCCTCAGCTACATGCATCAGCTTCATGCGTCAAATAACATGCCTCAGCTACATGCCTCAGCTTCATGCGTCAAATAACATGCCTCAGCTACATGCCTCAGCTTCATGCGTCAAATAACATGCCTCAGCTTCATGCGTCAAATAACATGCCTCAGCTTCATGCGTCAAATAACATGCCTCAGCTACATGCCTGTATGTAATGTTTTTGAAATTTGCACTGACAATGTACTTGGTAGTTTCTATTAATACACAGTTTGTTTGTATGGTTGAGGTCTAGAGAGGTGTGTGGTTGTGCATTGCCACCACGGTATTTTAATGACACGTGTGTGTGTGTATACAGGACGTAGTTCGGAGGGGGAGGGAATGCAGAGGGAGGAATAAACAAATAAATGTATTGATGCAGTTGAAGAATTAAAATGAGACAAGAATATACAGTATATAAATACTCTGGTTCTGTTCCCGCCAAATAAAATTCTGAATTCTAAAATAGGGTCCAATATCTGCTAACTAAGTTATAAAATTGTAACTTGAAGGTTAACTGATACTTCAATCGAAATATAATTTGTAATTGCGGGACTGATCATTATTACATTATTATTCTTGTTTTATTTTAAAACATAAAAGTAATTATGGTGTCATTTTTGCATGGATCCGAGCTGGAAAAAAAATGTTTTGTGTGTAGGTAGAGTAATTATGCAGCCTTAGCAGGGTTCGTAAGCCATATTCTTTTTCTGAAGCACTAGCAGTTAAATGTTGCCCTTTAAATCTAGTACAGGACTTTGCTCGAGAATGGCCAAAAAAAATGTATGACTGGAAAGTGTGTTCTCTCCTTACGACACTGTGCCTCTCTTTCGCTGCGTTGTTAGTCTGCGGAGTCAGAGGACACACTTTGTTCTCTGCTGTGACGAGAGAGCAAGTCGCATCTCTTTTCTACTTTAGAGTTTAAATCTTTCACGCGTTAATGGCTCGCTTCCGCCTTTCCTTCTAATATTGATGATCTGTGGTTCTGAGGTTGATGCGGCTGGAATTTAAATGCTTTTTTTTTCTTTCATGAATAAGCTCATTAGCTGTCATCTGGATGATATGCACACAAATGCGCCCACATGCGCTATCATTCACATCTATCCAGTTCTTGATGATTTACTTTCTGTTCCTCTGTTTTTCTTTTTCCCTCTTTTGCAACCTCCTCCCTCCCTCCCGCCTCCTTCTCTGCTGACTCGCAGGTGGTGTCCTCCCGTCAGAAACGTTCACGCCCTCTGACACATGGCCGACAGCGGGGGACGGAAGGGGCCAGAGTGAATACGGGGGCCGACGGAGACACGGAAACAAGCGCACAGGAAGAAGGAGGCAGTCGGCCATCTGTGGTCGGTTTCCATGTTCTTCTGCAGCTGTGTTGGACTCGACGAGCCTCTGTGATCCCCGTCAGGACTTGAGAGACCACGGAGTGAGATACGGTTGTTCTCCCCCCCCCTCCTCGCTCCAGGGGGTGAGCCTCGGCTGGGGCGATGTTGAGGCCTCGCTGGCCTTGGATGCGGCCCTGGGGCTGCTTCTCCGCAGGGGCGGGTGATACCCCAGCTGGATCTTCCGCTTTCGCCATCCTCAACAGCTGTCATTAGCAGCTAACGAGCTGCTGCCGGAGACGGTGCCTGTGCCGAGAGGAGGGACCGTACGGCTGTTAATAAGAGGCCCAGAACTCTCAGACGAGGAATTTGAAAACCTTTTTAAAGCTCATTCGGATGCCAGCATGAAAGGATTTTTAATTTGGAAACTCTTGCTTTAAGGCACCTCTTGTCAGGCGATCGATTCTTTATTACAGTGTTGACATACCTCTCACATTGGTCACTATGCAGTTGAAAAACAAGTTTTCTAAGCTAACCAATTGACTATATTTTTTCCTCTCCACTGAATGAGTTTTTGACATTTAATCCATCCAGTTTTTGTCCAAGCTATATGTTTTTTGTTTTAAGCTTTGGTGTTATTTTATGCCCTAAAGGACATTGATCACCATGGCTGCAGCCTATCGCGTAGTGGTGAGCAGTGTCAGCTGCTACAACAGTGTGGTAGTTGACCGCCGCACTCACTCCCATGCTGTGCACTACTGCCCGGGGCCATGTGGGGCGCTGTCCCAGGGCCTGGACTGTACCGTCGCACACCGCGGCACTTGTTCTGAGCTGCTTGCTGCACCTGACACTGTATACACGGACGCCAACAGCTCGCTCATGCACTCCCATAACATGATCTCTCAACACCTCCACAACCACGGTAAAGTGACCGTTACCATGGACAGAACCTATAATGGGGGTTTAGAGAGGGCAGACAGCAGTGGCAATTTAGGGGAGGATAGCCCCACATGGCGTGGTAAAAAAGCCCCCATTGCCGGAGGGTCGACCGGGAACCTTAGCTCCTCTGGCAGTCTGAAGGACATTACCGAAGAAGCCATCAATCTCGCCAGCGGTAAGCTCAAGGAGTTTTCTTTCGACAAGCTCCGCCTCTCGTCCTCCAGCCACGTCACCTTTCGAAAAGGTCGCAAGGTCCGTCCCGACTCGCTCAGCCGTCGCTCCACCGACCTGGAGATCATCTATGGCCACTTCAGCTCCAACATCACCACAAACGGAACCGCTAACGGCATGACAAACGGCACGGGTCCGCCTAATGATGAGAACCTCCCACCATTTGTGCCTGGGAAGGTGGCGAGCCTGGAGGAGACCAAGCTGAAGGGCAGCACGGCCACGCTGTCGGCCATCACCAAGCTGAGTGCTGGATCAACAGGCAGCCTACTGAGTATCGGGTCTTTAGACCAAAGCCTGACCACAATGGCCTCCCTGTACCGCAACACTCTGGGAGATGAGAACTTGATTGCCCGTCTGCTGGAGAAGACACGGGCGGAGGCGGGAACCGGGGGAGCGGGCGGGGAGGACATCCGCGCCTGCCTCGACATCCTGCTCAAATGTTCTGAAGACTTAAAGAAATGCACCGACATTATCAAGCAGTGCATCAGACACAAAGCCGGAGGAGGGCCCGAAGACGGCGGAGCCAGTCCCGACAGTGTGTATCGGGCCGTGATGACCCGACTCAGCTCTTATTTGAAGAGACTGCCTCTGGAGCTAGAGGGCATCGGAAGCCTGGGAGGCGTTGGGCAAGGGGGTCAGGGTGCGCCCGGAAGCGGGCACAGCGATCTGGCTGAGCTGGTCAGCACTCTTCACTCCATCCAGCAGGGCGTTTACTCTCCAATATTTGGCAACGAGCAGCCGCCTCGCTATGAGGATGTGGTGATGTCACCTCCCCTCCCAAAGACAGCTCCTCACTCTGTATCGTCTACCCTCTCCTCTGTTTCGTCTTCCTCCTTGTCTTCTTTGAAATCAGACTCCATCCATACCAAACCAGTGCAAAGTTCCCCGTCCCGAGCCACTGCACACACAAACGGACTACAACATCTTTCTTCGGTCACACAACACACGCTGTCCCCCCCGTCTGCCACATGCTCTCCGTGCGGCTTCTCTCCGACACACTCTCCGTCCCGTTGTCGTACCTCCCCCACCCCACTGTACACGCGCGCCCCTCCAGCATCGCCCATGGAGGCTCTTCATATTGAGGAGGAGGAGGAGGCGGATGTGGGGAAGACGCCGGAACAAATCTCACAACAGGCACACACTCCATCTAGAGTGGTGGGTGCTACCCAGAACAAAAATGGGATTACATTGGGTGAACACACGCACTTGTCTCATGCACGCACTCTCCGTAACTCGGCCACCACTGACTGCAGCCCGACTTGGCCTTCTGCACCGCTCACGGCCCCAGCACCCAAAGCTGTCTCGCACAGGAATGATGACATCGACAAGCTGCTGATGGACTTAGAGAGTCTCTCCCAGAGTATGAGCCACCCCAGGAACACCGAGCCTCCGCTTCCAGCCAAAACCAGGAAGAGAGAAGGAGGAGGCCAGGGAATCACTTCCGGCGAGGGCCTTTGTCAGCCTACACTGTCCCAATTCCAAGTCCAGAAGCCTGCCAACCACATAGTGGTGAATGGCCCTACCACCAGGTCTCCCCAGAGTCCCACTCCTCCCCGGGGAGAGAAAAGTGAAGCCGTGTTAGGAGAGGAGGAGGATGGGGCACTGCTGCTGAGGATCCTGGAGAGCATCGAGAGTTTCGCCCAGGAGCTGGTGGATACCGGGGCGGGCAGCACAGGGAGTGCTGAGAGGAACAGTGGGAAGGAGCGGGAGGTGATGAGGCTCCTGCAGGATACCATGGCCACCGCATGCAGGGCTGATACGCCTGTGGAGAGCACAAGCCCACCAGCTGCTCCCATTGGTCCCCCCGTACACACACATGTGCCTACACAAATCCCAGCTATACCCCCAAAACACTCCCTCGCAAACACACCCGCAGTTTCACCTGCACCGACACCTTCATATATAGTCGCGTGCGACGCTACATCCAAAGCTTTGCCCGAACCAAAACCAGAAGCTGCCCCCAAGCTGATGCCCACATACCCTGTACCTGAGCCTACAACTGAGGTTGCAGATACAGTTGCAGAAGCCTGTACAGGTGAGACTGACACAACATCCATCCCTGCCCCTGTAATGTCCCCACCCGCCAGCTCGCATTCCTCCACACATCCAGCTGAACCCACACCTGTAGCTGCACCCGACGCTCCGGCCCCCATCGAAATCCCAGTCGTGGTTGCCTCAAGAGACGCTGGCGTTGCCGTGGGCGACCCCGTCGCCGTGAAAGACACCGGTTCGACCCTCCTCATCCAGCAGACCCCAGAGGTCATCCGCGTAAGTCAAAGACACATTTTCCAGTTGAAGCTACTGACACATGCACAAACTATCGGAGTGCCAGGGGGACTTTTACTAAACATTTTAGCAGTGCAGTGTTTTCAATAGGTAATGTTTTAGAATAGGTAATGTCAGCAAACCATACAACTTGCATGTTGCGCAACTTTGATTAAATTATTTATGTAACAAGTAAATATATTTATATTATGAGTAAACTGATGATGATAATAATCATGATACACAGCGACATCATCAGAACGTGTATTTTGAATGTTACAGTTGCCATGGTGTCAGAAGCAATTAGTGGCAAAGTCTGAGTGTGACTAAGAGACGGACAAACAGAAACCAATGAGCAGAGTGATTGACACCGTTACACTGAGAATAGCCAATTTGTTTGAAAAAAGCTTTCATGGCTTTCGGTACATGTTATATTTAACGCCCGGGCGAGGATTTTATCGCTGTGACACAATGGGGTTGATACCACTGTAATCATGGGCCCATTCCTATCGCGGCTGGAATAAAACAGGCGGGTGCTCTGACTCATGGAACAGAACAGCTCATTGTGTTAGGAGTGGCTCTCTTCCTGGTTTCTGACTTGATGTGAGTTTGTTGGCTCCCCGTTCCACTCTGGGGAATACTTAAAGGTAATTTTGGGTTGTGCTACAGAGGGAAAGAGCGGGCAATTGGGGCGTGTGTGTGCGTCTGTTTGTGACGTGGTGTGCATAACATACTGACGCTGCCGTGAGTGAGGGGGGGTTACCTGAGCTTGTCTCTGACGCGGGTTTTTAACAGCACACTGTGGATTTAGGTAATTATCTGTGAGAGACAGCCGGCCATTATCAACACCGAGGCGGAGCATCGAATTCTTATGTTTCCTTTTCTCCTTTGCTAATATGCTTATTCCTTTTCTCTCCCAACACCCCTCCTTCTCCACAAACAAGTCTCCCGCTGCTGTTTGTTTGTGTTAATTTACTGAGCTGTGTAACCTTATGCCCTGCTGATATGTAGGGCAACTATTTATGAGGTTACCATGGTAGCTGCCACAGAAGAGCACAGCCAGCAAGCAAACGCATCATTACTCGTCCTCTGTATCTCTTATCCTTTTTTTTTTTATTTCCTGCTCCTCTGCCTCCGCACTTCTTGTAATCTCTCGCCATCCTGCTTCCCGCATCCGTGGCCCCTTTTTGCCCCCCCCTCCCCCTCTCAGTGTCCGTCATCCACCTATGGTTGTTCTACGTTGACCACCACTTCTCTTCCCGCTCTGTGATTGGCCACTGTGTTATTTTGGGAGCGGTGAACAACAGTTGTTGCCGTGTGGGGGGCAGAAAAAAAAAAAAACCCAACGAGAGGTGCTGATTGGAGCCCAACAGGAGGGGGGGTGGAGGGTGGGGTAAGGTGGGGTAGGTTGCGTTGTTGCCACACTGGGTGTTAACGGTGTCGTTACCCCCCCCCCCCCCCCCCCCCCCCTCTGTACTATGGCATCCCGCTAACAGACTCACTGTCGCCACAGTGTAAATGGACCTGGACGTGTCCGCGTGTGTTGTGAGTGTGTGGCGGTGTTCGTGTTTGTTTATATGTGCTCAGCCAGGCCTGTGTTCCTCTAGCGTTCCTCTCTTCACGTATATGTGGGCCTTCACGTATGCGCCCGTGCATCCGTGTGCACAGGTGTGTTGATAAGAATCCCATTCGAATGGACGTGTGTTCCGCCAAGTGTGTGCGTTTGTGTGTGTGTGTGTGTGTGTCTGTTAGTTGGCCTGGGGGCATGTTGAGCTATTGCGGGTCACAGCTGAGTTTGGGAATAGCTCTCTGACACCCAATACCAACTCTTGCACTTATGCTAATATTCCTCAGCGCCGACCTTTTACCTCTTGCCTCATTAACCTGCCAATCAAATTACAAACAAGCCAAACTCCCTCACACACACACAAGTGAGACAATGCACTTCAAAACACAACTACTTACACACTGCTCCACGGAGATGTGTAGCTGCGTTTCCCTCGGCATTGTCGTGGCTTTGATGGGAAGCTTTGCAAAGCCCTCTGGGTTGACACTGGCAGTAGCATTGTCATCCGTGTGTGTGTGTTGGTGTGTGTTGGTGCGCGTGTGCTTGCATGCGCACATGTGTTTATTGTTGATTTTGCTGCTGACAGACTAATACAGGGCTCTCTGCACCTGTCAGAGCACACCCATTAATCTCCATGGATACAAAGAAGCCAGCCGATATAAATCAGAGGCAAGGCCCCAACAGCCGAGCCGGCGCGGGGAGACGTGGCAGCGCTGACGCTGAGAGCACAGGCGACTAAATCTGTTCGTGGCACTCGAGGTCAATGACCTTACAGTTGCGGTTGGCGTCTCTTTCTTGTACACTTTTTTTCTATTTTTTGCAAATATGAGAAGAGAAATTTGAGATCACATTCCACTGCAGCCTAATCTGACCTGCATGTTTCTGGTTCTGTGGGGTTATTCCAGTACAGTCGATGGCGACATGATTTAAAGGCGCAGAGCTGTTTTTTTTAATATTACAGCTTGTTGTTGAGGCAGAGATGACTGCTCCTCTTTCTGGATTTCATATTTCATATTTCTTAGCCAACTGAGGAAAGGAAGTGTTGACCTTTTCGACAGAATGTTCTCCTTTTTGGCACAGGGCGGCTTGAAAGGGGATAAAAGGAGCGATAAAGGAAAGCTTGGGGACGAAAAGAAAATAACAGGAAGATGGAAGAAGCAAACAAATGACTGTCTGTGTGAGACGGTGGGAGCGTTTTTTGGTCATCTGAGAAGTTTACTTGGAGCTCATAGGGAGTTTTTGAAGAAGAGGAACTGGCAAAGAAAAGGAACGGAGATGGTGCTTGTGTATAGGGAGGGGGAGGAGGGGGGGGCGGTTATAGTGTACTGCTGTTGACTTTGACTTTGGGTCGGCAGAGGATGACATCATTCCTCGGCTGCTTCCACAGGAAATAAGGTCACAGTGGGAACCTCGGCCAAGGGGGAAAGGTGCTTGTTCCAGCTTAGCTGCAGAATAATACAGATGAATGCATACAGTACATGCACACTCTCACACATGCACACTCTCACACGCACGCACACACACACACACACACAATGCACTGCAAGACAAGGACGTATGTTGCTATGTGTGAAATGACTTTTCCAATACAGATCATACTATCCAAGGTTAGCCTGGACAATGAGACATTCACAACGCAGCCCTTTGATTCTCACACACACACACACACACACACACACACACAGCACTTTTAAGCAAGTGACATGAATCATCACTCCCACAGACTCGGATGGCTTCCAACTGCTGTTCCCAGTGCATCAGGCTTTGCTGGAGAGTGGACACTTGCACAGCTGCTTGTCTGCGCGCGCACACACACACACACACACATGTGCAAGTAAGTTTTGTATCTGAAATGTTTATAGCTCAGTGGGAGGCATTGCTGCCTGAGTCTTTGGGCCTCCCTCCCCGTCACCATGGAACCAACAATAACATGTTAGGCGAGCTGACGGGACTCCCCTTCCCCACACTATCAGTTGTGTAATCTGATTGGCTGTTGAGGAGGCTCCCCCACAGAATCGTGTCTCCGTGGGGGATCAAATGGAGACTGGATATGTTTTCAGTTTATTTCAGAATACTGACGCCGTAGATGCGGGTGTGGCCGTGTGCGCTTGTTTCCATGTGAAACAATACCATAAGTTCCATAACGTTATGACTTTGTAGAAGCTTGTGTGTGAGCTGCCCCGACACACACATCTCGCTAATTAAACTCTCCCTTAGACCTCACCCTTCACCCGGCTCCACCCAAACTGGGCCAGCCGTTTTTCTCCACAAAATGACTCTCAACAGTTGATCTGGTTAAGCACGTCGGGATTTGTTTAGCCCCCGTGTCCTGAATTTGAATGAAACAGAAGTTGTCTGGAACAAGTACAACCGAGTTATTGCCCCTCGTGGCGGCGTGTCACTAATGACGTGTTAAAGTTGTTTGTGTAAGAATGATGTCTGAGACTGTGGCTCCTTCTATTAGCTCAATGGGTTTCATTGTTGGAAGTGGAACCTCTCACTCCGTCAGCCAGGGCGATTTCAGGAACGTTGGCCTTGAGAATGAGATCAAGGAGCTGAGGACGAGGCAGCAGAACCAGATCCGGGCTCACCTGTGAGTGTGGGGACATATTGGACATGGCAACGAGCAGAGAGCTGCTACCCTCTAGTGGTGCACATCTGTGGCATGCGGCACTGTGTCTGTAGGACTTGAAGAGGCTCTGTAGCTCCACTTACAGGAGAATCTGTGGTATGACAGCGGTGCGTCAGGGTCTAAATCAGAATCTGTTTGACTTTCACATGTTACTTCATTTGTATTTGTAATGATTTTAACTTCAGTTAAGTAGAGGGACGAGAAAACTGTCCTGGGTTGAAACCATTGCACAATTTGCCGTGATTGGGACACTATCACAAAGTGACCGTTGGGAGGAAAGGGTGGTGCAAGACACGGAACCTTTCTAAGTCAAAGAGAGGTATTTCTGGAAACCATTGTACGCATGTTATTAAGTTATACTGTGCTCTTGGTGAACAGCAAAGGGATGTTAAGGTAGTTAGTTGGGTGCATGGTCCGAAGGGTGGAATCACTGCTAATCCATGCTGCCTATTAGCATTCCTTAATGCTTGCACATTCTTCAGTGCTATCTGATCGTGTCCCTATTAGATTTGTTATTAATATCGCGGGGCCGCTGCATGGCTTGTGCCGTGGCCCCTTTTATCTGCTGACACATCTCTCTCTCTCTCTCTCTCTCTCTCCTACGGTAACATTCCATCTTTACTCTTCTCTGTCTGGAAAAGGGAGGAAACAGGATCTAATCGGCTCTGCCGTTACCTTTGAGAAGTACTGTTGTCATAGCCATGCAAAGGTAATGCAACACCTGCCCTGATAGCAAAACCTGCCCAGAGTTTGCTGTTTTTATTTTATTACATGTTGACAGTGTGTTGTTCCTGCAGAGGGATATGATTAACTGGGGAATGATCGTGTGATGTAGCTGGGCAACCCACCCACAAATTGGCAGTGTGATAGGTTTTCTATGTTTTCATAACATTTCCTCTGGAGATTATTGAGGCAGCTGTGCTTGCTTAACATTTCTGTTAAAGCTTTATACGTCAAAGGTTTGGACACATTTTCTAATTCAATTCAATGAGAAAGTGTGTCCAAACAGTTCACTGGTACTGTGTCTTTATAACAAGCAGGTATTGCGTTAATTAGGTATAATTATTTTTTTAGAAAGTAAAATGGAAATGAGGTTTGCGCTACTATTGTGTTCTACTTACTGGTATTTAAATGGGTAAAAGCTCACTAAAAACTATTTTGTTCAATCCGCATAAAAAACAAATTCTGTAAATGACAAATGTCACTTTTACCAGAGGATATGTGCCAGACTACTTCCTGATTGGATGCAGGATGCAGGATGTTAACTATTGTTTTTACACAGCTGGTTTTATAGGCTTGAAACCATTGATATAATTTGTTAAATAGCAGGTTGAATAACAGATTTTTTGAATTGTTGGACTGGCTACCTGTTTCACCCCGTTCCAGCTGTTATGCTAGTGGCTGTAGCTTTGTCGTACTCCGGGCCCGAAAGTAAAACAGATACACATTATTCTTCTGATGCTACGTTCACACCAAAAGCGAAGCAAACTTTTTGCGCGAGTAGATTCCATGCAAAGCCAATGGACAGACGTGAATGGTTGCGAACGGCGCAAATTTTCAACGGGCGGCGCGAATGATGCAAATGGCGCAAAGTAAACAATTCGTTGAGTTGAAATCCTTCACCAAATCTGTTGGAACAGAATGTTTAACTCAATCCAACAAGTGGTTGGAGTATCTTTGCAGGCTGAAATAAATAATGTATTTCAAGAGGATATTTTTAGTATTTTCAATTCTGAGCTGCTGGGTGCTGTGGAACTTGAGCTTGTGAAATTGTTTATTACAAAACAGCCTCTTCCTCTGCTCAGACAGCCGCAGCAGCTTTTACAGTCATTAACTGTCTTCCTCCAGCGATTGGGATGTGAGGCAGACCGAGACCATCACTGATTCACTCCATCTATCAAGGCAGCACTTGAACTTGGTTCATTGTACTTTAGAGACGAGGTTCCCAAGGCAGCTTAATGTGTGTGTGTGTGTGTGTGTGTGTGTGTGTGCGCGTGTGTGTGTGTGTGTGCCTTCTCCTTGGGAGGAAGTGTGACCGGGTATAAAGAATAGAGCTGTGATGTGAACTTTCCTGCTCTTGGCACGGTAACCCTGGGAGTATTTCACCCAACACTCATTCCAGGGACGGGGTTATCGCCATGGAGATGGCATTTGGCAGTGTGTGTATAATCACAGTGAGGGGCGGCGTAGTTGTCTCTTTCACTGATATCATGCACAAGTTTAAACTTAATTTGTCCCAGTGGCCCGTTGGTTTCACTTCAAACATCTTATATCACTATTAAAAATCCCATTAAGATATATTTATATTCATGAAGTGCAGGTATAAGAACATGCACAGGCCGATGCAGTGATGAATACAGTGAAAGAATAATCATTTCATTTCAATATCTAGCAACTATTAATCGGAGTACATATTTAAGTATATTTACTGTATAACTTTAAATTTAAGTGTGTGTTGCATATGTGAAGTCTGCCCAGTGCCTGAAGCAAAAATAAATGTGAAACGTGGTGGCTATATTTACACAGATCATTTTACACACAGCAGACAGCCATTTTCAACAAGCAGGTGTGTGTGTGCGTGTGTGTGTGTGTGTGTGTGTGTGTTTAGGAAGTTGTTATGTTCACACTATTTAACTTCTCTGAAAGACTGGAAGAAGCTGGAGGATTCCTGTTAACTAAATCCATCAAGGCACACTTGCACGCATCCCCCCCCCCCCCCCCCCCACACACACACACAAATAATATGCCTGACAAATTCTACACATGTTTAATTGTGTCCTAATTAAACCCATTAAGACGACGTGTGCAGCGACAGTTGTGGTTGTTGCACAACTGGTCCTCCGCTTTGGTCCCTCGGCTCGTTCCGCTCTTGCGTTTATTTGATCAGTGTTGTGAAGTGGGCCTCACCTGTTCTTGTCCTAGTGGGGGTTGGATCTGCGTTGCAGTTGGAGGGAAGAGCTTTACTGACTTTACACACAGCACACACACACACACACACACACACACACACGTACAACTGTTGCTTCCATTTGTCCTTTGTGCCCTCTCAGTTTGCTCAACCCGCCAGTTAAAATAAAAGAACATTGTTGATCAAATGTGTGCTTCAAAAACATCTGTGTCCATTAAATCCTAAATGCTTTCAGTATCTTTTCAATATAAATAAAATGAATACATTAATGTATTCATCCAGCATTTGTCTCTCAACGTATCAAAAACATAGACACTAATAGTCTCAGATTACACAATCAGTTCAACCCATTTTCAAAAAATACACGTTTCTTCTGACCTGTAAAGCTATCAAGCAATCTAGATCTTTTTGTGTATATATGGTCTGGAGAGATTCTTCACGTATTCCAATATAATGGAACTATTTTGCCTGCAATGTGGAATTGTCCCTTTTAATACGTATTTTGTGTAAGCAGTAGGGAACATACAGTAAGTAACTAATTATCCTCTTACGTAGCTTATAGTTTCATTGATGCAAAGATAGACTTGAGTAATGTACCTGAGCACAGAATGAATCCTTGCATTGTTGGCATAGCATGTCCAACAGTCTAAGCCCAACAGCCCCCTTCAGGTAAACCCTGTTAGCTCTGTGAGGATTCCTGCAGGCCCATGTGCTTATATTGGAGCTGGACGTCATCACCACATTGATGTATTACAGTATGAAGTTGATAAGGCGAATGTAACCAGACATTAGCCAACGGATGAATGCAACGTTCACTCTCCTCTTAGTTGTTTTTGGTCTCCACCAAGCTACTAAACCCTCTTCTGTGTTCACCAGCTCGTCTCTTAATGTGTTTTTTTCTGCCTTTCAGCAGGTATAATATTCCCTCGCATCAGTGCGGAGCTTCTCGTGTCCCTCCCATTTGGAACAGTTTGTCCCTTTAATATCAATCGAGCGGACTGCAGTGAAGCATCTAGGACTCTTCAAAGGAGTTGGTTCCCACGCCGTTCTCACACTGCTCACTTCTTGATGAATGGAACCGTTTTCTTTATGTTGCCGTTGAGCACTCTGGGTAGATTTAGGACCGAGCGGAGAGGACAGGGTTCACCGACTGTCAGTCGGAGAGGAAAAGAGCACACAGCTGCTCCGTGGCATCTGTCCTGTCTGTCTTTACACACACACACACACACACATATGGACACTGAATCTCTTTACACAACGATTTATGATATCACATCGCTACAGTTGATGTGACGGTGCAGAGAAAGCGTTTGGAACTAACTTTTCAGACTCGGACGAGGAAGGGAGAGAGAGAAAGAGAGAAAGTGAGGGAGGGAGAGGGGTTCACATTCAGCGTGACACAAATGGCTGGTGAGATGGCGCTTGTCGGATCGGGGCTCTTGTGATGACACACCCGAGATAGCGATAGTATAACGTTTCCCCCTGCTGCACAGAGGTGAGAAGTGGCCAGAAAAAAAGACAATATGTGTGTGTGAGTGTGTGGGATCGGTATGCGACCTTGGATTCAGTAAAGAGTCCAGTTGTGCCAAAGAATTTAGCAGGGCTCAGAGCACCGGGAGCGGAGAGGAGTCACCTAAAAAACCCAGGGTGACTCACTTATTTTTCTGGAGAGGCAGGACACATTCTTCCTGCGTGGGAGTCGTTGCTCATCTGTTATTAACAGACCATGTTGGCAGTGATGCAGAGGGCATTAGCTGTTTACAGAGTGATGGAACCGAAACATACGTCCCTGAGAACAGCGACTCCGGGTTATTAAACGGCGTCGAAAGATAGAAGAACCAAATAAAAAAAAATATTGAAGATGTAGACGGATACACACGTACCAGATAAGGGGGATAAACGTGTTACTCTTGTGTTCTCCTGAAATGTTTTCATCCAACATCAGTCAATATTTTGAACTCAAATAAGTCCTTCTAATTTACTGTGGGCATGTATAGCAGAACAGGGCACTTGCTGCACCAGAAGATTCAGAGAAAGTGGCATCAATACTCTGCGTGATACAGTACGTGTGAACTAAACTGTTAAATGTCAGACATTTTAAAGTTAAAAATAGTTCACTCTCTTTTACTGAGGGATCCCGTCTCTCGCGGTCAGGCTTCAGATTGGTGTCGCTCTCTGAAGTGGTACTGGTCGGATCTAGCATAGCCGTTGTTGCCACTGCATCCACAACGCTATAAATAATCGCTATTAGTTATCTATTAGCACATATGCTAAATTCACCAAAGGTATACCAGAGAGCTTCCTTCATATATGCAATTTGACTACTATTTTCATTTTACACCTATTAATGCGATTTTATTAGAAATAATAATTGAACAAAACTTTTCAATAAATCATTATGGAAAGTAATCATTTGTTGCAGTCAAATTGCAGGTTGTGATGATAATTGTTTTCTGACTTTTTTCCGACTGATTGCGTCATCCATTGTATAGAAACAATCAGTAACAATGATCGTTTTGAATTGAATTTTCTAGGTAAGCCCAGGTGAATAATCCAATGTCAACAGATAATGTATAAGTGGTAAATATAATGGATGGATCCCTCCATCTCAATTTAAGTGAAAATCCCTTCAATCAGACTCACTCTTGAGTTGTCTTTACCCACCTTAGTCGAAGGCAGGGACTTAGAAGGGTTTCGGTCCTGCAAAACACCACACATAAATACGCAACAAGGCTCCACCACCCCCACCCCCCCTGCTGAGGACAGCCGGTGTGTCGTGTGCGTGCGTGCACGCCCGCATGTGTGTGTGTGTGTATGTGTCGCCAGACCCCGTTGGGGCTCATGTTTCTAAGTGCAGTCCGTCAGAGCCCAGCTTGGAGCGGGAGGCACCAGTGAGACCACACCAAATACATACGGGGGGGGGGGGCACATCAGAGGGCTTTCCAGCCCACAGAGAAGCTGCTGTTTGGGGCTCGGATTGGTCATAAAACAGCTGAGTGCCGTGGTTCTGCCTCCCGGCCTGCACAGTAGCACGGGCGTCTTAGGGAACACCTCTTTGCACAGACACACTGCTGGATTACTGTTTCACACCACACGGCTTTGGGAGCCTGTACATGCGGGTGGAGAAATTCTGTGAGTGCGACTGGTGGTAAAAAGGCCATTTTGCCGGAAAACCCACAGATGCTCTCCGGAGGCGTGGGGCCCGTTTGGCCCGTTTTGTGGTTAGTGGATATCTGAACTGTCCACAGGCCACTCGGCTTCCTCTCAGCGGTTGTTTAGTTGCCGGACGAGTCCGTTGGCAGAGGCCTCGCGTCAGCGGCTGCACCGGTGGCCGTGTCTGGTGGGGGGTTACGCGTCTCGGCCCCCACCATGATGATCAAGGAGACGTCGTTGCGCCTGGACCCCGACCTGAGGGGGGAACTGGCCTTTCTGGCCAGGGGGTGTGACTTTGTCCTCCCGTCCCGCTTCAAGAAGAGACTCAAGTCATTCCAGCAGCAACAGGTCAGTCGGTGTAATAAGCGGTGATTGACCGGACGGGAGTTTGGACGCGGAGGCAAAATGCCAACTCATGACAAACTTAATATACTAAATACACTAATCCTAAATATATAAATCACATACATGTCTTTCTTTCTTTGTTTCTCTCTTAAACGTACACATATCATCCCAGATGGTTAAGCATACAGTAGTTTCATCTCGTTGCTCTCATGCGCACATGCGACAATCTATTCTGAGGCAGATACCGGCAGGGTATTAATAGGGCAGGAGGTGCCGGAATAAAGTGATAGAAAGACCTTTGTGAAGGAGGGTGGGAGGTGTGCCGGGGGGTGCGGGCGCTCCAGCTGTCCTGTTCGGTGCCCGCACAGTAAGAAGGCCCTGAAGAAGACACACACCAGGCGGCAGGGAGCTCCTGCTCCGACACGCGGCGTAGTCCTGCAGTGGGCCAGTTCAATTCCCCGCTGTGTGTCTTCTCTATTTCAGTTATTGTAGGCTGTTGCTTTTCAAGTAACATCTCACCTACTCAGCAGTGTACAATGTTGTCCTGTGACTCACATAATACATATGTGGATACATGTTATATACAGTATGGTCAAACTGTTGCCCGTTGAGTGATTTTATGTTGATACAATAAGTTAAGCCCTAAATAGTCTAAACTAAACTGTTGTGCCTCCTACCTCCTTGTGTATCATTACTGCATAATTTCTGACTATGAAACAAGTCTGTCATGTTCACTATTATTTTCTGAGAACCCCACTATTACATTACATTGAGCCTTTGTGGTCCTTGGTGTATTTTTTCTAGAAGAAGTACTCAATTTCTTACTTCCTATAAAAACTATTTAGAATTTAGTTATCTATACAATCTATACATTTTGTTCAGGTAGAAACCAGGCAGCAATATGTCAGTAAGAGTGCTGTCAATTTATATTCATAGTTCATGGTATGATAGCTCTGATTTGCGAGCATACCTAGACTGTGGTGTTTTAGTTGTTAGCATCCCGTCCATGTGAGTGACTGTTGCCCTTCTCTCCTATTCCCACTCACTGTTGCCCTTCTCTCCTATTCCCACTCACTGTTGCCCTTCTCTCCTATTCCCACTCACTGTTGCCCTTCTCTCCTATTCCCACTCACTGTTGCCCTTCTCTCCTATTCCCACTCACTGTTGCCCTTCTCTCCTTTCAGGTCCAGTCCAAACCGGAGAGGACACCTGGTACACCTCCACCGGCCCCGACTCTGCCCACGCCCACCTCCACCCCAACGCCGCGCTCACCTAGCCCTCCCGCGGCTCCGGTGGTAGTCACCCCTCCTCCCCCCGCCATCAACATTCCCAGGTTCTACTACCCCCGCGGGCTCCCCGCCACGGGCCCGGCCACCAACCACGACGCAGCCATTGCTGCCATCGAGGCGGCCTTCACGGAGTTTGAGGAGGAGAAGGCCGACATATATGAAATGGGCAAGATTGCAAAGGTCAGTAGTTTAACAACAGACATTACCACCTTTATAATGGTAGAAACACACTTTATTTCTTTTCTCTGAAAGAGATTTAATTCCCCAAATTGAAATTTCTGAAATACAGTTTGCTCAAGGTTTTTATTTAGATTTGTATTCTCCATATTTTTTTTATTAAATGCACACCTGTGCTACGCCACACACGATTGTGTGCCTATGAGAAGCGAAAATGACCCAACCATTACTAATTTAACCCAAGTGACTATCAGGGTAAGTTAATGGTGTTGTTACCTTTCTCTGTGTGCAGGCATGCGGCTGTCCACTTTACTGGAAGGCTCCCATGTTCTCCTCGGCAGGTGGTGAGAGAACAGGCTTTGTGTCTGTTCACTCCTTCATTGCGACCTGGAGGAAGTAAGACAGGCCTCGTGTTCATCGAAGAAAGTCTCAGAGATGTGGCATTGTCACTCAGCAGCTTGAACTAAGCGCCTCGTCTCCCGTAGGTTGTTGCACGGTTGCCACGACGATGCGTCGAGGTTCATCTCCCTGCTGGCCAAACCCAGCTGTAACTACCTGGAGCAGGAGGACTTGATCCCTCTGATGCAGGTAGACGTCACGTTAACTTCCATCGACCTGTGACACAGTCTATGTGCTGTCCGCTGTATTAACCGCACACCTCTGTTTCTTTCTGTTTGGGTTTGAATGATTAGGACATAGTGGATACGCATCCTGGTCTCACATTTCTGAAGGATGCACCTGAATTCCATTCACGCTACATAACAACGGTAAATGGCTTAAAAAATGATATCCATTGCTCCTTTAATGTGATAATGTGTCAGTGTATTACAGTGTGGCAATATGAGTATTCTGCTATTTAATAATGCAGCTACAGCCTCTTATCTGTTATCCAAGGACACATATATATATATATATATATATATATATATATATACACTATCACTATTATATATATATATATATATATATATATATATATATATATACACACATATTTACAGTATCTTATGAGACTAAATCAGAAACCTAGGCTAATTGTCAGACTAGTAGAACTCACATGTGCTGTGGTGAAGGTCAAAGGTAAACATACTGAAGTACTAGTCAAACCATTACGACAAAATGATTAAACCTCCAATGGAAAATGTATGTAACAACTATTTATTTATATATATATATCACTATTATTGATTTACTTACAATATCTTATTAATTTAACACAAGGAATACTAGTGTGCCTTAAAATTGTGAGACTGTGACGGTGGTGGTACTTTAAATTGTACATATTTGAAGGAGATAATACTACTCACAAATATTAGAAGTATTTTACAAACACTTAATCATTCTTTTATTATTTATAAAATATGATGTATTATCAAAGATTAACTGTCCAAAATTTCTTTATTATATGTACACACATTGTTTATTTTCACAACAGGTCAGTGACCTCTCAGAATCCACTCCTCCTACACAGTGAAACAGCTCCACTGAACGCCTCGATACTTGAGCTGCAAACTGTATGTGCGTGTGTGTGTGTGTGTGTGTGTGTGTGTGTGCGTGTGCGTGTCGGTCGACAGCTGCAACACGTGCTTTAGAAGTCGAGGGTTTGCTGAGTAGAAGTGCAGAGAAGTCCGTCAGGGGACATCACAGAAACGCTGATGACCCCCCCCCCCCCTCTTCCTCAGCAGAGGCCCTGACCCTCCACATGCTCTTATTAAGACACTTCCTTCGGTTAAGGTCAGATGACCTGCTACTGTATGAGGCATGTGCAGCCCTGGGAGGTCCACGTACCAGGAAAGGCGTGCTGATCCAGTCTTTACGAAGCCTTCGTGTTGTGTTTCAGTGACCCCCTTGTTTCCATTGTACGATAAACACCCTCAATATGAATGTGGATGAAAATATCAGTTGTAGACGAATTGGTGTCTGGTCTCCCTCGTGGAAAGATGACGAATACGTTCAATAAATCTGGATGACAAGGCCGGGGGAAAATCCCATGTGAGTTTTATGCTATTTCCACAGACAGGCCGAGGCCAAGCAGCCTTGCAGCTCCACAGAGCGGCGACCTTTTGTCCTGAATCCCTTTTTAAACATCTATATGCAAACAGACATAAAACACGCCATAGCCGCTTCCATCTCTCAACCTATATATAATATAATATTATCTCAATACATTTGTGCTCATAATTTAACTTATTTTATTTGACTTGTGCTTTGTTCTGTTTCGTTGTGTTTTTATTGTTGCTCAACTAGTTGCCAAAAGAGGGAAATAATCCTCATAATTCTCTATTGCGTTGCTGTACAAGCGATACTGTAAAGACTACATCTATACCGGGCCGTACCTCTAAAACTTATTCACTGTCAATGATAATCCTTACACGCTCTCGCTGTAACAGTATTGGTTCGGTCTTGCTGATGTAGCGGAAGAGTTTCAGATTTAAATGTCATTTTCGTCACTGTGTTAATCAGCACCATTCTGCCACTCTCTCTCGTCCCAGGTCATCCAGCGGATATTCTATGTGGTAAACCGCTCGTGGACGGGTCGCATGACCACGATGGAGCTGCGGCGGAGCAACTTCTTACAGACCCTGGCGCTGCTGGAGGAGGAGGACGACATCAACCAGATCACTGACTACTTCTCTTACGAACACTTCTACGTCATCTACTGCAAGTTCTGGGAGCTTGATACTGACCATGACCTCTATATTGACCCGAAAGACTTGGGAAGATACAATGACCACGGTAGGAACAACTTTCTGGAATACATCCGTACCTGAGCTTATCGAGAAAGAATCCAGGGCTTAAAGCAATAAAACAATAGATGTATTATGATATCGTTCTATTTGGATAAATAAATAAATGTGTTGGCCCTATTGCATTTAATACGGATTGTATGCCAGTAAAGAATCAGAAACAGATGTCTTTTGGATTTTGGCACATTCATTTGTTTATTTTCCATTTGTTAGACCCCCGCTAGCTAGTGCAGAACACAACAGCTGTTTGTCCTGGGCTCAACACTTCCATGCTGTCTCATGTGAAATGCATTACGTTGTTAACAGAATTATATGACCACTTAACCAAATTTTAATTCACTTACTCTGTACTTACTCGAGAGCACAATAGTTTACAACAGGACCCATTTGTTTCTGTGTCTTTAAACAAAAACCGTATTTGCTTATTTTTCTCATTCTCTCCTCTGACAGCCTCCTCAAACAGAATCATTGAAAGATTGTTTTCAGGGGCCGTTACTCGGTAAGTGGAAACACACAGATGAAAAAAGGGAGGTGATCACTTCACCAGGACGGTGCCGCTGAATGTGAGATTCTCCATTTCTCGTGTTTCCAGGGGTAACGCCGTGCAGAGGGAAGGCAGGATGAGCTACGCTGAGTTCGTCTGGTTCCTCATGTCTGAAGAGGACAAGAAAAATCCCACCAGGTGATGCAGAATGGGATTGAGCATCTGTTTGAGCATTGTGTGTGTGTTTGATGAATATGCTGCCCGTCGGGCCGATGTCACTCGGTTTGCAATTTAACCATTTCGGTCAGTATCTCTGAATGCACTTCTTGTATCCCTCTCCAGTATAGAGTACTGGTTCCGCTGCATGGACGTGGATGGCGATGGCGTCCTGTCCATGTTTGAGTTGGAGTATTTCTATGAGGAGCAGTGTGAGAGGATGGAAAGGATGGGCATCGAACCGCTGCCCTTCCAGGATCTGCTGTGTCAGATGCTCGACCTGGTCAAACCTGAGAGTTTAGGTCAGTGCCAGCACAAGCACGTCCAGGGTGTTTTTCTGTGTTATCTTATATTTATTGTGATCAAAAAAGCCCCACCTTGCTACTGTCCTTTTTGCCTTGCTATCCGACCACGGCGCGCGTCTAGCTAAGGGGGTTAGGCGATAGCTTACACATGCGTGTGTTGATTTCTCCAGGTAAGATAACCCTCGGTGACTTGAAGCGCTGCCGGATGGCCCACATATTCTTTGACACCTTCTTCAACCTGGAGAAATACCTGGACCACGAACAAAGGGACCCATTTGCTGTGCAAAAGGTGGGAATTTACATCTCTATATTGATCAGGCACATTGCAGGAGGTGTCAATTTAGAGGGGAAAAGAGAAAAAACACAAAGCACCCAATTAAAAACATTTTTTTTCCTTCCTTGGTTAATTTATGAGAAATATGGGGAAGATGATTGTAATATAACGTTACATGTTGTGCCCTCAAGCAACACAATTCTACAGTAAACTTCACATATTATATTTTTTATATCTAAGATATTACTTGGAATTAAAAAACAAGTTACACAATGGGCTAATTTGCTTTATATACCCTCCCACACGTTTCATGTTTTCTTATGGTTTCAAAGCTTTTATTTTTGTCTCTTCATTTATTTTGTAAAATTGAATGATATTGTCTCTTTCCTCTAAAATGTGGATATTTGCTGTGCACGTGTCGTTCCAGGACGTTGATAGTGAAGGTCCAGAGCCATCTGATTGGGATAAATATGCTTCAGAGGAGTATGAGATTCTGGTTGCTGAGGAGACGGCAAATGAACAGCTACATGAGGGGTACGATGCTTACTCTTATACTTCCATACATGCCGAGGAGCCTTTTCCAGTTTTTCAAACACTTCTCACCAGTTGTACCTTTACATAAAGAAGACAAATTCCTTTTGTGTGATCTTAAGATTAGCTTGAAAATAAAATTAAACAATAATTAACCAGTTCTCCTTTGCGTGTTGTGCTAACAGGTCCTTTGATGATGACTATGAATCTGAGGAGCTTCAAGTTACTGGAGAGATTGGCAGTAAAATGGAAAAACTGGTTATATCAGATCTGTCAGCATAGAACTCTTTACTTGGAATTCCTGCGCTTTTCTTTCCGGGGAAACTAACCGGAATGCGGCAATAGAAGTTCCCCGCGGACGGAAGCATCACAGAAAACATGGACTTAAAGACTCTTGATGACTCTGGAGTTCCCTCATCGCAGACGTATTTTGTGTGTCTGTGAGACTGCAGACCATCACTGTTCTGTGTCTGGTGCAACAGAGCATCTGTAGTCCTACAGAGAACAATTTCACTGCCTCCAGCTCTCTGCACCGTCCGAGAGAACGAAGCGAACTGTAGCAGAGGGAGGATGCGAGGGGGGGGGAGTGTACGATTAGCTCTTAAAGGATTTAAGACTTAACATTTTACTGTAAAATAATGTAATTGTGAATTTTGACTACAGACAATCCTGCCAGCAGACAATCATCTGAAGGTAAACAGACAGGTAGACTCTTAGTTAGTGATATAGTGATAGGCACTGAAGAGCCACAGTCATTGCTCACGATGACACAAACGGACAAACACTGCCACCAGACTCCTGCTGCCTGTGCAGCTCGTCACTGTGTTCCTTGGGGAGGAAGTCGTTGAACCTCCTTTCAGGGGGGGAATCATGTAACAGTTCGGGTGGTTCTTACATCGCCTCTCTGTGGCCAGTCAGTGCTGCTGCAGGCTGTCGCCGTCCCGCACGTTGCTTGATGGCTGGCCAACTTTTTTTTTTAAAGAGGGAGTTCAGTTCAGTACAGCCCGAGCTGCGCTATTATTAGTGCGTCATTATCGTTGCTCCACCCCTGTACTCCCTTTTGAAATCATTTTTAAACCCTGTAAAAAGTCTCTCTCAGCAAGTACTGGAAAGTACCACTCGATTGTGTCATTTCTAAGTCAGGTCACGGTGAGACATATGCAACATGAAATGATGCATGTAGACAAACATATCAGCTCTCTGGTAGAGTTGCCCACACATTTCCGCTCATAAAGTTTGCCACGCGACAGATAAGCATCTGTGAGCTGCTCCTGTCAGTCTCACGCAGTTATCCAGCACAATATGTACAGCACCTGGTAATTACTTTGATATGTTTTAAAAAATGTATGCCTAAAATAATGCTTATCTACATCTCATTGTCTTACAATCTTTTTATGGAACATCTATTCTCCCCGTAACACACACACACACACACTAAAGATGGCGCTTAAGGACTCAGTTTATGCAAATTATGAGTTTTCTGAAATCGGTCTCTGAGATCTGAGGAGTTGTGTTCCTGTAATTTGCTTTATGCTACTAACTTACTTTCTTTCACATTTAATTCAAACACAGGCAGAAATGTCAGTGACGGATATATTAGAACTTTTTCCAAACTGATTGCAAAGACCGATACACTGCAAGAGATTTGCCCTTTTAATTTGAATAAACTGACCCTTTCACTCCATTTCTTACTGTGCTGACAGGTGCATGTGTGCACACTGCCCGCACTGTCTTAGCTAGGAGAGTTTGTGTAGAAATAACGGCCAGGAGTGTGTTTTAGGAGCGTCTGATGTTTAGCTCTCAGTTTCGGGCTGTTTATCCTCTACGTCATAGTCGTTGCCATGGGGATGGTTCTCCCGGGGGGTCAGAGTGTGTGTATGTGTGTGCTTGTATAACCCTTTGATTAGGAATGGGACGGCTTTGTCCTTTCTAGCTTCAAATTCATGAACATATACCTCCATTACATGGCATTTACTGTACATACGCATACACCGATACACACACAAACACACACCACAGTTGTCTATTCAAAGGGAGAAAGAGCTTGAGGAGGCTGTAGCTTTCCTGCCTCTGCTCTATAGCCACTGTAAATGTGCCCCACTGTGTCTACACCTATATAACTATAATAATACTGATAAGCTGTTATAAATATAACAGCTCCAATTTTGTATGTACTTAGATGGTTTGTATTGCTGTGCCACTGTGTGGCTTGTGTAAGGGGGGTACGATATGTTAGATGTGTGTATGTTTGTGTGTGTTCGTTGCAACGGTGGATTTCATCTGCAGAAGAGGGGGAGTCTTCTGAAGGACTGCTTTGACAATAACAAAAATGACGAGAAGCAGCTCAAACGGAGACCCTCTGAGACGGTTGTTTCCCTGCTGTGGTCACACACGCACACACACACACTCCTAAGAAGACCCACTCATCCAAACAGTGTTGAAGAAGAACTGTTGAAGGCAACAGGGCACTTCTGATATTGTCCTTCGCATCGGACGAGAGAAAGCCACGCGGGACTTTTAATTTGAAATTACAGCCCTACTTTGAGAGGTGGACGGGAGACTTTTATTTTGTATTACTTCCTCTGTGCAGTGCAGACTTGTGTAGGCTGAGATGTGTTCAGGCAGTTATTGTGTTGGCATGGTTTTCTTTCTGTCGGTCATTTTACTTTCTTCTCTCCTTTTCAATTTCTCTCTTTTCTTTATGATTTCTCTCTTTTCTCCATCAGTTGCCTTCTCTTGTTTTACGGGCCTGCCCCTGTTAGTGGTTGCTTTTGTCTGATGCTTAAAAGTTAAATAAAAATGTTTCAAGAATAATTCTCCTTTAAGATTCTTTATGGTTGCCCACATGCCCCTCAGAGTCACAAACATCTCCAACACACACACACATGTTAGTCATTCCCTCCCTGTGTACACACACTGTGTACAGTAAGTGTGTTTGTCTGCACTGGTGCTCATTAGAGTGTACTTTACAACCTTTGGAATTGCTGAGTTTGCTAACTGGCCTTCTGCACCTTTTTCCCTGACGGCATATATTTTGTACATGTCTACAGTTTCTGTACATGTGTTGGAAACGCGCAGAAACTGCATGAGGCAAAACTCAAACTGTTCTTTAAACATGGAAATTGACGCCACGGCACCTCGTGTTAACTGATGTGGTTTTAAGTTTCTTTTCCTCCCAGTGTAGGTGATTACTTGACACCAGCTCAGGTTATTGGCGGTTTCTCAGATCCACGTGGCCTGTGCTGTGACCGCCACGTGTTACATCAGCAGCTCTGTGAATAATTACACATTTAAAGTATTTAAAGGGTAGGGTAGGTGTTCTATACCCTATATTTGAACATGATTTGAATTTCAGGTAGCATAGTTTACCCCATAAGTTCTATAGTGGCATCGCACGTTCTGGTTTCCCAAACTACCAACTGCAGAAATGACTTCACCTTAATGTTTTCTTAGAGATGTAATTCATGGCAAACGTGTCTGTGAAGGGATTGTTGTCCTGAATACATCGATTGTCCTGGGAACGCTGTAATAGTTGGCATGCCAACATGTTGTGATTTCAGCAATTTGCCTCCCGTCAAAGGCCAGAGTTGACTGGTCATTGTTTGAAACGGCTTGTTTTCTTCCCTCCGCAATTGTCAGGCACAAAGCAATTAGTCAACCAGATCGCAGGCCGAGCTCCTTGAGTCACAGACATTCCGCTGCGGTGATTACCAACACCCACCCCCCCTGTGGTGGCGTGACACAGCCTCTGTGATGTCACCCCCTGTGATGTCATGATCAGAAGGTGTTCTGTAAGTAGGAACCCATGACATGATTGGCAGCGCTTGAACAAACACAGATCTCCCCGAACACGGAGCTTTAGATGGAAGCCGGCGGGAAAAATCGCCCAAAGGAACGAGAAGGCAACTGGAACCAATTCGTCTTATTGGGGGAGAGAAAGACAGCGGACAGAGAGATGCGTCTGGGCACCAACGGGCCTTGAATCAGGCGTAAAGTTGTGCTTGTTCCAGACGTACCAGCGACACCAGGAACAGGGAGGTTTCAATGAAGCTGCTTGGAAACGTCCCGAGAAGAGCAACAAAGCAACTGGAAGCAATTCATCTTAACAAAGAAAGACACAGAAATGTGTGCGGATCCAAAAGGACTTTGAACGTTTCCCGTGTGTTCCAGACATTGAACAGACAATAGTGATCTTATAATTATAGATCTCCAACACATGCAATACCGAATATCAGTTCCAACCATTTAAAGCCACCATGTGCAGATGTTTTAGCCATGCTAGCGGCTCAGCTAGATGTGGGCCTGTTAGCATTATGCCTTTAGCATACAGCATCACCGTGCTGCTACAGCATGGTGATAATCGCCTCCTTCGAAAGTCTCCTGATGGCGTGATTTTAAAATGAAACAGACCCACGGGTCAAATGAAAACGATTACATTCACTGTGTTGATCATGTCTCTCAATATGCATGGCTCCTCTGTGTGCTCAGCCACGGCGTCCCTTTTTAAAGGCAAAATGTCATACTCGTGGCTTTAATTAGGAATAACATTACACGACTACGGTAATTATGCTCCTAATGTTCTTGCATAATTGACAAGGTATCTACTTGTGACCGATTAGTTTATATGTGTGATTCGAGCATTATGAGTCCCTATGTGTATTCCCAGCTCATTGCCAAGACAATAATAGCTTATAATGGCTTCGATGACAGGAGGTGTTTAAGTGGCAAATCAGATTGAGCTCATTTGAGGGGGTGAGCGATAGAGAGAGAGATTGGCAAAAAGACAAAGAGAGAGAGAGCGAGGGAGGAAAAGAGGCATGCCTGCTCATGTTGGTGTGAAGAGAGATTTGGGTTGACTCCTTTGAACTCATGATGAGCCAAATTCCATCCTAGTACACACACACACACACACACACACACACACACACACACACACACACACCTACACACACACACCAGCAGCAACCACCATGTTCCATTCAGGTCTTTTTTTTTGCTGCCAGACGCCCATTATCTTCTATATATCTATATCTTCTCTCACCTGGTGTCTCCAACTAGCGTTTTATCGCGCACACACCTGACCCGCAAGTAGACACAACATGCATTTATAAACACACACACACACACATACACACACGCATGCAAGAGCGAGGCTGAGGCGTAATCAACGTTTACAAAACCACATGGAAGGGCCGGCTGCAGTCCAACAATCTCTCTCCCTGCTTTCTCTGCTCCAGAGTACGGATGCACACATCATATGCCCGGACACATTCCACTCACTTCAAAGACCTCTGGTGAACTGAGCTAGCAAGATTATAGGGAGCGCTCGCTTTAAAGAGCCTCAGAGAGAGAAGAATCTGGGAGGGAGAAGGGGGGGGGAGCAGCTGCGTTGGTGCTGGTGGAGTCTTGGCCCTGACACACACGGTGGGGGAAATAGCTGCTCCCTCCGTTCTTTCCTCATCTCCTCTCCGACACGGATCTGATCTAATGGGGACGGGCCGTCTGTCAAGTGTCTGACAGGTCACTCAGGGTTGCAGATCGTGTGTACAGATAACTTTAAATCGATGGGTTTGTCTTTTTGGTTTACGCGGTTCACTTTACAAAACTGTGGGAAAATCTCCCTAAAATTGAGTTGCAGCGCATGTTGCACAACAATCCGCTTCACACGTGTTTAAAAGTTCCTTCGCCCTTCCCAAAATCATCTGCTTCCCTTTATCTACGTTGTCTTTTTCGTGATCAATACAGATGTGACAGAGGAGATCAATAAGGGATAATATAGATTCCGCTCATTAGTGTATTGCAACAAATAGTTTGAATATTATTGTTAATTCAACTTTTTGGACCAAGAAGAACAAGAAGTCCTTAATGTGCTAAGAGAAAGTTTCAACATGCACATGTCCATCATCTTTTGATGGAGATCATGTGATGGAGATCATGCATGCTCCGGCACATACTGAATTAAGATTGTCTTTTCAACTAGAAACACAGCTAGAAACTGTTGACACATTTCCAAAGAGTGGAATAGTGGAAATATTCAATTAAAGCTAAACTTCCATCATATTATTAGTGAAAGGAATGGAATGTAGTTGTGAGCTTTTCCATTCCTGCTTTATGCTTTTATGATGCTTTTAGAATGAAACTATTTCTGCATTGCTCAAATTAACTTCCACAAAATGTGATGGGACAATTAGTCTGTTTAAGTAGTATCATAGTATCATACACTATTTCTTAGGGTGCTCCAGAGTCTGTGTGCACCACAGTGTGTTTACATGATGGTATAATTCGAATGTGGATCCCTGGGACAGAATCTTTCTCTGTGTCAGAAGGAATCCGTCTGCCACATCAATTGCCCCTTGAGGATGATTTGTGTTTGTTGAATAGACTTTAATTTTATTTAATTCCTTATGGGCACACTGTCCTGATATAATGCCTTTTCCCCCTAATGGCTCAGAATTACACAAGTGGCTGTTTTCTTGCTGGAATGTGTGTGTGTGTGTGTGTGTGTGTGTGTGTGCGTGTGCGTGCGTGCGTGCGTGCGTGCGTGCGTGCGTGCGTGTGTGTGTGTGGAGCGAAATCTAGAACTCAGGGGCAACGGGTGTATTTGGCTGCTTGCTTACTGAATGAAAGAGGCAGATCACTGTTGGAGACAAACTTGTACATAACAAAGTTAAACCAGGATAAGAACTATTTTTGGTTGTATTTTCTTTTTTGTTCTGTAGCTTAGATTTTAAAAAAACGTATAAAAGTTACTATTATCTAACGATCTGAACCTGTCAGTGAGTCTTATGTTGATGTTATTGTGTAGTTATACTCACTTTTATACAGTTTTCTGTTGATTTCCTGATTTAAATCCCATTTTAGTTATGAAATGCTCGTGAAATCACTCGAGATAAGTAGATGGTCCTTCCATCAATGTGGGTTTGTAATGGAACCATGCAACAGGTTTAATGCTCTGATCCGGACATGTACTTGTCGTGTTAATGTCTTGATTCCAAGCGCCAACACGTCCGGCTAACTTTCTACACAGATAATATCACTGCGCGTGCTCAGTTAAAGTAAACCAAATACTGTGTCGCTACATGTCTAGATATAATCTTATTTTGATACAATCTATCAGCAGTAGATCTGGTGATGATTGAGCGCATTGGTTGAAGGAACTGGTCATAGAGATTATTCATAGAATATTTTACCCAACACAGAACCCATGACGGCTTGAGGAGGTTTTCTGCGGAACTATGTGACAGATTCAGAAACAATTTCCCTAATTTTTAACTTTTTGACCTGTAAACTGAGGGATGTGGGGGTCCATTGCAGCCAGCAGAGGGACTTTGGTCTTTTCTCTAAAGTGTGTCAGGGACACTGGGACAGCGATCAGTCCAACCTGAGGAACTATAGGTCATGTCTCATGTTATACTAAAGCCCTTTTTCACCAATACCGACAATCATTGATTTGTTTTAATGTTTATCTTAATTTAATGAAATATCGGCTGAATGATCAATGTGTGCAAAGGGACACGGGTCAAGCAAGTCATCTGCTGATGTAGGTTGTGGTCTGCAGGGGTTCTGTGTCATGATGACAGATAAACACAAACCAGCCTAAACTGGATTCAGCTTGCTTTTGTTTGCAGAGTTCACTACCCACCTTGGCCTGGCATAACAAAAATGCTCTAGGACACAACATTCTTTTCCATCTAAAAACTAAAGTAAATAGCAATGGTAGTAATATTAGAATGTTTTTTTTTCTACCTGTACCTGATCAGTGGTCACCCAAAAAGATGAACTGAAATTAGAGTTGAAACAGTTTCCAAATATGTCCAGATGGCTAAAAAAATCAGAATTTATATAAGGCATTTAATGTTAATATCGATACATAAATGGATGTGATGAAAAATAGTGCATCATAAATAGTTTAGTAACGGTTGAAAATCCCCAAATCTTGTTGCCTTTAAATTACCCACCCTGTGTTAAAAGACGCGCCCGCAGATTGCTTCTTCCACACAGGTGAAGCAGCAGCCCCGCCCTCTGTGTCGTTCTCTTTTTCAACGCGCGGTGTATTACGGTAAAAACAGAAGGAGGCGGGCTCCGACCTACATGTGCGTAGCGTTTTGATTGACATGGCGGAGTCTCCCAGTACGCGTAGCGCCGCGCCAGCAGACAGGCAAGACCCGACCCTGGGAATAAAAAAACACGCAGCCGCGTCCGTTTGAAGATTATTTTATTACAGCGAGGTGAGTTCTCCTTACGCTTGTTTTTCTAAAAACAAACCAACTAGAATGGCGGCCGACGGAGTCGATGTTGAAAAAGTTTTAAAAAGTGCTTGTCTTTGAGTCTGTGTGTGTGTGTGTGTGTACGCGCGCGCGTGTGTGAGAGAGTTTGGAGAGCTGACGCCGGCAGTCTGGGCCACTTGGCCAGCGCAAAGGAAAAAGGAAAAGCGGCTCCTGGGCGGCCGATGTGCTGAAATCGAAACTTTTTTTGGGAGGCAAAAACGTTAAAACGGGTCAAACGCTAAAGCTAGAAGGGTAGTTCTTTTTCCACGAGTGGATTCTGCACTTTTGTGGCACCCGATTGCGCTGCTTTCCCGAAAGAATGTGTTTTCGTCTCCGAGGACTTCGGATGGAGTGAGTGCGCCACGGAAGAAAGACTTTTTCTCTGCGCGTCTCTGTGTCTCTCTTTGCCCGTTTTCTGCAACTAAATCGCAATCGTTGCGCCGCGACTTTCCATCTGGAAACAATGGTCGGTCGTGTCGCTGCTGCCCCAAAAAATCAGGAAATGAACACTTTTGCGTGGCTGGAAAATGACTCGTTATGGAAGATGCTGCGGCGGTCACATTTGACAGAGGTGGAGGTGGTTGCGGGGTCCTTTGAATTGGCGCTATAGGCGGTAATAATGCATTGGTGTAACTGTTGGACAGCGGTGTTTTCAAGCACTTTCCACCGGAGTTTGTGCGCCTTTATGCAGGAAAAAGGCTAAAAAAAACCCAACTCCAGCATATCCTAGCATTCCTTCCAGCCAGTCTCCCTCTCGCTCCCTCTCTCTTTATCTCCCCCTCTCTCTCCCTCTCTCAGAAATGACTACGTGTCTGTGTGTTTGTGCAGGGAAGACAAGTCTCTCTCTCTCTCAGCCCCCTTCGATGCAGACGTGGAAATCAAACATTGGTCTCCTGCTTGTGAGCGATCGATTATCCTCCACGTAAGCGCGCAGGAGAAGGGTGGGGGGGGGGGGGGGGACAAGAGATGTGGCTGCTAGATGCACGAGATGACTCTGGAGACCGACTTTGGTGGTTGTGCGTTTATTAAAACTAATTGGGAAGCTGTCATGATGAGGGAGGGAGGGGGGGGGGTCCGAAGAGCAAATCTTCTGGATTCGGTGGGCACATTGGAGAATATAGGCTAATGAAAAGGAAAAAAAAAAAACCGTAACACTTTTCTGACACACTCACACACATGCGCGCGCTCCCGGCTCCGTGCACTTCTGTTTTTTTTTCTTCAGGAGAGAATGAAGAGAAGGAGAAATCCGATCCCAAATACATGACGTCAGATAACATTCCTTTGTAAGAAAGGCTGATGTGGCCATGCATTTTTTTCTTTCTGTAAAAAACTGATATTGGGCGTTAATTCACTTTGGGTGTTCCAGGTTGGTGGGACGAAAGGATGCGTTTAGAAGGCTTCTGGTTTAGAGCCCCAGAAAGTTTCATCTCTGCAGCTCCAGTGTGTGAAACAGTTGCCGAAGGCGCTGTTGGGTTTTGCAATTGACTCCCAAAGTCAACTTGGTTGGTGCACTGCAGATGACCGATGAGTTCGAGCCATATTATCGAAGGTGTGTTTTGTTTCACGGGTTAAGTAATGCACCTATACCCCTCTTAACACACGGCCAATGAGGTTTATATCACTGATGGCTGACAGTTAAGCCTCTTTGCTTTCAACATTTACATTTTCACAATGAGAATGTAAACAAGGCTCCCAGGCCGACTTTTGAAAAAGTCCCG
This sequence comes from Gasterosteus aculeatus, assembly GCF_964276395.1. Taxonomy (NCBI): domain Eukaryota; kingdom Metazoa; phylum Chordata; class Actinopteri; order Perciformes; family Gasterosteidae; genus Gasterosteus; species Gasterosteus aculeatus. Next base: position 11,243,812 of record NC_135703.1, read on the forward strand.
AAAGCCCTGTTCTGTCGTCCTCGCATTCTTGGCAAATTCGGTCGAAAGTTTGGATGAAAAAATCTTATTTCAGCATCTGTAATGACAGGCCTCTGGGTTTTTTATGTCTCTGCACTGTATGTTTGAGTTGAGTTGGCGGTGTGGAGAGCCAGGAATGCAGTGGAAGAGGATCTAAAACAGCATAATGTAAGCAGGGATTTGCACCCAAACTGATGCAATAACACGCAAAGTGAATTTCCTCTACCAATTTGAATCCGCCTCTTGTAAAATCCCCTTTCTCTGTGGTTTAATATAAAAAAAAAAAAAACCCGCTGCGATTCTATAACATAAGAGAAAGAAGGGCGGTGAGACCGGAGTCAGGTTGAAGGAGGGGGGCCATTGTCGCTTTGGCCTTTCTCCGTGTTGAATGGCGCTTAATGCAACCATCCGGCTTCGTCCCACAGGTACGACTCATTCAGCTGCGTCCGTCTGGCCGACGGTGCGTCACGACCTACACGCGTAAAAACCCGGATTGGTTAATGGCTGCCAGGAATTCTGAGTGTGTCATTAGAAAGTCCATTAGTTGGGCTTTCTCTGATAGACGGTTTTACTGAATGTAATCAAAGTTTCCCAACCTCCCCTTTTCTTCTCTAGCGGCTGAAAATACTCTGAGTTTTGCCTCTAATATTCCGAGGCGGGTTATTCTAAGCGCGTTGAGGAAGTTGTTGGTGTGTCTCATGAGGACTTGTGATGCCGTCTGTCTCCGTGTGACCTCAGGCACGATCTGGGGCCGCCGGTTTTCTACCCGCAGCGGCCTGTGGTTCGCTGTAAGACCTTCAGGTACGCCAGGTCCAGATGGGGTCAGGGAAGGGACAGGACGAGTGTGTCACTTTGGAAACGTTATTGGAAGGTTCTGTCGTCTTAGAGCCAAACCCACCTTCCTTTGCATTACTGTGCATGAGGGCTTGATGGTTATTTCTGATGGGAATTGCATTAAGCCCAGTGCGGTCCCCCAGTTACTGCTTATTCTGCACATAGTCGTCCCCAATGGCGATAACCTGCCCGTGTCTGGGATCCTTCCTCTCCGTCAGTCGCTGTTTCTCCAAGTGCAACAGGTGTGTCTCGCAGAGAGCTCGCAGGCGTCTGTCTTTCTGTGGGCGAGCGGCGGCTTCCTGCTTGTTTTACTTATTGGCGGGTTGGATGCGTGGCGGCGTTCTTGTTTCTGCGAGGTCGAGGGGTTGGAGCCTGAAGTGCAGGAGGAGAGTTTCCGCAGTCACTCTTCTGCCCCCGATGACGCGGAGCGGCGGCGGCGCTTCTCGCTGTGGCGGTCGGAGCCGTTTGGCTTGAAGACTGTCTTCTGCTCCCGGGTGATGGAGTGCAGCGGGTCTCTAGAGGGGACACCGGCCCAGTCTTTCATTTCTATTAAACAGCATAAGCTTGAAAACATGAAATGATCGAAAATAGTTGCAGATAAATCTCGTGTCCACCAATTCATTTCTTCAGCCGCGTTGAATACTGCCACTACAGCATGGAACGTTTCTCCTTGTGATGATGTCACCGAGGGCCTCCGTGATGCTGCTCTTCTCTCAGGCCGTGAATAGAACCGACTGTCTGTTCGACCCAACGCGGCCCTCGTTATCTACTGCTTGATGCTTTCGCTTTCAATTCCCCGGCTTTCCCTTCCCTCTGCCTCTCGTCTCCGCGCTGTCTCCCCCCCCCCCTGCAGGCTCTCTCCCTCCTCTGTTTCCTGCTGGCTCTTTCTCTCCCATATGAAAGGTGGCTTTTTTTTTGTGAAGTATCCCAGCATCTCGTGTTTGCTTGGCACAGAGCTGTGATGTTTACCCTCCTCCTCCTCCTCTCTCTTTCTATCTGCCTCCCTCCCTCCCTCCCTTCCTTCCTCCCTTTTTCCCTTCCTCTCAACTTTTTTTGCCGTCTCTCATGCTAATTTCCTGCATTGTTGATTGTTGATTTTAGAAGAAGATAAAATAACCTTCTCAACTGCCTGTGTCCCCCATTCCCCGTCGCTCGCTTCCTCTCCTCTGTGTCAATTCATAAAATCTCAATTAAATCAATCGTTTGTGATCATAGATTCATAGTCACGTAACGTCTTTTCAAGTGAACAGTGCCATTGTAAAAAGGGACACGGCATGTCAACAATTTTCAAAATCAATTTATTGCATTCGTACATTTTCAAGCGGAAAAACATGGGGGGATTTTGTGAGGATTTTCTCCGTTTCTCTTTCTTGTTTTAGCGCCAATCGAATATTTGTTGATTTTCAACTGAAGCAAACTGAAGATGTCCCCTTGGGTTTGAAAACTCCCTCTGCAGTGTGTTGGACATATTCCACTATTATTTAAGACCAGGGTAGTTGTGGCTTTACTTTTGTGTAGCAGAAGATAAGTAGTTAAAATAATAAGTAATGGTTTGTTAACATAAAACAAAAACGTCCCGCGTAGCCAAGACTTTCCCTTTGTGTAGAGCTGATTTCATTCGCTGCTCATCCCTGGGCGGCATTGAGAAGGTCTCGACAGCGCTGCATCGCACAGGAGAATTTGCCGATTAGAGCAGCAGATGAGGAAATAAAAATGGTGACAAATAGATAACGTGTTTGGAATCCGGTAATTAGGCTGCCAGCCGGTAAAGTTTTGTGCATAGATGCACACGTGCAGGAAATCGGTCCCGCCGTGCACAGTTCTTGGGGAGCTCGTTGAAGAGTGTGTCTGTGTGTGTTTGTGTGTGTGTGTCGGTGAGAGAGAGAGAGAGAGCATGTGTGCACAGTCAGCGTGCACCTGTACACACACAGAGCACCAACCTAACACACATGCATGAAACACACACACACACACACACACACACACACACAGTTAACTTGCCTGCATTAGCACGCTAGGCGAGTTGACGTTGCTAGTTGGCAGGCCTGTGCCGCCAGACGTTAACGGCTGTTTTTATGCCCGTCTGAGCGTCTCGAGTCGCCCGTGGGCTTTGGGTTCATGCGCATGGAATTGAATCCGTAACCGGTTACAATTCTGATTGTTATTTAGCAGAAATTGAAACTCTTGCACACGCTTTTAAGTATCCTCTCTCCGTGGGTACGTAGTGTGTAGATGTGTGTGTGTGTGGTACACATGTCGCTGGTAACGCACGACCAGTGCTCAAGGAAGAAGTAAGTGTTCTTTAATGCCAAGCCACACATTTCATTGCCCCCCCCCCCCCCCCCCCCCCCCCCCTCCCTCTCACCCCTACTCCCCCACCTCCAAGGCATGCAGACACACTTCCACCCCCTCCTCTCACCCCGTCTTCCCCCACCCGTCCCAGCCCCACATACCTATCATTTCTCCTTCTGGTTAATTTGCCATTCACAGGCCATTACCAGAAGGACAATCAATTTGGAAACGCTCATGGACTCAATCCATCCCATTTAATTCTGGGTAGTTTTCAAAACCACGCAGATTGTATTTTAAAACTAGAAGGAAAAAAGCTAATAGCTCATAAATGCTGTACCATGTTTACCAAATCCAATAGCAACTCTTGCACTACTTGACTAAGACATCCATCAAATCATGACTTAAAAACAGGTTGATGTCAAGTCCTGCACTGAGTTAAGGGTTGTTCAAAATGAGGGACCACTGCGGGCGGTGGGAAGTCGGCCTCTTCACCTTCCGAGTGCAGCTGATGAGTCTTTGCAAGCGTCATTATTATGGGAAAAAAACATTGGTGCAGGTTTTTAAAAAGAAAAAGCATTTGTGAATGATCCGGCTTGGTGTGAACATGGCCGCCCCTATTTTACCTCACTTCTCCCCTCCTTGCAGCTCAAGCCTGGACCCCCCACAAATCACTAAAACATCCCTAACACACACACACACACACACACATGCTGGCAGAAACACTCACACAACCACATCCCCGAACCAGTGTGTGAAATCCTGAGGCTGATTGAGGAGGAGGAATGTGACCTTGTGACCCCAGGCTGTGGGGAGGGGTGTTATATATGTGTGTGTGTGTGTGTGTGTGTGTGTGTGTGTTTGATGTTAGGGAGCAAGTGATTGTATGTACACTTTCCATTGGTTTCTATTGCTAGAAGGGTCCTTTTCTCATTTTTTACCGCCATTAAGTTTTCTTTTAACGGCTTAAACATTGCGCTATACACACGCACACAAACACACATTCATAAACAACTACAACAGTTAGTCATGGAATTAGTTATGGGAAGTGGCAGTCATCCATTCATTCATGATTTTGCTCTGTTGTGCATTTAAAAGCTGTCTGTGTGCACTTGTGCGTGTGTGTGCGTGCAGACTCTGTTGTTGTCTTGTCTGTGAGAAAGGAGACAGGTTTCTCATGTAGTTGTGACTAAATAGTCTTTCTCTCTGAGCAGCCACACACACTCACCCACTGTGCAAGCTTTTCCATCACCCATAAAACTGATACACTGAATGTCTCTTTGTGATTTGTCTCCGTCTACATTCTTGTCCATCCAAGAAGGTGAATTTGTACATTTGTCTATCCGCGTGCGTGTGCGTGTGTGTGTGTGTGGGAGAGAGAGAGAGAGATGGAGAGAGGGGGAGGATAATTCACTTCTTGACTTGGCATCTTAATTAAGACTGGTGGCATGCGGCCCTGATGGGATTCGGATCTTCGGGGCAGAGACGTGCTGTGTGTGTGTGTGTGTGTGCGTGCAGGTTCTGGACGGCAGCAGGTCCGCTGGCAGGGAATCCGGGCCCGTTGTCTGGACGCCGTGGTCGTCCACCTTCACTCCGCCTTCTCGTAACACGGAGCTGATGGTCGCAGGTCGTGGTATTTGAAATAAGCGGTGACACGGAGGAAAGTGGGCTCACACGAAGAAAAAAAAATGATGACTTAATATCTAGCATTATAAATTATACACGCTATGTCGCGAACCTCTTACTCCAAGCCCACTTTTTAAGGATTGATTGTAGTGATTGGCTACACATTTTATTTTGTGTTTAGTCAGCTGTATGTCACAATCTTTTGCTGCATTGACATTAAAATGAGCAAGATGGAAGTCATTGTAGTTACTAGCTGCTGATTGATTGATCAGAAAACCTGGTCAACCTAGTTTGACATCATCTAATGTCATGTTTTCTGAAACCACTATTCTATTAAGCAGAGAATAAGGGAAAGAAAAGCATTAGTTGTCATATGTTAGGTACACGAAGCCATCAATTTTGGCAATTTTGCAGCTGTAGTTTAACTTTGTTTTGTAGCATTGGTGTTACTCACTACCAATACAACATTATGGAAGTTGATTCAGGCATTATTTGGTCTTTTTCTGTCCCATTTCAGAGAAGTATAAAACACATATTAACCCCTCATTTACTGTAACAGATCATTCATACCAAGTTGATTTGATTGAATTCAATTCCTCTAAAAAAAGACTCTTTAGATGAAACACATTAGACACATCCATCTTTACACCTTTCTCGCTCTCTCAAAAGTTTGGACACACTTTCCCACAATGAGAATGACTGAAAACAAACACCGACTAAATACTGTGTCCCGAGTCTGATCCCCGAGTCTCTTTCTGCGGTATGAATTTGGGTTTTGAGGTTTTGACTCCAGGGGCCCTCTAGCTCAGATGTCTATTGTGGATTTTACTTTAAAGTTTTCCCTCGGTTAAAGACAAAAAAAGAAAGAATCCTGTGCTACCAGAAGCCAAACCATACACTAAACATGCTGAATATGCATGTGACTGTTCGTCACGAGGAACTGTAAGTGATCTTCGGAGCTGTTGTGTGGACGGTTTAGCAGCTGGAGTGCATTGCTGGAATAATTGTCCGCTGCTTGCCAACTGGGACACAATGTTTGGTGTGTACATATGTCTATATATGTGTGTGCATGCTTGTTTCTTTGTAATGGAGTTCAAGCACACAATTGGTGTGTGTTTATGAGTGCGGGGGGGCCGGGGGGGGTGTTTGTGTGCGCGCACGCCTGTGTGCCGATGTGCACAGCGAGGAGGAAGTGGCTGTGTTTGTTTAAACTAAGCACGCTCAGCCATGTGGGACAATTTAGCGGGAATGAGAACCCTGCCCCCGCCACCCCCCCGCCCTCCTCTCCACCAACCTCCTCCCCCACCCTGCCCCCAGAACCTTCTGAAAGGGCGGCTGTCTTTTGAAGGCCGAGGGCTTTTCTGGGAAGTCGACTTTGTGTGTTGGGGTGAGGATGGGAGATGGGAGATGGGAGTGGGGGGGGGGGGGGGGGACCAGGTTAATGTTAGACTTGGGAAAGATAGATGGGTTTATACTTTATTAGGGCACAGTATAAAAACCACCAAATAGCCGCGGAGTGGAGGAGGAGATGACGGAGCAGAGGAGGAGGAGGCCAAGCGCTGGTGCATGGAAGTCATAGTGTAACTAATCTTCATTGGTCACTGGTTCTTTCTTGTGAAAAGCACGCAACCACCAAAGTCTCACACAACACGGCCGCGGCCTTATCGGAGTCTAAAAAAAGGATCCAGCTCTGCGGGCAGGACCGTCCTAAGGGCTGTATTATGTGGAACAAACTACATTACGCAGCAATAGGAAGGAAGGAAATACTTAAGAGGAGGAGGCGTACGAGGACACACGGAGGAGGCGTGAATGAGGATGTGGAGTTAATGCAGCTCTGGTGCCGTAATTCTGTCATGCTTGCACAATATTCATGTCCTGTCTGTCATGCAAATGGGAGTCAGATGCACATGTAAAGCCTCCCGAGAGCCCACAGCGTTCATCATTTTGGGATTCTGTGTGTGTGTGTGTGTGTGTGTGTGTGTGCGCATTTGAGAAGGACAAAACGGACCGATAAAGAGAGAACGTTTGAACCCGAGTTGCTTTATCTCTCCATGGTTAGAGAGAATTACCTTGAAGGAACAAGTTGTTCTTGAGACGCATGTAGAGACTAAATGACTACAGGACTGTATGGTTTTCTCCCTTATTTGTTATCGAGCTCGTATGTCCTGACTGCGTTCACGTCAGCATTTGCTCAATAGGTTAAAGGTCAGTGGGAATGTTGGTGGTGCACCTGCAAGAAATGGTCTTGGTGCTAAATACATACAACTATTCAAAAATATCTAATTGTCTTTGAGTTGAAATCATACCGAACAACCCTATTTAAGAATACCAGCAAACTATCCATGCGAAGGCGGAGCCCAGAAGGTCTTGTGCGTGTGTGTGCTTCTTCCCATCCTGTCGCACTAACCACCAGTCAGCCCAACTCAGCCTTTAGTCTCCTGGCTTGTCCAACCAGCCTCCCTGTGTGTGGCCGGGCTGAGCCTGGGAGATCCGGGGCGTTAGGGAGGGGTTTGCTGGGAGCTCTTCTTAGACTCCGTGCTCCTCTCTGGTCTGCAGAGCGCTCAGCCTCTCTAGATCGATGGGGAGAAGTCTGAGCTGTGGAGAGAGCGAGAGAGAGAGAGAGACTTGGAGGAGGGAGAGAAAAGTCTGGAAGCACTGACACAAAAAGGAGTGACTCATGCTCATGTGCTTGTGGGAGAATAGCCACTTCCTCTGTATTTAATACCAACACAAACAAAACAGCATTGTTATCAAGTCAGCCTGGCGTTGTGACCAGACTAATAAAGAGCTCGTCAGTGCCGGAAGAAGTCGCCAGAGATGTTACTGCCCTTGATGAGGCTGATATAAGTAAGGAGGACCATGACATCAGTTTGAATGATGAGGATTTGTCCAGGGTGGGTTTGTGTTTGTGTGTGTGTGTGTGTGTGTCGGGCCACCCGTTTGTGGAAACGGGCCTTCATCTGCAAATAAAAAGAGTTCTCAGTCGAAAGAGAAAAGAATGCGGGTCCGGCCGTCTTAGCTGATGTAATTGGTCCATAAAGTCACTCTGTGTGTGTGTGTGTGTGTGTGTCAGCTTTTGCTCTTCAGACTGCCACACAAGGACGTGAAACCTCGTCCCTCCTGTTCCCATCTTTCCTCCTCACTCAAAGGACCCGTGTGTAGGTCTCTGGGAGTTACGCCGCTGCTACGTGGCTAACGCGGCTACGTGGCAATCATTGCACTGTCAAAAACCTCTGCTGTGGGTTTACTGCCTGCTGGCCCCCGGCCCAACGCATACACAGGCACACGCACATACACAAACACACATGGCCGGCCCACAGGCGTACAGCTGCAGGAGGGAGGGCCCCGCTGGCAGATGCAGACATCTGCCGGAGCTAGCCGCGCAGTCCTAATTGTGAAGCCAGCGGCTAACGGCTAACGCAGGGCTGCAACACAGAGTTGATTGTGAGTTCTCGGCCTTTATGAACAGCCGGGGCAAAAAAAAAAGGTAGCAAGCGTGTTTCAAACTGTTCATTTTCAGGACTCATTCAATTGTCTCTGTCTCTTATATACACACACACACACACATTCTTGCTCACTGCCTGCTGTCTACGGTATGACAGGCAGCACTAATGTTTGTTCTGGAGCAATAACACAATTAGGATTCCACACATTTCTTTCTCCACACACACTCAACATGCACCCCCCACCCCCCCACCTCCTTTTCCCCTCTCCCCTCTCCCCTCTCTCCTCTCCCCACTCTCCTCTCCCCCTTTTCTGTCCTTTCCCTCCTCAGGTAACAGATTGCCGTATTCCGCCATGTCCAGAAAGGCAACAGATGCTATTGATTTAATAACACCAAATTGCTTTGTTTTTGACAAAACCACAAAGCTGTCCAAGTCACATGTGTGTGTGTGTGTGTGTGTACTTTTATTTTTGGCACTGTTCTTTTATTCGGTCCACTGCTCTTCCGCTTCGGGTCCGAAGGAGGTGATCTTCCACCATAAACCAATTAACCTTTTCCTCCTTGTCTTGCTCAAACACACACACACACGCGCGCATACACACACACACACACACACACTCAAACTACAGGCCCTCCGCTCCTGAACTGAGTGTAAAACAGCCATTTCCTCTTCATTTTGTTCACAAGGAAAGCTGATGCCTCAACCCCCTCCTTGTGCCCCTCTTCTCAATTTCCCTCCTCTGTCTCCTTTTCTTTCTCTGCACTCCCTCCACTGTCTCTTCACATTTCTTTCTCACTGACCCCCCTTTTGTGTTTTTCTGTGCGTGCAAGGTGTTGTCTTGATCCTGTGTGCGCGTGCGTGCGTGCGTGCGTGCGTGTGTGTGTGTGCGTGCGCGTGTCAAATTATGTAACTGTATTCTCTCCCTGGGAACGGGCCGCTGCTTCTTTGAGCTCCGCTCCTGACTTCCTCCCGCCCACCGCCTCAGCAACAGCCTGTAAAGGGAGCCCTCGGTTTCCCGTCAGCCAGTGGGAGAGGGCGGCTGTGTTTTGACAGGGCGGCGGAATGCGAGGGGGGGGGCGGGGGCGGTGCTCTTCCAGGAAGTGGATGGCAATAGTCAGATCCCAGAGACTTTAGCCAGGCCACTTACTTGGCACACGGAAGGAGATTCTCATGCAAAATCCACTTTGTGTTTGAGTTGGACATTCTGCGAGACAAACCCGATCATTACCTAGATCTCAAAAAGGCTCAGGAGGAGAGCGGGGTGAACGTAGATGTCACCGGCTCATCTGTAGATGGATGGATGGGAGGATGACGGGGGGGAGGAAGGCTTTACCCCGGGTGTTTATTTCATGTGTGTGTGTGTGTGGAGGCTGAGGGATGGACGGAGGAGAGAAGTGCTGAGCCTGTCGTTTAGAAGGCCGAGTCCTGACATGTCAACGTTCCGGCTGCACACCATGATCTGCAGAAACAGATGTAGAGGGAACAGGAAAACATGAGGAAATAAAAAGAGGAAAGTGATTCTAATGAAAGGTCTAATCCAGGGAAAGAATGAATTCATACCGATCTTCTTACCTAATCAGGGATTCACTAAATGTAGCATGACAGCACAGCATTTTATCAGCCACTAATAACAATATTCAGGGATTTCCTGCGTTTTCGAGCACTAACTGTGTGTTGTTGATGGCACCTCATCTGCCTTGAGTTATGTGCGAGACGCAGGCAACCAACCGCATTTAGCCTTGGAGACTCATTTGCATTCTCAAAAAGTAGAGCTATCTCATTCATCCGGGGAATGTGCGACGTGGCCATGGCAAAACCTCCAAAACTGCAACCTTGTTGTGATAAGGATAACAGTGGATTGCAGGAAAATTCCCGCGGCGAATAGGCGATGATTGTTGTGATGATTAATCCCAGACCGCTGGGGGGAAATTCTGCGATCTGAGTTGCATTGACATGTTCGTCTGCGATAGTGATGGATCAGACGTACTCCGGCTCACCTTGTTTTTGTAGAGGTGTCCTTGAGAGAAACAATGGACGCATAATTGCTAAAGACAACAGATTTTTTTTTACTCTACTTTGAGGGACTTGTTCGGGTGATTGGTGTTAATATCCAGAGACAATGACACGATCGATCCATGCTGCATTCAAAAAATCAACAAGGCTCAGCAGCCTTTAGGAATTCTGTGGCAATAAGTGGCGGAGGCTCATTATTCACCATCAGATGTGTTTTTTTGAGGTGTTGGATCTCATTCTTCTCTTTCTTGAAGGGAAGCTTGTTGGTACAAGGTCTGCAGAAGGAACGTGTGCGTTTTGTATGTGTCCGCTGCATTCCACTCCACCCGTCCCGAGTTCTTCTTGTGGATGACATATCATTACCGCAATTACAGGGCAGGAAGACGGGGACCATACACTCTCTCACACACACACACACACACACACGTGCGCACAGAGGCGTGCACATACAAACTTCTGCACAAAAGTCTGCAGACACATTTTCAAGCCAAATGCATGAAGGCAAATTTAAGAATAAGCTGAAACTTCCGAAACTTTGCCTCTTTCAGCCTCTCAATGTACACCCCTCTTCTCTCTCACACACACACACACACACACACACAGACTGCATACGTGCGGAAAGCTGCCAGCCGACGTGGGAACCCGAAGAGGGTCCATTTTTTATAAATCCACTCTCTGTCTTTCCCAAATGTGTGTGTGTGTGTGTGTGTTCATGCTCCCCTCGGAGTGAGCACACGCACAACATTCCTTTTTGCCTTCCTTTCCTCCCTCCTCGCCCTCCCTTTTTTTCTGCATCTCCCCTTTCTCCACCCCACCTCTCTCTTTCTGTCTCTTCTGGTAAAAAGGTACTCTGTGTGTGTATGTATGTGTGTGTGTGTGTTATAAAGAGGGCGAGTGAGAAAGAGCGAGCAGGTCTCTCCTAGACTGAATACCTTTTGTAAAAGGACCTGGGGTTGAATGGGAGTGGTGTTGGTGGCAGTTTCCCACCATATTTAGAAGCTGCCCCCATCCCATCAGCTCCAAACACGCACACTCACACACGTACTAACCAACACTTATGCACGTGCGTATTAAATGCCAGCGCAGATTAAAGTTGTCATTTAATCAAATGGATTTAAAAGGGACTTCAGGGTCAATGTTAGTTTGGCGCAAACTGTGTACACGTGTATAACTGTTGTGTGTGTGTGTGTGTGTGTGTGTGTGCACGGCAGTGAATAGATACCTATTGAGTTCTAGACATGGACACCTGAGCGCATTCCTTGCTGCAGAATGAAGAAGCGGATACCTGCACCTCTGCTTCGGTTGTCTCTCTCCGTCTGTTTTATTCTCCATCAGTACAGGAAGCGAATGCACGCTGAGCGTGCTTTATTTGTATGAGGCGATTGCCGCGGGTTCATTTGTCATGCTCATAACTATTCCGCCGCAGAATTACAGAGAAACACGTTATCTACGTAGCAAAAGAGTTCAGTTTCAGTTCTCTCTCTTGTTTCTCTTTTTTGTTGGGAGTAATTGTGTTTCTCTTCTGCGTTTTTAATCGCAGTTTCTGGTATTTAAAGATGGCCAGTGTGTATTATTCTTTAACAGCAGTCCGAACTCTACCCCTGTATTTAGCAGCCCAACGGCAACTACTGCCTTAGTTGCAGGGCAGTTTTTCTGTGGTAGGAATCAAGAAACCAAAATCAGAACCAGCTTACGTTCCTGAAAGTGTTCCCAAGTTCCCTGGAAAAGTTGTGATGAATAAAATGGTGTAAACTCTGTCTCTCTCTCTGTGGGTGGAAATTAGTACAATATGTTCTGGCTTCTGCGCTACAGAAATTTTTGTTTTATTAAATGAATTTTAATGACTATCAGCCTCAAATGTGTCAAGTGTGCACATTCTTTCTCTGTTTCCATAACTGGCGGCCGTGACTGTTTCTCTCTTGTTTGAGTGGCCGAGACAACGTTTCCACCATATAGAGCTGGCTGAGTACTTAACAGCACAGGAAAACACAAACTAACGGATAAAACCAGCACACCTCGCACTCTGATCTCCTCTATTTGCAAGACTTAAAAAGCAGCGGTTGACTCTGAGGAATACGTGTACGGCCGATCGGCTGATGTTGGCCTCATGTAACCACGTGGCTTCCGTCATTCTGCTGGTAGAAAGCAGGGATTTCATTTCCTTATGACATCAACAAAATCTCAGGGGTTGAAAGAAGAAGCGGACATGTGATCAGTTTCACACTTCTTGATAGAGTTTGAGTGAATAATTCGTTCATGTGCAGAAAAGGCACAGTGCAAGTTGGTAAGAGAGCACAAGAGATCATTTTGTTTTCACACAACATTTTTCGTATCTTCTTCTCCTTCCTTTGGCATGTGTGTGTTTCTGTGTGTGTGTGTGAGTTATGGTGGGCAGGGGCAGAGAGAGAGGTGTGAAGCCGTCGGCTGGAAGTCAGTCAGACAGTCTGTTGGGTGGTTGTGAATATCCATTATGCTTCATCAGGATGGACAAAGTGGAGTCATTGGGCGTGTGTGTGTGTGTGTGAATGATGAACGGCTGCATGAGTAATGACTGTTGTGTTGTGAGGTTGGAGCTGCCCCTGAACATGGACGGCTTCTGTGTGTGTGTGTGTGTGTGTGTGTGTGTTGCATCTCTGTGTGGGTTTTGGTCTATGCATCTTTTATGTTAGAGAGGCAGTTTCCATGCTTATACTGAGCTTTCTGTCTAATGACACAGACACGTGTACATGCACACTCGCGCTCTGTCTCTCTCACACACACACACACACACACACACACACATAAAAACATTCATGCACCCACACAAGTGAATGATTGTTTTCTGTATTCAATATGGAATTTTTCAATTTAACATTTTATCCCTACTGGGAATCGACACCTTATTCCTCCCACATTCCACAGGGCAACGGAAACCTGTGTGTGTGTGTGTGTGTGTGTGTGTGTGTGTGTGTGTGTGTGTGTGTGTGTGTGTGTGTGTGTGAGATTTTGGGTGTCCGTGGATGGCGATTTCTGAGGCTATCAACAGCAGCATCCATCTGGTAATGATTCCACTGGAAAACAAAGGCTATTCTTCATTTATTATACATTAACGTTCTGACTATTCACATTATATTCTGTGGAAACCAGCGACTGCAAAACAAATCCTTAACATTTCTGCTGCATTTTATTTGCATCACAACACCTAAAACTCCCCAAAAAAGGAAAACCTGACTTCAGCCGACAAACGGCTGTTCATACTTTTACATGAACCTGCTTCTGCACTGTGTAATTTCACACATCAGTTGCTCCAAATTGCAGTGAAAGGTTAGCATTGACATTTAGCGGACGCCAAGGCATTAAATGATATATAACGAGACGTCCGTAGCGGTCTATAGTTAGTTTGACGCACTGCGAGGTGCTTATTCCTGAGTGAGAAGATCTCTAAAGCCAGCAAAGGGTTAGCTTAGCATAAAGACCGAAACCCTGGGCGCTGTGGGTCAGCCTAGAAAAAAATACATATGTATCTCAAAGATTGCTCTTTAAATGAGCCAAAAGTCACTGTCACCCACTCGCACTAAGTGCTGCCATGCTATTTATTATTTATGACGCCGTCTGCAGACGAAACGCAGCGATGGAGCTCTGCAAGCTGCAAACAGCTGTTGTGCCTCCCTTTGCTGGTTTTGACAGAGAATCATTCATGGATTAAAAGATATTTAGCGCTCTGCTGGTACTACCTTCTTAATGTGCGCTTTCTAATCACTGCAGCCAATTCTTTGGTTTGAGAAGAAAAGCCTCGTGTTGCTGCTGTTGTTTTCCGGTCGAATTTGCTCAATTCTGTAAGCAGAAAAGACTTCGCTCTACACCAGTTGCTTTAACATCATACAAATAGCCCACGTCGTTTTGAATCTCATTTACCAGTTGAGGCTGAGGTGTATTCATTACCGAAAGGATTGTAGGAATATAATGAATATCTTCAGGAAATTAGGGGCTATTTTGAGAATGCAGGGTTAGAGATGTCTCGGTCCGTCCTCGTCTTCATTCGCTTTCCACGTATCATCTAAATCATATAAAGCCCTCCTCTCTTCTCTGTCTCGCTCCTCTCTTTTTCCTGGCAAAGTTGAGAGTGGTGTTACCATCTGTCTGTGATGTGTCCTGGACACAACTATGTGTGTGTGTGTGTGAGGCAGGATGGCCAGGCTGAGCTGGGGACGGGGCTCAGATGGGGAAAGAGGGATAGTCTAAGGCTGAAGAAGACGAGAGATAAGAGAGGCTTGAAGGACGGTGACGCGTGAGTGTGTTTGTGTTGTAGCGGAGCACAGCTGCGATCCACCAACCTTGTCAAAGACCTCGCCGGTGCCAGATGACCGCCAGCTGAAAGGAAAGACACACGGGGACACGCAGCCGTTTTAGGGGGGATGCTATACGGGGGGTGCACAGTGCTGCTGTACGTATGTCAGAAATGAATATCAGCGATGCGTCTTTAATAAACCACTGTACGTGTCTGTGAGGAGCCATTTGTCGGTAGATCTTTGGGTTGATTTCATTCACCACAGGAATCAGGAGACATTTATTACCAAGATATGTCAGACATCGGCAGGAATCTGACTTGGCGGTTGGTGCGGAACATCAGACAGTTAGACAACGGAGAACAAGACAGATAAGACGGCATAGTGCAAGAGGAATAAAATAAAATATAATGCTGTGGGTTAGTTTAAAAATAAAGAAATATGTGCATGTGCATGTGCAGCGTGAAGGGAGCGACCGGTGGGACGTCAGTCAGTGTCAGTGAGTCAGTCAGTGGGAGACCCGGCCCGACTGCCGACGGGAAGAAACTGTTTGAAGTTTAACAGTTTAATTGAAGCACCCACGTCATTCAGTAACACGGCACCGCATGTGTGTGTGTGCGAGCGTGTTTGTATATGCGTTCATGTAGGTGTTAGGTTCTCTATTGCGGAACATTTGGAGTCCTTTGTGTGTCTGTTTTATAGGCGCGTATTGCCCCAGGAAACCGCGCTTATATCACCGCTGACGTAAGTGTACGGGAGCTTCGTCGCGTGTGCGTGTGAGCCCATACATACATTACGGCTGATTACGTTTGGGGTTAGCAGCTCGGGTACAAGCGCTGTCTGTTGTTTCTTTCCATGTAGCCCAAGTAGGAGAAACTTGTATTTTCCTCTCAAGTTGAATAGCCTCAGTTGTTTTTATTTTGTCATTATCATGGCAGAATAGAAACAATCTCCACATCAAGCGCTCCGGGTTAGTCTCCAAAGAGCGGTATTACAATCGAGCCCACAGGGCCCTGGACGACATCCTACATGGGATACTGATCCGCTTTAGTGCTGCATCTACAATGCTAGAAGCAGGTGCTGTGATCCCTATTCACATATCAACCCTAAGACCGTATTCATCCAATGTTTCTCTTTTTATTGATCCTCCAAGCAGGATATCCACTGCAATCCCTCTTGTAAGACCTCTGTTTGTGATGCGGTGCTCTGACTCAGCCTCTCGCTCTCATCTCTGCTTTACTGAGCCCGTTTCATCTCCTCTCTTATGCAGACATGATGTGACTCGTTGTATGACGGTGGTCCCCAACCTTTTTTACCTCACGGACCGTTTTCATGTCCGGCAATATTTCGCGGACCGGTCAAGAAGGTCCGGCGGAATAACGGGGGGGTAGTAGTCGTTGCGCATAATTGGCACATAATTAGAGAGGATCCAGTCAATTTTCAAAATAAAACGTTTTTCAGGGAAAAATAAATCTTTCTGTGGTACGGACCGGTTCCAAATGGCCCGCGTACCGGTACCGGTCCGCGGCCCGGTGGTTGGGAATCACTGTTGTATAATACCAAAGCTGATATGTCTGTACAAAGGGAGTATTATTGGAAAATATGAATGTTAGTCCGTTACCAACTCTGTATGGATGTAATGGCTTCTGTCTATTTAGTTTCCTGTTAGGACACGATGTTATTTCACTCTTTTTTTTTTGTCGAGTGGATCAATTATCAATCTTTCCGCGTCTCTCTCATTGTTCTGCTTCTGCTTTCTTACTTTCTTAGAATACTATTGAAAGTAAAACAAGCAGTGAAAACCTCCTCAGCAATGGAAAACGGTTTGTAAGCTCAAATAGAGAGAAGAAAACACCGGTTGCTGACATTAGCCAGCCCCGCCTTTCATCGCAAACTGCAAACATCTCGCCTTTTTGCATCTCCGTTTTGGAACAGATTATGTTGTATACAGTTAGATTTGGTTTCCTCCAGCTTCATAGTTACACTCTCCTGAAAATGTGTCTAACATGATGTTAAATGTAAGCTTATGAAGTCATATTTTATTACACCTTTTGGATAAAAGTTTGAACTTAACCATACAGATAAAATCATTGTTCAGCTGTCGTTGGGGTTTTTTGTGACGTCTCAAAATCTTGTTTTTATGGCATTTAAACCATTTGGGGAAAACCCCCTAATCCCTTATCTGGGTTATAAAATAAACACGTCAATGAGCCCTGTTCCTCATTACCTCTTTTTCTCTCTGTGCTTTCCCAGGTAGGGCAGTTCAGTGAATTTCTCCATGAATGTACGTCACAATGATGATGACAGACCAGATTCCGCTGGACTTGGCTCCGCCCCCCCTCCTGAACGGGGAGGTCCCTCTCATGTCTCACATGGTTAACGGTGACGCAGCACAACAGGTAAACACTCACATACACGTGTGTCATTTGCATTCAGTCATTCTATTGCAGAATGACCGTCGCCTCTCCACATTCCCGCGTGCAGATGCAAAAACACAGTCGTGCACGCCCTCTCTGTTGTCGTTTCGTCACATGGCTCATGTGTTGTTGTCGCTGCGGGAAATGAATAGCTGCCCTGCTGTTACAGTAAAGCACTGGGAACAAAAATAAATAAAGACACATACTGTACACTTGATCTGAGAGATAACTGGCTTAGAAGACGGGCCGCAGCCCCTTCGCTTGAATCAGTTCAGGAAAAGGATCAGACCTTTTCTCCGTCGCTGACCGATCTTATCAGAATCCTGGGCCGCCTTCAAAAGACCCCGGCCGAGCTCCTCTGCACAGGCGAGATGAAGGGACTTGACGTCATCAAAACAGCACAGTTAATGACCTCGGTTAATTCCTGTGGCCACGGGTATTTTTTCACCCTGTGCGCTTTGTGTGGACGAGCGATGGCGACGGCGTTTATGCGTCGCCCCCGGGCCTGTTGCCCCCGCAGCCCAGAGGAAGCACGGTGGGAGGGTTTTGGCTGCGGCACATAACAGTTAGGGAGGAGGGATTTGGCTGTAACACACAGTAGTTTGGGAGCTCTTTTTATCGTGACACCCTGCAGTTTAAACTTGTTTCCCAGTGTGGAATCAGGATTCTAGACCGATGATTATAAAGATTTAAACCTGCATCCGTGTATGTCCCTGTTTGTGTTTATTTGTTTGTTTCCTAGTCTGTGTCACAGTGCGTGCGTTTCTTGTACACTCATAGTGTCTGTGTTGAGTCTGAGTCTGCTTTCCTGTCTGTCTATCTGTGTCTACCTGCCCACACCTGCATGTCTGTTTACCTGTGTGTCCCTTCAGTGCATGCAAGCAACACATCAGGAGTATTGGAAGTGCGCAACAGTGTATTATTCCACGAAGAAATGCGATATGATAAAAATCAAAGGTTTAAGCTTCAAGGTTTAATCTGTAGCTCAGTGGAATTTCACATCACAAGTTTGTTTCAATTTCCTTTCTGCTAAAATGTTCTTGTTTTAACGATCTGTATCCAAAGACACGTTATGATCTACTTCTAGCCTTTGCTAGAAAGAATTATAACCTAGCCTGAAAGAGAAACTGGTTTGCTATTATCCAAACAGCAAAACGTTTTGCAGATTTTCTGTGGAAGAAACATTCTTTGGTCACAGTTAGTTTCCAACCTAATACAGAACATTGACTGACTGGACCATTATAACTTATAACTTTATAACTTCTGAGACTAATAATGAAATGAAAACCGCACCAATACCCTAAATCACAATTTCGCATAAAGTAATGTACAACATTAATCTCTACTAATGCTATAATCTGAGTTTTTGCTGGTGTCACACATATAGACATACACACAACTAACCACATGGTCTCATACGGGGGTTTTCTCAGGGAAATATGGATCGCCCTGTACTATGCTGGGGTTCCCATAGCAACAACAGCCGCTGCAGCAGACAGAGCAGGGAGTCTGTGTGTGTGTGTGTGTGTGTGTGTGTGTGTGTGTGTGTGTGTGTGTGTGTGTGTGTGTGTGTGTGTGTGTGTGTGTGTGTGTGTGTGTCTGAGGGAGAGGAGCAGGTTAGCGCTGAGATGGGAGAGCATGCACACACCACAGGAGGAGCGCAGCATATGAGGATTTTACGACGGCGCACCTGTAGAGCGTAGACGGGGCTGTAGATGCATGTGTGCGTGAATACGCGTACGCGAATGTGTAATGGAGGGTCACCTGTTTCATGTCTACAGCCATATATGCACTCTCAACAATCTGCATGCGGAGAATATGACGGTAAGGTGCATGCACGCTCCCTTCCTGCATATTCAGCAGAAACACTAGGAAATAAACAACAGTGTCGCATATTTTTGTATGTTTAATTGTGATGCATGCATCACTCTGTGTCTGCACTGGTTTCATTGGTGTCCTGCCAGTGAGTGTGGTTAGAAGAGAAAGGCTTTTCTCAAGTCAGGATCTGTGAGACGGCGGCATTGTCTCACTATTCGCTTACCTAACACCTCATTTGGATGTGTGTGAACTCTGCGTCCGCCCCAGTCTGTTATGTCACTTCTGCAAACCTATTGGCTGCCCAGCAGAGAGTACTTTGTATACTTATGATTGTTGAAGGTGTATGTATCCATGATGCCAATGCGCACAACATAAAGCACACATCAGGTACATAGAAAGGGAACATAAATGAAACTGTGTTGTTTTGTGTACTTGTTGTTGGTACAGGTGATCCTGGTGCAGGTGAACCCGGGAGAGACCTTTACCATCCGGGCAGAGGACGGCTCACTGCAATGCATCCAAGGTCAGTCCCTTGATTCCCTCCTTTATTATATAACCACATTAACGTGTGGCCTTTGGGCTGCTCTGAGGTGTGTCACCTGAGACCTTTGAATTAGATGCGGGCCGCACATGTTTACATGATGGTTGTGGGTTGAAACTCCACTGCACTATATTTGAACAACAAAAAGATAAGAACTTAACCTTAAGGGAAATGTCTTCCCAAACGCATTTAAAGATGGACACTCTCCTCCTATGTAGTCATTGGGCCTTTTATTACGGTTTATTCAAAAAATCAAACTATGGGGCTTGAGAGCTTGCTTGATATATGGGAACAACACTGGGGATAGCACTGGGAATTTCACAAAGTTGAGTAAGTTTCTCTGAAACCTACGATTGGCACATGAGTCAAATTCATCAAATTGGTCCATTTGTTACAACTGCTTCATAGCATAGATGGTAAACATCTCGAGCGAGTCTCTACGCCAAATATTTATTCCTTTAAAAAATGGTAAGTGGAAATGTTTTAAGTTTGATATCATAGATATATAAATATAAATAAATAAATTTGTCCACATTGGTGTACACAATCAGCTTTAATTGTGGTCTTTTAGTCAGTAAGGCTGCAATAGGGGGAAGGGAAAGCTTGCGTCTGCTCCCCTTATTATTGTCGAATTCAATAGGACTAGGATTAGCTGAAAGATGAATAAATGACAGAAAAAGTCAAATGCCGGCGTCTCACTGCTGCATCTGTTATCAGTTCATGAAAAGAGTGGACAAGCAAGCATCTAAAGGCCCTTGCAGGCGGGAAGAGGGGGCAGTTACATGGGAATTCCCCAACTCTTGTGGAAAAGCGTCTCACTTTGATGATGTCAGCAGAGTATGCGGTTACTCAGAAACCTTGAAAGGGTGCCTTTGTTTTCTCCTGAATCTCCTCCTTTCTGTCTGTCTCCCGCGTCTTCTTACACTCCATTCTTTGCCCTCTGTGAAGGTTTTCTTCGAGTGAGAGCACTTTTGGCTCAGACACTGACTCCTGCCCCACCATCCCCACCCCGTACTCCATGTTATCACTAATTACAGCCCGCCTCCTTTTCTCCGCCCGCTGTGTAATTCAATTTTTGCCTGGAATCAGAGGGGCCGCTTTAAAAGGACCTTAGAGGCTCAGATAGAAACGGTACAGGATGACATGGGCAGATGCAAAGATGTGCAGATACAACTGACATTGACTGATTTATAGGTTTGCATCAATAAGTAAACAATGAGAGAGAGGATTACAGATTACAGACTAGATTAAGGGGATACCACGCACAGATTTATAGCAAACACACAATTGCACCGACACAGTGTAGCAGTTGCCTGTTTATTTGTGGGGCCGCATCTCTGCACGTGCATCATCATCGTAGCATCGCAGGCACAGTGTGCATCTGTATCGGGCCTTTTTCTGCGCCTTTTACCGCAGTCAACAATAGTTAATTGAGCGGGTGGCTTTTTGAACGTGCATAATATTAATGTGGGGAGCCCCACACACACACACACACACACACACACGCAGGCTCCTGCTCGCTCTCTCCCACTCCGTGTCCCTCTGGAGGAGGTCACTGGGTTTAATGAGAGCTGGAGTGTGGCGATGTGTTTTGAAGGCGAACCGAGTCACTCTTTAGACAGAGACTGGTGTGATTACTGAGACCTCAAAGCTCCGGGTTTTGCGCATGCTTGTGTACTTGTGTGTGTGTGTGTGTGTGTGACAGAGAGTGAGATTACAGAGACCTCAAGGCACAACCAGGGACCAGCTTTTAAATAAAGTAACCTCTGTTTAGTCGCTGCAATGTGGTGCACGCATGCAAATACGCATACACGTATGCACACAGGCGCTGCCAAGGCAGAACCAGCGGCCCAAAGAGTTTCTTTCATTTGAGCGCTCGGCCGTCCTCCTCCTCTGCTCGCGTCTCCCTCGCCCCTCTTTTGCTCCTCTCGACTACTTTTCCTCCCGCTTCTCTGCTTCGTTTCTGCCCCTATACTTAAACCAAACATGGAACGGCTAGGAGATTATTGTATTTGTTGGATTGATGTTAAGTACTGCTCATTAGCCGCACCACCACTAAATGCTACTGGCTGAATCGTGCACTTTTATTTGCAGCGAAAGTTAAAAAGGTTCAAATTTATTCAGAACTGCACAGTCCGCAGATCCACGTTCGCTCCGGCTGCTCGGAACCTTTTCAGCCATCTGCGTCGCTGATGTCCGTTCTCTGCTTTCCCTTATCGGTTGGCCTCTCCGACTCTCGCTGTGCTATTTTGCCTCAACGACTTAATGAGGGTTTCTTTGTCCCACTTTCGAGGGGGTGGGGGTGGGGGTGGGGGGACGCCATCGGCGTATCTGAAATCGGTCTGTTTAATTAGCATGCACCGTTTGAGGGTCTGCGAGCCTCCGTCCCCTGATTAGTCAGACTGACCTCTCGGTGCTACGGGGCGGGGGGGGGGGGTCAGCTTCCACCCCCCGTCCCCCCCGCCCCCCTCCCCTCTGATCACTCACCATCTCATCGGCTGCTCTCACGTAAATACTCTCCTCTCTCCCCCCTCTCCCATCCCCCCCCACACTAAGACCATTCCCCTGAGCTTTCCCACACTCACATCAAAGGACAAGACTCTAGAGGGTGTGTTAGAGCACCCTGCTATGGAATGTGAGTGTGTTAATGTGTGTGTGTGTGTGTGTGTGTGTTTTACAAGGCTGTGTTGGTTTACTGTGTTGTTTGGTCTTTGTTGGACTTTTATGAGGGATGATGAGGCCGGGGGGAGGGGGATGGGAGGGGGGGTGAGGAGCAGGAAGCTGTGCCCTGCCGGGGCGGATGTGACATCATTAGACAGGGCGGCAGCAGAGCACTTGTTCTTTTGTGGGCTTGTTTGAGATGACCGTCAACAGTTGAATGGCCTCATTTTTTTATTTATTTTTTACTGCATGTCCTAAATGCACAAGGCCTCAGCAGAGGTGTTAATCTGTGCCTCGTCGTGCATGTGGACTGTTTTGACAGGTGACTGTACGCAATGGCTTTATGATGACATCCTGCTTGTTTGTGGAGTGTGGAGCGTTTCCAGTCTTTTAACAGACTAATGAAGGATCACGCACGAGTGGAAAAAAGGCAACCATCTTTAACATTACTGTTTAAATGGGAGTCGAGTAGGAAAACCGTTTCTTCAGCACAAGAATGTATTGGCCTGAATTTTTGACGCAACCCAGGTCTCCTGGTTGACTTGTTTTTTCAACGTTTTTCTGGAAAACAACCAGAAAACCAAATTGTTCCTCCACGCTTTAGACTTGTGGACATTTAATTTTAAAAGGTCCATATTAAACTGAATTGATTAAACAACTTGACCTGTGTCTGTAAATGCCAAATGCACGCATGTTAAAGTCCCGTGCTGCATAAACGCGAGGTCACAATGTGAGATGTAGTCCTGTGCTCTGCTGCAGTCTGGCCCCGACAAACAATGGTTATAGTGGACGTTGCCAGCGGGACCTCGGTGATGTGGTGTTTGCACCAGCTGTGTGCACATGTTTCTTTGCATGTGTGTCATCTGGACAGAGCGCGTGAATCATCGCACCCGTGGTCTGTTTCGTGTTTTACCCGCAGATGTGTGTTGTTTGTCTGCGCTCCCTCTCATTGTTACTCTCCCTCCCTCTGTGGCGGGATACTGATTCTGTTATTTCAAACCTGCGCACTGCTGGAGAGACGTTTCCCTTCACCCTTCACAGGTCTTTTATCAAACCGGTACTTCCCATCAATGACGTCTAAATGATTGGATGCTGCACTGAAAAGCTGCAGATTTATCAAATGACTGATGTGGACACCAATGAAGATATTCTGACTTACTTAGGCTGATTTTCCTCTTCCTCAGTCAGTACAAAATATAGTATAATGCAGCAATCGATCACTGTCGTAATGCAAACCTTTTCATTTTGCACAAAATGGCTTGGGTCCTAAATTGTTATTACACGTAATGAGGCTTCAGCACAAACTGGGATTATTCATTTATGCATTTATAAGTGAAATCAAATTGATGAATGCGGATGCAAGTCAGTGAGTGATTATAAGCTGACGTCAATTCACTTCCCTCTATTGCAAGCATCTCCTGCTTTAAGTGGAAGGAGCTATGCGAGTCGGGGCACTGAGGAGATGAGGAGGGGAATTGGGATGAACCCTGTGTTTTCGCTTCCTTTTCATCCTTCAGCCGCTCTGTCCTTTTCCCTATTTTTGTCTCCGTTCGCTTGTCTCAGTTCTCGTCTGCTCCCTTGTTTGAGTTGGATGGACGATGCTGATATTCCTCTTGCTGGTTTCACCGCAGCGCTCGGCGAGCATGCTGAGCCTCTGAAAACTCTGCACTTGTACACTGCAAGCCCTTTGAAGTAAACGGAAAAGGGCCGGTTGAGAGAAATATGGTGGAAAGTCTCGCGGCTTTTGTTTACATCGAGCCAGATGGCTCTAAACAAGCTGTGGCAGGAGACAAAAATATACTTTTGTCAGATGGGCTTCATTCGGAGGTCTGTTTTTTTCGGCTGGTCCCACTGCTGCTTCAAGCCAGAGTTGGTCGTCCTGGGAATTTTTCACACCCACTGTAAAGTCCACCCATACGGGACGCTTTTACAATCAAACGGAGCCGGATTGAGAATGAATGTGCAGGTGGAAGACAGCTGATTGATGTCTGTATTCCCTGGAAAGAATTGATGTGCATTCAAATCAACATTCTGTGTAATAGTGGGAGTGTGTGTCTTTCTGAGGGTGAAACTAGACAAATGAAGGAGCATGTTTCTATTATTTTTATGAGACTTGCCCGTAGCCCCAGACACTATAAATCCCATAACCGATTAAAGGCGAGTTGCATATTCAAACAGGGCTTTAAGCTGTCAGTCTGACGTGAGAGTGTCTCTTTGGCCTTTTCACACACGTTAAAGTTCGCCTTTACTTTGCTCCATGTTCCATGTCCAAAAATGATTTGTTTAAGAGCAAATCAGAAATAAGAAAATCAGTGTTCCAGTACTATATATTTCAATGTTTTATTCTGTCCAAGACGCATCATAGCTTTTTCAACCCATAGAGTGGCACCTTATGAATTACAAACAAGTAGACAAAAACTAAATTCAGACCTCACTATCTGCACTCCCAATACCTGCTGTCAATTAGCTTTAGTGTGATTTAAATCTCCCAATATATTTTAATTATCTGTCAGCCTAGAAAAACATGGGTACGGATGCATGTTGGCGGTGCATGCATTTGCTTGACGGACAGACGTTTTATTGTCTAATTCAGTGGTCCCCAACCATACCGGGCCGCACCACAGAAAGCTTGTATATATATATTTTTCTGAAAAATGTTTTATTTTGAAAATCTCCTAATTAGGTGCGCTCGTTCCTCTGACATATTCCCCACACGCGTCACCAGGCGTTTTTCTTGTCCTTTTACCGTGCACGGCAGTTTCGCCGACCAGCGCACACAGAGCGCGCGACCACTACACCCCCCCCCCCCCCCACCCCCCGTCGGACCTTCTCGACCGGTCCGCGAAATATTGTCTGACATGAAACCGGTCCGTGAGGTAAAAAAGGTTGGGGACCACTGGTCTAATTGACAACTTTGTAGGTATATTTAGCGGAAGGGTGTGTCTTTTAATTGTGTGCTATGTCCCATTAGTGTGGTAAAGTGGTCACCATGGGAACGGACTCTCACTCCAGGTGGCTTGTAGTGGAATGTGACCCCTCTGGGCGCAATGTTTGTGTGCGTGTGTGCGTGTGGCATACCTGTCTTTTTGTTATTCAAGTATTTTCCGCTCAAAAGTACTTTGAACAAAATAGAAGGACAGAGAGGATTGGTTTTGTTCTTTTGGCACAGAGTAGAAAGAAGCCTAGAAGATGTCTGAGTGTGTGTGTGTGTGTGTGTGTGTGTGTGTGCGTGTGCGTGTATGTGTGTGGGGAAGGAAAGGGGCAGAGAGAAAGTTGATTGTTGCTGTACGTCCTGGCCGGCACTCATTTATAAACTCAATGCCCTCACACAGGAGGGCACGAGGTAGGAGGAAGAAATGGAGTGCAAATGAAAAGCATCGAACGTAGGAAGGTAAATAAAGGGAGAGAAGCAGAAAGACGGAGAAAAGAGGAGGAGAGTGAGATCAGACGCTGCATGTCTGGTCGTGTCTGCTGCCACGCATTCCGGGCGAGGCCACTTCCTCTATGCGATGACCCCAGCCACCCCTGTGCTGCTGACTTGGCCTGGTCTCCCACCTCCTGATACGCCCGTACTCGCTGTTAGGACCGGCCCACTTGGGGCAACGCAGGGTTCGGAGAAGAAAAGGCAAAAACAGGAGAAGCCTGTCTTCATATGTACTTCTGTTTGAAATGTGTGTGTGTGTGTGTGTGTGTGTGTGTGTGTGTGTGTGTGTGTGTGTGTGTGTGTGTGTGTGTGTGTGTGTGTGTGTGTGTGTGTGTGTGTGTGTGTGTGTGTGAGAACAGCAGCTGTGTAGAGTAGGGATCTTGCAGAATTTTCCAGAGAAAGAAAGAAAGCTTTTCCAGGATATGAAATTCTTGGCTCCCTTGAAGCTCAGGGTACAGCTGGAGCACTTCTCCCTCCGCCCTCATTCCCTCCTCCCTCCTCCCTCCCTCAGACCTCCTTCACTTCCTCCTACTGCCGCTTTTGGGATAAGAAATGACATTCACCTTTCAATCTGTATCGATCACACGGAGGCTGTTTTAGCTGCCAGCGGCGATGGGAATAAACGTGCCTTCCTAGGGGCCTCCTGCACAGCTGTATCAAATACACATGTGATTGTTTACATCGTGTGTGTTTGGATTTCTCAGGGATTCCCCCTCTGAATCGTTGGTGGAGGGGGAAGCACATGTCACTCGGGGGGGGGGGGAGGCGCCCAAGCACGGAGGTCGAGGACTTATCAGAGGGATTGCAAGAGAGAAACACATTACGTGAAAGGAAGAGAACCTACTTTGACGCAGGCCATATGCACAACATTTCCACCAAGTCACCAAGCAAGTTTCACTGGCTTTTTCTGGTCAATCGGCAGCCATGGGAAGCAGACTTAAACACGTACACACAACAGTGGACTTCAGAGATGAGGAGGGGGGTGGGGGGGTCCCTGCTAATCGACGACTTCCAGAGTCTTCTTACTTTCCACTTGGATCCATAACGACTCTCCTCTCCGCTCTGTTCCCCCCCGCGCACACTTTCTCTGCTCTTTGCGGTGGACGCGGTCAGGGTTGTGACTCATCCACCAGAAATGTCCCATATTAACATGTGGAGAGACGGGGGGGGGAGGGAGAGGGTACAGATGGGTACACATCTGGCATGTTGCACACAAAGGGGAAAGGATTGGAAGAGATGCTGAAAAGTTCCTATTTTAGTGGGTCAAGATTTGAGTGATTGTCAATGGAAGTCGAGTTGGAGAAAAGGGAGGCAAAGAAGAAACAACCGTAGGACTGTGAGTTTGTTTACACACCACAGCTGTTGCACTTCTTTTCACCCTCTTTCTGGACTTGCGGGGCTGATTGGGGAATGGGTACAATGAGTCATCCGTGTCTGGATTTTGTATACTTGCGTGTGCACATGCATGCCTGTCAATGTATGACCGGAATCTGCTCTTGTCCAGGAGGGATACGTGGAGAATGTCGCTCCACACAGTGTATGTGTGTGTGTGTGTGTGTGTGTGTGAGTTTGTTGCATGGCAACCAATCCCCAAACAATTATATCTGAAGGCCTGAGAATAGCTTAATGAGATAAAGCTGGATAAGATCAAGCTAAGGTGCGCTTGTTCAGTTTTTGCGGCAAATGTATTACAGTGTGTGTCCCATTTTATTGAATCTTTTTTTGTGCCACTGGGATTGTGATTGCTGTCAGTGTAAACTATTTAAATGTTAGTGCGTTCCACAGTAAGTGTGAGTGTATGAACAACTCTGTCTGTCTGTGTGTGTGTGTGTTTGAGGCATTTGTGTCGGTGTACAAATGCCCCAGGTGTTAATCTTGCATATCTGTGGTTTCATTATTTTTTTCTCTTTTTTTTTTTGTCCATTTACATCTGTGTCAATGAGTGTGTGTGTGTGTGTGTGTGTGTGTTTGTGCATGTTGAGGACAAAGCATGGCTGGGCTCAGCGTCCCTCCAGACGTTACGTTGCTTTCCTCTGGAGGAGACCCAGCAGCAGAAGTAGGTCGGACCACAGCACCACTCCTCTGGCTTCGGGTGAACACTAAACCGATCTAGGCCTGCATGCGTAACGACCCCTTTACAAAGCGATCAGGGCAGGATCAGATGTACGTCCTATTCTTCAAAATGTAAATGTAATCGTTTGAAATAAAAACACAAAGCAAATATCCAGAAGAAAAGCATCATTACAACATAGTCTTTAACTTCAGTACTTGTATAACCCGGTTGTTATGTGTAGAACCACGTTTTTCTTTTTACCATAAACTGGGTGTATTGCATTTAGGGAAAACTACATTTGGTAAGAAATCCTTCCTGAAGAATCAGAAATGAAAGAGGAGAAGTGTTCTATATTTATATTAATAACACATGTTTTCAAATAATCTTGAGCTATTGGCTGTTGTTGAAGGGCTCCTAAAACCAAACAATAATTGGGACAAAGCTGGATTACAGAAGGTACTATAGAACATAAAGAACGAGAATAGAACGAGTAATACAAAGATGCAAACCAAAAGAACTCCTGGAGCCTGGCGCAGACCTGGAGAGACTGGCAGCATCATACCAGAGGGAAATAACTTGGAATACAGCCTCTAAACAAATATTTATAAAATGTTTATCCCAAAATAATATGCCCAACATAAAAACGTCACCGGCAGCTTTTTAGGGATTGATAGCACAGAAAAGAAAATGAAAGACAACAATGGCAAACAACCACAGATGAAAAAAGTTCGACAGCTCTGTTTGGCAGCGGCGCTGCCATCGCACCGCGTGCCGCATTTGGGCTGCGCAGCAGCATTTTGCACAGGCAGGGGTGGAAAGTTCTGTCCACTGTTGCGAAAAGCTTAATATGTTATGTTTTTTTTACAGTGATTTGAAATGTGAGTCAGAGCCCTGGTCAGCTACAGCCCCGGTTTAACAACGTAGCGATTGTTTGTGCTGATCGTCTCTAATGAGCTGATGTCGCAGGATAACGACCTCTTCGTGCCGTTGCTGCTTTGATCACCTGGCAGAATTAAGAAGGCCTTCTGCTTCTTCTCTTATCGCGATAAGACTTTGAGCTCGGAGGCCATGAGTCGCTCGCTCACCCTGAGGAATGTGCTTAGACACACACACACACGCACACACACGTACACACAGACATGTTATGTACATACAATAAGACCAAGGTTTCAAATGTCCAGCTTATGATCCACAGCAAATCAGCAGCCGCCTCAAATTAGCTATCGTCTCACGGAACCGCAGTCGGGATCAAAAGTGTTTCTGTGTGTGTTTCTGCATGCACATTTGCATATATATATATATAGGTACATGCATGTCCGGCCATCCATCAGTCTGTGTCACT
Source organism: Gasterosteus aculeatus (assembly GCF_964276395.1). Taxonomy (NCBI): domain Eukaryota; kingdom Metazoa; phylum Chordata; class Actinopteri; order Perciformes; family Gasterosteidae; genus Gasterosteus; species Gasterosteus aculeatus. The sequence continues at coordinate 11,272,559 of NC_135703.1, forward strand.
CTTTAAAGCGTTGCTTCCGAGGGCAGCCCAGGAGGTCCCGACTTCCTCCTCCATCCCTGAGCCTCAGCGTGCCCCCGGCAAAGACGTCCGCCCGTCCTGGCTCAAGTGACAAGAAGTGCGAGTTCCTGTGCGAGTGTGTGTTTCTGCGTATGTCTCACCAATCCAGGATGTGTGTTTATAGTACACTGTGCTATTTTAAAATGGTCTCTGGATTTCCTGCAAAAGGTTCACCCTTCCCTTTGCATCTCCTTCCCACTCGTTATTTCCCATCAAACTCCACAATTCTCTCCGAGAGCTTCTAATTGCTGTATCAGTTGACTAAACATATCTAAAGGGTTTCATATAGTTTTTAGTTACTCAAATATGACAATAGGCAATGTTTGCCGTGTGTGTGTGTGTGTGTGTGTGTGTCAGCCCTGGAGAAGCTGTTGTGGGAGTGTCGTTCTCTTGGAGCTCCGAGGACAGATAACATTACACTGCTGATGCTTACATAACTTCCAGGCAACGCCACGTCACAACTGACCCAGACACACACACACACACACACACACACACACACACACACACACACACACATGCATACACACAGGATTACAAATACCCATCTAGATTGGACAGCTGCCTCCATGGAGCTCTGATAGGGTACACATAGATTATGTGTTTGTGTGTTCCCTCTCCCTTTTTTTGTGTGTGTGTGTGTGTGTGTGTGTGTTTGTGTGTGTTGTGCAGAGGTGAAACGATAAAGAGAGCTGTCTGTCTATTTAGCAACCTCATGTTGTTGTATTCGATCTGCACATTTCTAGGCCTGTTGTGTATGTAGGTCAGCTCACAAACCGGCTCCTTTGGTCTGATACCAACACCACACACACACACACACACGCGCCTTCCCAAGTGGGTCTGTGTTTCCTTTAAATGTGGTGACCACATGTGCAGAGCTGAGATGAAGGGAAGGAGGGAAAGTGTTCCACCTCGTCGTAAGCCCGTTGCTGCCTCAGGTCGATTGGAACCATTTCACATTCATCGAGGAAGCTGATCTTCACGTCTCCTCTCGGCGGCCGAGTGAGCGAGAGATGAGTGTGGGTCTCCATCGCGGATGTACTTACTTGTTTGTGAGACCGGCACACTTTCTGTGTTTGTCCTGTGTTTTGGGCGGCGTGGGTGTTGCGCTGTGGGGGCCGAGTCGCAGCTGTCTTTGACAGCTGTATCATGGGAAACATCTGATGAAATGTTACGTCATCTCCTCCGCCTGAGCGTGAGTGTGAATGTGCACGGGAAGGACAAAGTCACAAATGTGTCCGTTGAGCTTGTCAACTCGCATGTTTGTTCATTTCTCATATAAATCGCGTCGAAAGCCGTTTTTTTTTTTCGGGCCGTCCGTAGGTGTGATCCATCCCACTCCTGCAAAGGCGAAATCTAATCTAATACCGCAAAATAACGTCTTGTGATTTGGCACCAGCATCCACGTGGACCCGGGGTTGATCTAATTCGACTTGGGTGGCCAGAGGAAGGGCTGCTCTCTTCATGATAAATGGCTTTTTTCCAAGAAAGCGTATACACACACATCTCTGCTAAACCCGCGCTTTAAAGTGCTGTTGGTGTCTTAGCGGAGAAACTCTGTTTTATGGGTCTGTTGATCTAATCCATCACTCGACAAAATCAACTAAAAACGTGTTTGCCGGAAGCCTTCAACCAAGAGGCGGTAATTCCTGCTCACCACATGTGGCTTTCACACTGTAACTTGTTCTCCTCATGACAGCAGTGTTTTCCCATCCAGCACCTGCCCGTATTCCTCTACCCGCTCTTCCCCCGCTGCGCCAATGCTGTTGTTTTGTCTCCCTTTGTGGCCGTAATTCGTCATCGTTCCTTTTGTCCGCTTGGTTGCTTAAAAAAGAAGTCCCAAATGTGTGCACAACTCGCCACAGAACCATGACAGTCAGAATGTTACATCATAGATGTGGTATTCATTGCCTTCAGTACGCTATGTGATTAAAGTCATTCATTTAACGTATGCTTGATGTATATATCTAAGGTATGACGTTTCATTTTTTTCAATTTAGCAAATAAACATTGACAACAATATGAGAACCTTTTTATTAAGGAATGCATGCGGGCTGTGAGACGAGGTGACATAAGGTCTGTGACAGGAAACATCGGGGTTCACAGGGTCTGTGAACAGTAAAGATCAGACATACTGAGGTTTGTTTTTGGAAACTACATCAAATTTTATATTTTAAATAGTAGTATAGTGAAGATGAGCAAGCCCAAATCACACAGCCCTGTGCTGCGCAGTCATCACGGTGACGTCATCCCACACGCAAGATATGACCTCATAACTCATCCCTGACCTCCCAGTGGTCGGAAGCGGAAGGATGCGGACGGGTGGAAGGCGCGCGGGGGAGTGGAGGTTGTGTGGCTGGCGTTCCAGCAGGATTAGGCAGAGGAAGTCATGACTCTTGTTTGCGGTGCTTAAAGAGCAAAGCTGGAGTTGAAACCAGAGAGTGACGTTAGCAGAGAGGATCATGGACCACATTCACTTCTATGTCACGTGCACACACACACACACACACACACACACACACACGGGCACAAAAAACACCACTCGAGTGCACACGTTCATCTGCTTCATAATCCTGAGCTCTTCTCAATGGCAAACAGTCCAATACTATATGACTTTCAGCAGGGTGTGTGTGTGTGTGTGTGTGTGTGTGTGTGTGTGTGTGAGAGAGAGTGTCTGGGACTAGCAGGACAAAGAGTTTCTTGTATTTTGGGGAGGGGTTGGGGGCGGGGGGGGGGGGGGGGGGGGGTAACTAGGCCTGTTGGGTCCAGTCCTGGGGGCCAGAGATGGGAATGTGTGTGTGTGTGTGTGTGTGTGTGTGTGTGTGTGTGTGTGTGTGTGTGTGTGTGAGCAAAGGAATGCTGCTGTTTGCTGAGTGAAGAGTATAGAGGGAGCAGAGACTGTCCAAACACACGTCTGTTTGTCAAGAGTGTGTGTGTGTGTGTGTGTGTGTGTGTGTGTGTGTGTGTGTGTGTGTGCGCCTGCGACGGAGACTTGGGATGGTGTGTGAGCAGCGATGAAAAGCGGTTTAGAGGCCCTCAGTTTTTGCGTGTGGTATGTATGTGTGTGTGTGTGTGTGTGTGTGTGTGTGTGTGTGTTCTCCACATGCTACGACCTTCTACTCAATGAGGACTTTCATAGGCTCCCTGGTAGGACTGAAAGAGGTCTGTCTCTTCATACCTGTGACCTACTCACTACACACAAACACACACACACACGCGCGCACACACACACCAGTCCAGACTGCAGACTTTGCTCTGGTTGTGTGTGTGTTTGTCGTTCGTTTGGCTGGTGAGAGGTCAGGTAGGTGGGTGAGAGATGGAGGGATGGAACAAAAGAGGGGATGATTCAAGGTGGGGGATGTAGAAAAAAGGGGGAGAGAGGGACTGAAGTGAAGCAAGTGACGGTGAAGTAAGCAACGACGGAAAGGATGGAGTGAGTAATATTTGTATGGAAAGGAGGGAGTGAAGGAGGTGAGTAATGGTGTGAAGGGAGGGAAAGAGGGAAGATCATGCAGGAGGAATTTCTTAAAACGGGGATGAAGAAAGGGGGGAAAAGAGAACAAAAAGGTGGAAGGAAAGCAGGATCAAGTGAGTGAGAGCGTGAAGGTGTAGAGAAGGTTCGAGGGAAGACGAGCTGACCGAGTGAGACCGAAAGAAGAGACAAGTTGTGGAAGGAAGAAATATATGGATGGAGCCTGGTTGAAAAAAATAGTAAAAAGAAAGGAAGGGATGAAAAAAGGGGTTTTAAGCGTCACATGATGAAACCTGAACAAACACATCTTCTCCCTCCTTACATTGTGAGTTTTTTTCAATTTTGCTTGAATGACCCAAGTGAAGAAAATCAGGTTTTATTCAACCAACACTTGACAGAAACCTTTAGCATCATACTTGTGTTGGTATGCAACTAATGGGCCTGTGTGTGTGTGTGTGTGGTTGGGTATGTGTGTGTGCTCGCAGCGTGATTTCAGTCTGAGGCCTGTGCTGCTGCCTCCAGCTGTCCCAACGGGGTCCCAATGACTTTACCAGCCGCAGACCTCCTTCATAGAGGGGGATGGATTGTGGAAAAGTCAACATCATTCCCAATCTGCTAATTCTATTAGATTTCCTTGCTTGTTTTTTAGAGAGCGGTCACGTGCCCTCGTGTGTTGTTCCCCATTCCATCCTACATGTGTCTGCAACATCAAGTCATATTGCCTCAAATAAGAAAGACAATGTATTCTCTTGAATTAAGGCCCTGTTACACACACAAGGCCCTGTTGTATTTTTGTCGCTCCACGTGTCCATCTGTTAAGTGACCATTGACTAATGTCAAGGAGAATTTACTTCAAGCGCTCGGTTAAATGAATCTTCTCTTCCCTTGCAGGTCCTGCTGAGGTTCCCATGATGTCCCCAAATGGGTCCATCCCCCCCATCCACGTACCCCCCGGATACATCTCACAGGTTAGTTTGTGTTTATTTGGGGGTTTTCTAGACATGATTTATGTGTTGTGCATCTTGTGTTGGATAGTTTCAGTCAGACACAAAAGGAAACCAACACAATTTATTTAGTAGCATGTAAGTAGGAGGAATATATTTTCTAGGCAAATATAGTCTGTATTTATTTTGCTAGATGTAATTTCATTGGGACTAGTTAAGCAGCCTTCTGGTTTGTTTCAACATGCTAAGTTTTAATCAAAATGTGTTTAAAGCAAAACTAAATGAAATGCACCCAGTAGAGAGTATGGATTTCCCCCACGTCATCATCATTTGATGATGCAACAACTACTACTACAACACACATCCTCAATGAAGTATGTTTTTAAAAACTACAGGAGGTCCTGGAGGACATAAATAAATAAATAAGCACAAGAAATGTTAATCAGATGGGTGAGCAATATGCAAGATCGACCGTGGAAAGACAGACAAAGAGACAACAAAAACCCACACATACTGCTATTAACGTAATCATTTGGTAGAGTTAGATGTGGTTCCACACAGCAATTTGAAGTAAACAAGTTTGTTTGTTTGTTAATTAATCTTCTGACTAACAACTATCCGAAGTGGGTGAAGTGGTCGTTATTTGATAGAAGCCCTTTGCGTTTGTGCACAGTGACCCACACAGCGAGCATCCAGCAGGCTCCTATCAAGGCTGTTGAAGTCTCCTCTACCAACAGAGTACCGAGCAGGAATGTGCTGAATTTGGGGTGTCAGGGGGCAATTGTTTTTCTGACTGTATCTTTTGTGTGTGTGTGTGTGTGTGTTTACTTTGTCAAATGACCTCACAAGAACAGGAAGAAGAAAAGAATCTCCCAAAGAGCGGATTGTGTCTTCGGTCTTTTCACATTCACGTTGGACATCATGAATAAGGCAACCGTTGGGTTTCTCTTGTTAGTTGTTCTGGGGGGGTTGAAGGTCAACAAGAATCAATAGCCTGCCCTCACGAGTCGCGTGTTACAAATCCATTTTTTGGTCTGCATGAGGTGGAATTGGGTTGCCAGTGGAAGTCAGGTCATTGACGCACCGTGGGCGTGTGTGTGTGTGTGTGTGGGTGTGTGTGTTAGTAGGGACTGAGCCAAGTGTGAGCGGGAAACCCTGTTGCTCTTACACAAACAAGACAGATAGGGGAGACAGGCCCCGGGGTGGGTAGGGGTGTTTGTGGAGTTAGGGGTGGGCGAAGGAATGGATGGGGAAAGAGCCGTGCGTGGTGGAAAGTTGTGCATTTACAGATATTGCATGTGTGTGTGTGTGTGTGTGTGTGTGTGTGTGTTGGGGTTTGTGATAACGGCTGCATTGGGATGTGTGGGACTTTGCCCTTGTTTTTCCTGTTAGCAGAGGAGGGGACAAGGGGACGATGGGGTCCTTTTTCTTCCTCTTCTTCTCTTCCCCCTTTCTCAGTTTTTCTCACTCGGATTAGTTCTCGAGCCCTCTGCCTCCCCCTTGACCCCCTTTTTAATATTCCCCCCTCTTTCTTTCCCTCTGTTGTATTCTGGCACTGAGTCTGTTGCCCTGCAGTGTGTGTGTGTGTGTGTGTGTGTGTGTGTTGTTGGAGTAGTCTAATTTGGTGTGTTTTGTTGTTGTTGTTGTTGTTGTTAGGGACCAGCCAAGGACTTTCCTTCCGTGCAGGCAGTGTGTGTCTGCTTGGAATGCCGGCGTGTGAAAGGTTCTGAATGGTTGGAATGTGTGTGTTTGTGTGTCCCAGTCCGTGAATGTGAAAGTGAACACACGTATGGAATCACGCGTGTTAATTTGAGGCTGGCCTTGGAAACCTTTTTTCGTCTTACGTTTTTTTTTTTTTTCTGCAGAGCATCCGATCACATCATCACGGCGCTTGTTTTACCGCTTTAAGGGCCAAAGTGTCCTTTCGGCACAATCGTTCACTTGTTAACTAAATTATGCGATTCATTCCTTTTATTAGAAACTATTCGAAAGAGCACCGGCTCTTGCACAAGTGATTGACAGCCTCATTTTGTAAAAGAAGGGGCTTCGGGGCCCCAAGAATCCACTATGCTAAAGCTATACGGGATATTAGAACCTTACAGGTCTAGTTCAACAATTTGTCAAAAAGGTTCACAGTTTCAAGTCCTGCACTGAATGCAAAATTGAAACTTAACACAACATATAAAGCAGTTTACTGCCCTCTTTTTGTTTACGGTCACATTTTTGGACCAGCTGTCACTCACCTGCCCCCTTTCTCTTCCTCTGGGTCTCCCGCAGGTGCTGGAGGATAACACGGGGGTCCGCCGGGTGGTGGTCACACCCCAGTCTCCAGAGTGCTACCCTCCCTCCTACTCTCCGGCCCTCTCCCCCACACACCACCTGCCCCCTTACCTTGCTCACCCCCACTTCATCCCCAACTCTCACTCTTTCTACCCCCCTGTCAGCCCCGGGGACCTGCCCCCCCACCAGTATTACCAGCACCACCTTCCCCACATGTACGGCGATCCAGGTACTGACGCGCTCGCCGGAAACGTGGAAATTCAATTATAATAGCAAATCAAACGTAATGCTTTCTACCAATTTATACTCTCGTCTGTCACCTCGTCCACTCCTCCAGAAATCATCCCGGTTTATGGGATGTCGAACTACATAGGCAGAGAGGAGACGTACAGTAAGCCGCAGCCCAAAAAGATAAAGGAACAGAGGCAACTGGAACGACAGAACCGACTCAACTCCCCTCCCTCCACTCTGTACAAGGGCAGCCTGGGGCCGGCACACAACGGATACAGGTGACCCGACGGCTAAAACAAACACAACGTCAGTTAATGAACTTATTGTTTGATCGGCTCGGATCAGACCATTAAGTGTTGACAAGTTAGTCCCATTACTATTTCGGTCCAAGCGGTTACCGGTCGTAAACGCGGATAATACGTATTGATTTATTAAATGATGTGGTAACTTCATTTTTGATACAGCAACAAATCACACGCCCCAGCGCTCGGGTCAGTGGGGTCGGGGGGCGGAATCTGCAGTCCGGGAGGGAAGAAGCCGGAGAGACGACTCCGCAGCAGTCCACGAAACAGTGAACCAGAGACACACACTCAAGGTAGGACACACACACACACACACACACATACACACAGCATTCAGACTCGCACTGCTGAAAGGAAGAATTGCTCACAGTAGGTTTTAATGTTTTCCTCTCCCATAAGCATGCACAGAATACAAAAGAGCAAAATTCGGTTTTAGATTTTTTTTTAATTATTTGATTGTGCCCCAAATGCAATTTGAAAGTCTGGTCATCTCTTTAGCTTTTACACTGCAGCTATTCAGGCCTTTTTTTTTAATCCTCAGAACAGTGGCTACCTGGTGGAGTGTAGTGGGAATGTGGGGAAGGGGGTATGAGAGGTTGTCTGGGTAACCACATAGCTGAACCCGTCCCTGAGCGCTATCGTTTTACCCCCGCTACAATACCGGCCTTGTCGGCGAGGGCTCAGCCGCAGGGGGGGTTGGGAGACTGTAGCCTTAACACACACACTCGCTTATTGTGGTACTGTTCCTCTTCAAAGACTTGTCTTTTCACACGTCAAGAAAGGCTCAACATCTGGCAACACAATCTTGTTGCAGTGTAACTTTTGGGGACAGAATAGTCATGAATGGAGAATGTTTTTTTTTCAATTCTGAGATTACAAAAAGTTACAAAATATATAAGTATAACCGAGGTGGCTCGGTTCAGGTGAATGGAAACAAGACGGAAAGGTGTTTGTTAATTCACACAAATTGCTAAGGAAACAAGCTTTTTACCTTTTAGTGCTATCATGCCATGCAGATTTCAGTAGAAAGTAGTTATGCACTGACATTGGGACCACAAGTTGATTTAATAAAGTAATTAAACAGTTTGCTGTCAGTTGAATCAGTTAAATATTTGTAAGCAGAAATTAAAACATTCTCAGTATTTATTTGCACTTAGTTTTATGTGGATTTCCATCAGTGTAAATTGAGTACTTTTGGAGTTCATGATTTTTGGCTTAACAAAACAAGAAACCAGAAATTGACAAATGAATCAATGATAATAATAATTGGTTGCAGCACCACTTTAGCACAGGATTTTATTTGTGGTTCCGTGCCTATAAATATCAGTAAGAAAATGTGTTTTGTTTTTGGAGAATTTGGTACAGTAAGTATACCTGCTCACACACACACACACACATTTAAACTTTCTCACTCACACTCATAGTGACAGTGTGTGTGGACGTCTGGACATCTCTGCGAATGCAAAACACACACTTATTTGTAATGTGCAGCTTCCACACGCGCACACACACACAGTACTGACATAAAACACATCAAAGATGCCAAAGCAGGAAAAGGAAAGCGGGGTCGTCCGCTCTGCATGTGAGGATCATATAGCACACATGACATAATGCCGTCGGTGGACTCTTCTGGTCTGCCAGGGCCTCACTACTGGGCTGGAGCTCGGGCCTGAGTCAGCCCGATGTACCACACACCAGCGCACGGACGCACGGACGCACACACGCACACGCGCACAAACAGCCTGCGACTGGGCTTCCTGTAAGACAATCAGTATGAGGGCCCAGAGGATTGGCGGGAGGTAGGGGCGCAAACGGAGAGAGGAGAGGAATGTGGGATTTGAAGGACAGACGAGGGAAGAGGGACAGACGGTTCGTATAGAGAAATCTCTCTTATACCAGAATTCCTACATCACGGGGGAGCCGAGGGACGGAGAGACGGAGAGACAGGGAGTTGAAGAGCAAACATTCCGACAAAGTTGCTGCTTGGCCTGACGCAGCCAAGTATGGTCCTACCCGGAATACCACACGCACACACACACACACACAGGCGTGCACATGCACACAGCTGCCTACGCTTTGCCCTTGATGCCTTGCTCTGTATGTGCACAGTGTGTGTGTGTGTGTGTGTGGCTTTTGTAAGGCAGCAGGCTGACTTGGCGAGCGCCGTGTCCATTCTCCACTAAAGCCACCTCTACAGGCCCACTTTTCCTCAGAGCGGAGCTGCTCGCTGAGCAGAAACAGATGTGGGCCCCGTCCCCTCTGTTCCTCCATCTTGGCTCTGCATCACCACCACTGCAGATCCCGTCTCTCACTCTGAGAATCTGTGGTTTCAGCGGTGAGAGCGCGGCCAGCACCCTCCTCCCTCCGTCTCTGGTTCTGTGTCATTGCAGAGTGCTGTGGATTGAGGGGAAACCAGATGTGCTCGGCGGCCACTGTGTCCACCGTTCTTTTGAGTGGGGTGGGAATGAAGTGAGAGGAAGGGTCATAGGTATTTGTATAAGTCGTGTTATGATAACTGTGGAAACAAATCTGTCTCTTACTCAGTTTGTAAAAAAAATGAAATGCACTTTGAGTCTCTCGGGGATTTCTTAAAGTTCTTTATTAGTTACGCAAATGTCAGCAAAAATAAATAATAGAAAACATTTCATGACTGTTCTGCACTAACATAGTGAATCCAAACTCGAGATGTTTTTCATTGCCAAAGACAGTGAAAAAGTGCCAGGAAAGATGTTTTGAATGAAAACCCCTGCTGGAATTTAATATTCAACCAATTTGTTCCTGGCACATTCTTTGCATAAGATTTACAGAATAATATTTGTTATTTCTGCATATCCATCTTAAACTACAAGTTTCATCTAAAATGCAATTTGATCTCCAGTTCGTGTTTTTTGTAAATTTCGATAACCTTCAACCTAAACAAAAACACATTCAACAGAGAAACCTCGCTCAGACTGTTACTCAACAGAGATGAGCAATGAGGAAGCTGTAGTGACCCAGTAACATCAGTCACACTGCAATGGCCATCTATCTTTAGCTGACATGAGCCTCACTAAAACTACTGTTCTTGAATTTAGAATTATAAAACACATACAAACACATACCTGTATTCTGCTGACAACACTTCTTGTATTGCATTTATTTCTTCACTGCTAATTAAGCTGCTAGTGATCTGAAAGGCTCAGGACAATGCCGGTGGTGGAAAAAAAAAAGGCTTATAAAAGCACAATGTGCTGTGGTGTTTTGGTGATGTCATGGTCTTTAGCTCTAGTGGTCATAACCCTTTATATTAACACCGAGCTCCTCTTCCAGCTCTCCCTGCTGTCATTGTAGTAACACAAATGGAAATGTGTGAAATGAACTTGTCACACTGCGACCCTTTCGCTTTCTGGACTGTGCATCGCCATGGTGATAATCTCAACCCCCCCCTCCCTCCGCCCGCCCGCCCCAACTGCAACCCCTTCCCACAAACCCAAATACGGCCACATTTGTACGGCAAGATGGAGGGGGCAGTGGGTCGGAGGACTAAAAGAGGGAATGAAAGAAAGAGATAAAACAAGGAAATGGAAAAGAAGGAAAGCGATGGAAATAAATTGGGGAGGGAAAGAGTCCAAAGAGGGGCGGGATGTACAGAAAACAGAGCGAGAACAAGGGATGGCTTTACCAGCAGAGGAATGTCTTTCCCGCTGATATCATGTAACAGGACTAGCGGGATTAGAAGGGGGCGGTTGTTCTCGCCAATCACAATGAGTACACCAGACGTTGTCCCCACCAGCTGAACGGAGCTTGTGATATAAGCGGTAAACTCTCCATCCGACCGCTCTGTATCCACCAGAACCGGGTTGCATAAGATCTTAAGTCCTTTCGACTGCTTCAGCGGGGTAAAAGTTCGACTTTAGGGGATTTTTTTGGGATTACCTGTATTGGGTTGTATGAGGTACCTGACCATGGTCGGCTTATTACCTACAGCTACCTACACCTGACCTATTACCTGACTGGGCTTTGTACGGTGTTGGGAGCTGCACAGCTTAACACATTTAAAGGTCTCGGAGTTTAAGGCAGAGGCTGGAATCCACAATAGATTCATTGAAGGTTCACTTTCTACACGGTTGGTCAAAGCCAGACTAAAAAAACAGCGGTTGCAGTCACAGAAACTACAGGGGGTCAATGGAAAAGTTTGTTGAAGAAATGCTAAAGGTGCAGGAATAAAATGGGATAAACAACTTATATTTTCATTAACTGTTTGTGCGCTGCTTTGGGATTGAAGAGACAGAAGCAGGGCTGCTTGTCCCTATTCTCACAAGGTTCTTAATTAACATAATACATATTGTTTCATAATGACTGTGAAATTGACCCAGTATTTCTAACTGTGAATTGATTTCAACCATTGGCAAATTTGTTGTGTTTTTTTTGCATGTGCCAACTGCGTTTTATCCGCAGTGGTGGATCTCCATCATTCCATCTTCCTAATCTTAAGAAAAACCAAAAGTAAATCTCTCTGCGCCTCTACTTCCCCGCATTTGTCTCCCGCTCCCTGCCAGTCTGCACTCACTAAAGATCTTTTGGGCAGAGCAGGGTCGAATGGGGTCAGGGTTCTGAGAAACTCACTCCCCATAATCCTCTGCTGCACGGCCAGGCCGCTACGCTATACGCGGCACGTACACACTTACATAAACACGCGCGCATAGATGCGCACAAATTCATGGTCTTCCTGGAAAAGTAGGGAGTTTTTGTGTCGCTTGGCAGTTGAGACACTCTCACACAGATCTCTCTCCTCGGCGAGAGGGCTGCAGTGGACAAGGTCTCTCTGTCTCTGTCTTTGTTTACATGCACACATGAAACCCGGTTATTGAGAAAAATCAGGTTACGCCGGGGAAATAAGAGAATGCAATTTCAAGTGTTTATACTGAGACTTATTTATTTTAGTTTTAGGTTAAGTTTGACTTTGGATTTCATTATTTTGGACACAGGCGCGCACGAATAGTGATGATTCTTATGCTTCGCTGCCATAGAAAGGCTCGCTTCAGTCCTTCTCGTGCACACGCACACGTGTTCCTCCCTCAGGAATCCAGCTTTGTATACCAGATTCTTCCAATCCTCGCTGTGGAAAACTAGAATTAGAAAGTCCAATAAATGACTTTACTGCAGGAAGACGATACCACGATTCTCATTCCCATTTCTTGAATGCAAATTTTAAATATATTTACATCCTCTGACTTTATGTGCTCTTTGTGCTAGTCGGTCTTCCATTTCTCCATCTCTAATCCCTTTTATAAACGATCAGTGCTCTGGCCATGAGAACCCAACCTTCACCATGACAACCACAATCTGTGGCATGTCCCAGCAAATTCTCTGCTGTGTGTGTGTGTGTGTGTAGCCCAGCTGTTGAGCAGATGGAATGCTCACTATGCAGCAACAGATGATAATAGTTTGGAATCCGAGGTTTGTGCCCCTCTCCACCTCAATTTTTCTCTTCTCCCTTCTTTTCAACTTTTCAGCCCCCTCAGTCTCCGTCCTCTGCTGTCTGTCCTCCCATCTCTCTCGCTTCCTTTCCTTCCAGCCAAGTGTCCTCTGCTTTGCTTTGTACTCCTTGATTAGAGGCTTCCACTGATGGGGATCTTGTCTCACTTTGCTCCTTTACAGTGACAGACAGACACACACACGCCCAGCGGCTCAGTGTGTCTGTGTTGGGTGGCGGCTGAATGAGCGCCACATTTTTAAAATATTTTTCTCCAAGACTTAACGGTCTTTTTCTGTCCCAGCGCAGACAGACTGCGTCTAAGAACCGCAGGCCGTCATGCAGGAGGAATGCAACCTCCTCACTGTCGGACCAGCTCAGTTTTACTCGGGCTCTGTTTTAAAGTGACGCCACTAATCAGGTGGCGTAGGTGTATTGCATCAAAAACAGATAGGGGGTCAACATTTCCCGGTGTATTCGCCGAGGACTGAGGCAGCGAGGTCCAGAGGGATTGGAGAGCGAAGGAGACGAATAGATACGGAACGAAGCTCGCGTGCCATAGTATTTATGTGAATGTGTAAAAATAATCCAATGGAGAGAGGAAGTCCCTCCCCCCTTCATTTGGCCCCTTATGGCAGCTTGTTTCGGGAAAAAATGCTTGGTGGTCAGAGGCCAGAGAAAGTTTTTGCTTTGTTTAGGGTTAGTGTAAAGACTGTGAACTAGGGGGCACACACACTGTACTCTTGTTAACCCTGATGTCCATTGCTATGAATCAAACAACCATTGGGAAAAAGATCTTTCAGGGTTACACAAAATAACTACAGTTTACTTTTAGTCAATGCAACCTATATTTCTAGGTTTATTTATAGTACTGTACCTAGTACTACTACGTACATTGAGGTGAGTGGTGCGCTCTACTCTGCGCCTACTGATGATGTCACAAAAGTTAATGCAATCCCTGCTTGACATCCCCCTGAACCCTCTCCGCCCCATCTCCTTTCATCCCCCCCCTTTCTCCTCCTCTCTGTTGATCCTCGGCTCGCTCTTTGTCCCGCAATTTCCTCGCGTTTTTCCACCTAATCTCTTACCCAGACTCCTCTTGCCTGTCTTCTCTCCCTCTCTCTGTTCAGACCGTCCTTCAGCGCAGCTCTTTCCTCCTCTAAATCCCTCGCCCGTCTGTTTTCTGGCTCATTCCGCTGCGCCCCCCCCCCCTCCCCCGTCCTTCAATTCCCCATTCCTGTTCTTTTCCTGCGCTCTCGCTCCGTCTGGCTGCCCTCCGTAATCAAACACAGGCGGTCGGACGCAGACAGGATGTGAGGTCAGACGAGGAGAGGAAGTGAGGGTGCGTGGGCAGCACATAAACAGAAGACCGAGGAGGTGAGGGACAGTGAGGACAGAGAGAGAGAGCGTGTGTCAGGGCGAGCTGGGCCTTCTCCGCTGGCCTGAACAGAATCACAAAGTCATAGCTTTATAATATATAATATAATATAATTATGTTTCCCATTAGCTGATCGTCTCATTGCACAGCTCCTGTCTTCCTCTGTGTCTCTGCTTCCATTGCTTTCATCCAATCAGATTCAGCCCCTGTGTCTCTATGTAACAGAGGCCCGAGTTCCTCCAGGTCGCTTCGCACATTAAAGTGTATTTAGTAAGAGTTCAGGTAGAAAGCGCACGGCCTGCCACTGGTGTGCGCGTATGTGTGTCGGCGCAGTGGGAAAGAGATTCAGGTCTGTGGTTGTTCTCCATATTAAACACTTAAGCAGCTGGACTCCGCAACCACAGCAAGTCATAACAGTCGGCGGTGAGGTAAAGAAGTAGTGTTTTTCAAACTTTATTACCGGTCTCTTCAAATGTTACATAAATCTCTTACTTCTGCCACAAACTTGGTGTGTTTGCAGACTTTTTTTCCCTCCCCAACTACTGTAGTGTAAGTCTGAAATTTCTAACTGGTTGTACCTGGATTGTATTATAATTATTTACTTTAATAGATATTAAATGTATCGTTTTTCGGTGACGACATCCTCAACAGGAACAGCCTCTGTCTAAACAAAAAGAGCCGGTTTTTCTACCATTTTTGTTTTTACTGAAAATGTAAAAACAATAATAATAATAATTTCTCCGGTGCCTGATGAAGCCTATTTCTCCCAGAGGATCTGCTCTTCAGCCATGCGTGCTGTTTGATCATTAACATCCTTTGTTTGCTGAACGTCGGCACCAGACAGGCAGCTACAGGACTGCGGCATTAAGCAGGCAGCGTTCTCCCTTTTCTCCCAGCTGGGATGAATGGCTGGAATAAGCCGGCTTCGTGCCTGGAGCTGTGTGTCTGATTGTGTCATTATTCTATAAAAAGAGGAAGGTTAGGTATTGTCCAAATAGATGAAAGGGGTTAAGTGTGTGGATAAATACATTTTTTTAAAAGCGTGTGAATGAGCCAAGGAGTGTAGCAGTGATGTGTGTGTGTGTGTGTGTGTGTGTGTGTGTATCACCTGTTTAACTCTATTCACGCTGCTAACTCCACTGTACGCTACCAGTAGCTAACCCCCCCCCCTCAATCAGTCATCTCCTGTAACCGGATACTGAGACACACACGCGCACACACTCCCTGTCTCTGCCTTTGCTTGCTTTTTAATTCCATCTAAAACACACACACACACACGCACACACGCACGCACACACACGCACACACCAGGAGGGTCAAGTTAAGGTTGGGCTTCCATGACATCACTGTTGCCATGACTCATAAGTGTACCCCCGGGCACGGTGAGGCCCTCTCACCCACAGAACCTGTCAGAGGGACACTTAGACATTGTCACACACACACACAATCTCACACACACACACACACACACACACACACCCATTTGCACACACACAATCTTTCATTCATCAATTTTGCTACGAGTGTACAGTGATCTCTAGTACAAGCTGTTTTATACACAAGTATACTGCAGCAGCGTGTGTGTGTGTGTGTGTGTGTGTGTGTGTGTGTGGTGGTGTGTTAATGTGATGCAGTCATGTACCAATAACATCATACTGACTTGGTCTATACAGATCTCGTAATGCTGACCCTCAAACGCATGCACACACACACACACACACGCATCCTGGTTGATTTACAGTGGTCAGACTCGATGGAGAAAGCGGGCCTCTTCTGGTCGGAAAAACATCAACAGCGGGGATCACGTGGGGGGGGGGGGCAGCGACAGCCTTCCATTATACACACACATACACAGACGCACACATGCACACACACACAGACTCACTCGCTCTCCTAACTACCCAGAGGGTCCAATAAATCACCTTTTACACGCATCATATTAATGCACCAGACCTGTACCTGGGTTTGTTTGTGCGGACGCTGCGTATCAAGAAGGAGAAACAAATGTATACAAAGCTCTAAGAGAAATATTAAGTCTTCTTTCTAGAGTTTAGTGATGAGACAGGCAGCGGCGTTGTGTAGTAAACAGTCATATACACGTGGCACTAAGTCGGCACTGCTGACGTCAGTGATTGACGTACGTGGTTGATTATTCACAGGTTTAGTTGATTGCAAAATGGTGAATAATAATGATTCATTTAATGATTTCTTCCCACTCAATTAGAAACAAGGTCTGTTTGTTTTATTTCATTTAAACAGCATTATGTGGGATGATTGGGTGTCCCGGCGGATTTTTGAAAGTCCCAATTTTTCCCTTTAGATTCAAACCCGATATGACAGGCAATGATCTGCCATAGTCTGAAGTTATCACTGACATCCTACTTTGGGACTGTGACATTTTTGGTTTTATTTAAAGTCAATTCATTGATTATGAACCATATGTGGACTCAATCTTCCAATGATCAGTTTAACAATATTTCTTTTATATATTCTTTTATTTTTTGATAACATCTGTTTTTGTCTCTGTCTCCTCAGATCATGATTCAGAGGGAAAGCGTGTTCAAGACATGCTTTGTACAATCGACAAACCACAGGTTGGTGTTCGCCACTCCCCCAAACGTCTGCATGCAGAACGCACACACACTTATAACCACTTTCCTCCATCGCCTCTTTCCAGTCATAACTGGAATTAGGGTAGCAATTTTAAGTTTGTCTCTGGCGTTAAACTGTGCTCAGTTTGGCCACATGAGGGCAGCGTCCGTTCATCTTTGCCATTCTCTTCCCACTCTGTCTTTTCCTGCTGAAGAACCCTTCATAACCCGTCCTCTAGCCCCCCCTCCCAGGAACCGCTTTCTCCAGGTCAAAGGAGTGTAGGAGGCTGTGCAATTGGAACATTTGATAAGTTTGAGGGGTTTAAAATTGGCAGTAAGAATGGAACTATGAGAGAGGTTTTTCTTTTTTCTTCCGGAGATGAGATGAGTGTGCAGCAACAATCCATTTGCTCGCATGACCTCATATTACCTCCGTCAGTTTTTTTCTTTTATTATAGTTGATACTAAGAAGAAAAATAAAAAGAAGGATAAGTAAGGACAATTCTGATATCTTCTCCTGTCATTGAGTTCCATTTACTTACTGTGTCCTGGTGGAGATAATACATTCAAAAGTCACATTGTAAAGTTTTTAACGATAAAAAGGTATTATTAGAAACATTTACTGGAGGTTTATGGGCAAAATGTACGGCCATGTCTCTGTGACCTAAACAAAGCTGTGTGTAAACAAAATATGTACCTTCAACAAGATTTTTTGAATATACGTTTGTCTCTTCAACCCAAACATCTATTCTGTCGGTTGTCAAGCAAATTGATTGTCATGGGCACGACTTAAAATGCAAGAAATGCGCTTTAAATGCCATTTATTATGCCAATAAAGCCAATTTAATGTTGCTCGTCCATGTACACAAACACAGCCATTGTATGAGGGAGATGGAACATTAGAAGAAGAAACCCTGTCGTTGATATATAGTACTTTCTTACAGCCTCAGTTTTAGTGGTTCGGTCATTTGTAGATGAGCCGTCTCTCCTGGTGAAAAGAAAAGAGCTCCACAAACCTCTAATGGCCTCCTTTGTTCTGTTCATCTGTATCTCTTTGCCATTTCTTGTTTGTTTGTTTCATTTCTTGTCTTTTCCTTTATTACATTTGTCCTGGTGTGTCACTGCTGTTCCCGCTGCTGCAGCTACGCACATCAAACTGCATTCATCATCATCGTGTCTGAAACCCTTATTTATGTATCCGCATTGCACATGTCAGCAGAGAGTGTGCATGTTTGTGAATGACTTGCACCCAGAGACAGACGGGGCTCTCTGGCATGTGGACACCGTGATGCGATCTCGTAAATACCTAATCATCATGATCAAAGGTCTGCGGCTCCCCCAGTCTGTCTCCCCAGACCGTCTAGCAATGGGTGTTTGGTTTGCAGACCCTCGGGGCGCATTTATCTCCATATTTAGTGGGTGCGTAGTCGTAGGAATAGCAGCCGACTATCACACTGAATTGGCTCACTCACGGTGCGCCGCATCCGAAAAGCCCATACACATGTAGGGCCGGGCTGGAACACGGCTGGATCTTTTTGGGGGGTTTCATTTGAATGTTCTTGTGAATTTCCAGCACAATTGATGGAAGGAAGGAGGAAGGAATCCGGGGTGATGTTTTCAATGACGCTTTTTTACAAATGCACGTACAGACATGATAGGGTTCAAAATGATTGATTGATGGAATGATTTTACCCACATATACATCAGGGAATCACCGCTGCCTCCAATTTAAGGGAGTAGAACAAAAAGGACACTTTTCTTCCCCATGAATTGTACGGCGCACATCTACTGACCAAATCTCATTTTGTGCTCGGGCGACTGCGCTTGGTCGAATTGTCTATGTAACATGGAATATGTACTTTTATGTGTTTCTTACAGGTCTCCAATGTGCAGGCGCGGGCTGCACGGCTGTCCTGGGCCCCCCCTGCTGCGCTGGTAAACAGGCACGGCAACGGGAAGCCGCTGTCCTGCTCCTACGAGCTCTCTCTCTCGGATAAGGGACGGGATGGAAAGTATCGCCTCATATACAGGTAGGGAACTCGCTCCAGGCGGAAAGTACAAAGCCAGGAACACATCCGGAGTACAGCGGTGGGACCTTTGTGCTTTGTTTGTATGTATTTCAGCGGCGAAGAATTGGAGTTCCATCTGAGCGACTTAAGGCCAGCGACGGACTACCACGTACGGTACGGACATTACAAATTGGGATCTGTCGTTTTGTACTACTTCCGCGTTGGCGTCTTATTAGATTCGTGGGGTTTCCACTAAATCGAGACGTCTCGCTCGTTCCAGGGTGTCGGCGATGTACAACTCGGCTCGGGGCTCGTGTTCAGAGGCCGGCTCGTTCACCACGCACTGCGGCGCCCCCGACGTCCCGCTAACCCCGAAACTCTCCCACCGCACCAAGAGCACCCTCACCCTACAGTGGAAGGTACGCCCGCTAAAACAGACACCCTCCCCCTTTACAGCGAGATGGCAATAGGTTTGGATGGTATTTACAAGGAGGTTATTATAAATCAACGGCATGGATCAAGAGTTCTTGATGTTTGTCTTCTATGTCTACTCTTAATACAGAAGTCACCTGGATTTCATCAGCACCGCAGCCCCTTATCAATATTGTTGTAATTGGTATTTTGTTTTTGCGCCGTGTCAGATTCTTTAATCCTCAGCTAATCTGTGTCTCTCTTGTCTGTGTCCATCCGTCTGTCGTCCACAGCCGCCAGGCGACAACGGTTCCAAAATCACAAACTACCTGCTGGAATGGGATGAGGTTAGTCCTCTCGCTGTCTTGTCTCGCGTCCATCCTCTGCCATTATCCTTCTTTGAAAAGCACCCATACGTATCACGGACGTTACTAAATGGGTGTTCACCTCCTCAGGGAAGATACGATGAATGCATGAATTGTGAGATCCGTGTCCACATCTCTTTCTTACTGCCCGGGATTTTTTTTAATTTCTCCCTCTACTTAAAAAATGTCTCCTTATCTCCCTCTTTGCAATCCCTCTTACCCCCGTCGTTCTCTTGACGTCTCCTGCAGGGAAAGAAGAACAGTGTTTTCAGAGAATGTTATTTCGGGAGCCAGAAGCACTGTAAGCTGACGAGGCTCTTCCCCGCCTGCGGCTACACATTCAGAGTGGCTGCGCACAACGACATCGGGACAAGGTACGGTTGCCCGTTACTGAAAAAACTTGCGCTATACACACACAAACACAAAAGTCCAGTCGTGCGTATGTCGCCACAAATAGCCCAGGAGGCAGATCATTATTTCTTGTTCCTTATTCTCATACGATCGGATGGATTGAATTTTCACATGAGAACCTGAGCGGTCAGTGGCCACAGCTTTAGTGAACAAACTATACCAACAGTACGGGAATACATTCGACCGTTGTCGCCCGAAACGCACCTTTGCATGACACACCGAGGAGAGAGACACCCGTCGACTCATTGCCTTTATTCTGCGTGTCGCATGTGTCCTCTCCCTCTTCTCATTTTCCCCTCCCATTTTCTCTCTTACCTCTCGTCTCCCTTACTGCCCCTCATTGCGGGCAAGCATCTGGGCTTGTGGCTGTTAGGGTGACGGATAGGAGGTGAACGGGGGTGAGCGATAGCAAAGGAGGGAGATGTCAGTTCCCTTGCTGAAATCAAAGCAGCCTTAATGCTGGTCATACATTGAAATGCTTTCTGTCCTGCACCTTCCCCTTCCTTTTTTCTCTTTTTCATCTGGCTCCTAACATGAATATATCCTTTTATTTAACAGCTCCACTATCCCCCTTCTAATAAACACTGACGCCAGCGTCCTTTTCTCCCCCTTTCTCTCCTCATTCCGCCTCCCTTCCCTCAGCAGAAATAATCCACAGATTGAATAATTTGCGTCAGCGTTTTGAACAAACGTCAATGTGTTTTTGTGCAGTGGCTTCAGCACAGAGGTGGTGTTTTACACCATGGGCACCCTGCCCGCTCTGCCGTTGGCGCCGCGGCTGGTCAGGGCGGGGGTTTCCTGGGTGACCTTGGAGTGGGGGCGCCCCGAGGGCAGTCCGAGCGAGGAGCAGCTCAAGTACACACTCGAGATCCAGGAGGACAACAGCGTGAGTGCCGCGCACGTGTGAACGCTGCGATTAAATGAAAACGTTCATTGGGTTTAGGTCGGTGGCACGGGGCGTTTTCCAAATGACAGGGATTTGATAGAGCTCGGTGCCGTCAGTTACGTCAAGCTCGCAGGAAGAGAGACGGGACGAACAACAATTTCAAACAAGAAGCGCTGTATTACAAAAAAAAAAAGATTACGAGAAAATATGAAAAATTGCTTGTTGAAATGAACAGCAGATGCACACAGCAGCAATTCCTATAAAGTACCAGCATAGACGCAGAAACACAGAACACCCTGTGTGCTTATGATTGAACGTGTAAAGAAGAAGGGACTCCCATACACTCCTTTGCCTTGTCACCAGCATGTATATGTAATGCAAAAGTCAGCATTTATTGCATCAATATGCTCAAAGATCTCCATTTAAATGAACGCATGCTGGCAGAAACACTACTACTACTGACTGTGTATCTGTGTCCGTTCTACCCACAGGGGATAGACTTTCATCCAAAGTACACTGGAGAAAACTTGACCTGTACTGTACAAGGACTGAAGAGGAGTACACAGTATAAATTCCGGGTAAGTGGCGTCACGACGTGTTTATGTGTTTTCTATTATTGTTATTTGGGCTTTTTTTTTAATCAGAAAGACGACTTATAGAGGCAGAGTGGAGACAGGGGAGAGGGGTATGATGTGCACAGATGGTGTCCCATCAGACTCCCGTTACCTCATTCTGTGCATGTGGACGTCGGAAGATCTGCACTCAGTGAGGTTTTCTTTCCATTACATTCCATGTTAAGACAACATCCATCACATCTAAGAAGGAATACGGCATTTGGATTCGACAACAATATAACCAATAATGAGAGAAGGCAATTTACCAGCCATTTAACAAGAAGAACTCGGCTCGGCTAAAAGCTGCGACAGCCGTTCGTAACGCCAGGACATTGTGGAACTGAATGTACCGACGATAGCAGCTTTTGCGTCAATGCTTCTGTGTGTGTGTCTTGTTATGAACCGTGTATTGTTGTGCAATCGTCTCAAACAGCCCTTCACACACAGACACACACTCTCATGTGCCTGTCATCACTGTCAGATGAGGCCGCATACACACAAAGAGACAGCCCTGTGTTGTTTGTGATGTTCAACCTGAGTGAACATCAGGAGGAAAAAAACAATAGATTTTCCATAGAATGGGATAATGAACGGAGTAATCTGAAGAAAAAGGATGGCGGAGGAGCCAGGTGATGCACGGGGGGGAAGTAGCAAAGAGAGTTATGGCTCCTATTAATCACACTCCATCTGTCCTCCATTTCTCCCCCTCACAAAACAATCCTTCCCCTGGATGTTGTCCCCCCTCCCCTCCCCCCCCCTTCTCCTCTCCCGCAGCTCATAGCATCAAACATGGAGGGAAGGAGCAGCCCCAGTGAGGTGTTGGTCTGCACCACCAACCCAGACAAACCGGGCCCTCCATCCACACCCTTTGTTACCGCGGCAACACCCTACGGATTTACCGTCACATGGGGTAAATATCCACACGCAGACGCGTGTGCTATACATTGCACATTTGCTAACACACACACACATGCAGGTGTGTGTGCAGAAACGCGCAACAAGTCACAGGCAAACATGGAATTCTCAATTCTTCTTTTTACCAGCATTCCCAATAATGTGTAGTTTCTTTGTAGATTGCTGAGATACTAAACATTGTTTCATATGTTTAGTCCTTACAAATAATAAAGAACAAAAACAGAAATTGCAATGGTTTACGATTGTCTAAGGATAATTTTAACACATTAGTCAAACAAAACAGTGAAATTGCAACTGCAAAGGGACATTAACATGCATCAACAAGTCCAGTTCACAAAGATCAGCGCTAATAGTCACAGGCGGAGTTGAATTATTGGCATTGTGTGCAACAGCACCGACTGCGATGTTGAAACACAGATGCGGTCTCTCTCTTGTCAGGTCAAAATTGTTTGCTTGAAGTTTTGAAGAAAGTTCTGCGCCTCGTTAGTCTGGAGCTGTAGTTTTCCGTCTCTTCCGTTGTTCTGCCTAGGATGTCCTTGGTGCGGAGATTGCATTCATACGTGGATAATTGCGAAATTAGATGAGTCACGAAAAGAAAGGAAAATTGCACCGTACTTCAAAACATAAACGCTGTGTTTGAGCCGTTTATACCAGCAGGAAAAGGACACTGAGACGGGACAAATAACAGTTGCAAGGTAATCAGATCGTTGGAGCAAATCCCGGTTGAAATCCATTCTTTGTCATTTGCCCTTCAGTGAAGATAAAATGATGGAAGGTTTCAAAATGGTATTGTTTGATATACTCAAAATAAAATACTCAACTTTAAATACAAACTAGCAGTATATCGCAGAATAAAATCATTCATTGAGGTGGGATCAATAACCTGCTGCCTCTGGGGTGTTCATGTGTTAAGTCTGCTTCCATCCACCTGTCCCGCTTTAGTGAGGCGGTCAGGGCACGCTGCCCTTCCTCCCGCCTTGTAAACATGGCACAGATCGTGCTGGATGTCTCTCGATCACCCTCACCACATTATTGATTTCACTCTAAAAGCTATAAGCACATCACATCTCCGTGCTAAACCGCCGTCTTTATCTCGTCAAATGTATTGGGATTTCTCCGCCAGGTGCATCCCTCCATTGTGTGCCGTGTTATCCCTTTTGCATATTTATTAAAAACACTAAAGCCGATCCATTACAATGTCTGTAATGTGTCTTTAAATGGTCAAAATAATAGAAAATACTACACTTTTTCTCTTCCTACTGAAGTTTGATCAGTGTGCTCAGATAGTTATGAAGGCTTTGGTTTGGCTTAAAGACAATTCATTAATTAAGAGTTATTAAGTTGTATTGATGCTAAATGTCATTAAAATCTCAAACCACAACTTAATATGTTAATGGAATAGTTAGAGTTATTTTAAACCTTTTCTATTGAATCCATAAAGTATAATTGGTGTTCTATGCATAAAGTTAACCCCAAACAAAAACAATGTTTCCATCGACAGATCCTCCCCAGGACAACGGGGGCTCGGAGGCTCTCACCTACCTGCTGGAGACCTCGGAGGGAGGCTCTGAAGGTACAATTTACATCCCTCTGTGTGTGCTTCTCTGTGTCCATCCGCACTCACATAATCACTTTGTGAAGCACAGCTCAGAATGTACCGTCCTCTCTGGCCCGTCCTCGCTCGCTCTCTTCATCCATTTCTCTCACTTAATCTCCTGAGAAGTATAGCGTCCATAATTCACTCTTTGTTAGCTTCAATTCAGCACACAGGTTTTCAGCATTTACCCGGATGGGCACTTAAACCAAATGTTCCCCTGTTTCTTTCTAGAGGGATATTTTCCTGAATCTGTACCCAAGCAATCACATCAAATACATTTAGTTGTTTATTGAAGAGCACCGTTGGGTAATAAAGAGTAGAGGAGAACATTTTAAGCTCATGTCTGAGTAGCTTCAAAAAGGGCAGACAAACCTCCAAGGTTATATAAACACATTAAAATATATTGTGCTTTCACGTACTATATATTCAATTATTGAACATCAGACACACACTAGACAGGGAAACATATACGCCTGTTACTAAACTGTTCTTTGTGTCCATATCCTCCTTTTCCCCTCCTCACAGTGAACTCTTTGTGTGATTTAGTGTGTTTCGTGTCTTTTGGTTAAACTCTCACTGAGCATTGTCCTTTTCATGTGCTGTGAGTTTTGCACAGTTACGTAAATAACTGAAGCAGCATAATCAGAACGTGTTCCACTCTCGCTGCAATTCTTTGCGTAAAGTTTGCATGCAGTTTGTGTAACTCAGCGTTTTTTGGTCTGTGCAGCTAGCCAATGGGATGTAGCGTACAGTGGTCCAGCAACAGAATGTGTGTGTGAGCGTCTCGCACCCGGGACCGTCTACAGCCTACGCGTGTGTAGCATCACCACCGGAGGACACAGCCCGGTAAGGACCAAACGCGCACAGAGGAAAAAACGGCTTCACGTAGTAAACCATCCTGCACCATAATAAACATTTCTGCCAGTCATTATTCAAACTGATCTGTGACTGTGTTTCCTTCTCTTTTCCTTTGATTCCCTGTGTTTTTGTCACCGCTCCTGAAGTGCACTGTTAGCGTCCCGGTCCGTACATTAAGCGTCCCACCGGGTCCCTGCCAGCCGCCAAGGATTGTGGGTAAACCCAAACACAAGGAAGTGCAGTTAGAATGGGGTGAGTGCAGACGCACGCATACGCTGTGATTATTTTCCTTTACCAGAATATATTTACATTTTTTTGTCAGGCATCTAAATTGCCCTCTGGCAGCCTAAAATGTCTCCCTGGCCAACTCGTTTTCTGCCTAAATGAGGCCTAATTCAGCCAATTAAATGCCTAACCTAGCCTCGTATCAGATTTAACTCTTCCAATGTCAACCCATTATTGCAGATAAGTAAAGTTATCTGTTGGCAGGGGAAAAGTGTTGTTGTTTTAACCGGTTTTAATAGTGCCAGCCACAGCACTGATCAGCTCGAATTCAGGCAGCGCTGATGCAATTACTTCCCTCCAGGTGAAGGTCACACATAATGTATTGGAACTGTTTGCCCCTCAGTCTCCATTATTTTTTTTTTTTTTACTTTCACCATACGGCAACCAAATTGGAACAGCTGGTGGAGGAAAGAACCCCCTGGTGATTTCATGTGTGAACACACCCCTCTCTCTCTCTCTCTTTGTCCCTGCAGAACCGCTTTACTCTGAAGGAGTGTGCGAGGAGTGTGTGTTCAGTCTGGAGATGAGTGAGGTTGACAGCGAGCCAGCGGAGGTGTACCATGGGTCAGAGCTGCAATGCACTGTTGGTAGTCTGTTGCCTGGTGCCACATACAGCTTCCAATTGCGGGCCGCCAACGAGGCTGGGGTAAGAAATACGAAGAATGCACACACGGAGCAGGAATACACTGTAAAAAAATGTCATTGTAAAGCTCTTTTACATTTATATATATATGTGTGTGTGTGTGTGTGTGTGTGTGTGTGTGTGTGTGTGTGTGTGTGTGTGTGTGTGTGTGTGTGTGTGTGAGAGAGAGGGAGGAAATATATTTTAATTCATGTTAAAAAATTAATAAATCAAGAGATAAATCAGAATTTGTTTTTTCTGCTGTCACCACAGGCATTGATTTAGCTTTTCAAAATGTATGAAAGCAAACTTTGTTTTGCACGGCTACACAATCCACTCAGCAGGTTGAGCGCAGGAACTGTGGAACCTCTTAATTTTATCCAAATATATAAAAATATATATTATTCAATATGAAACGTTTTTATAAAGCCACCCTCCCAGACGTCTACACTTCCACGTACACCGGGGCAGCTTCTTTTAGGTCACAGTGTCCCAGGCGGACGAACGCCAGCCGTGTTCCACAGCTCACGTCCCCTCGGATTGATTGTCCCCAAACTCCAGAGTGAATTTAGTATTCAGACAGCACACACACACACACACACACTAAAGAAATCGGCGGATCATGCAGAGGGCACAAAAAAACAGCACTGCGATAAGCAGGCAAACCCTGTGTGAACTGTGCTGCCCTTCCCGCCTGCGTCCGGCTAAACACGCGCCTCAAGGCTAAACGCCGCGGCTCTTCTCTTTCTCTTTTAGTTCGGAGCGTACTCTGAGCCGACAGAGGTGACGACTGCAGCGGGCCCTCCTGGCCAGTGCGGGGCGCCGCTCTTCATTCTCACCAGTAACACCTGCGTCACGCTCAACTGGGAGGTGAGACGAACACACTCACCGTATTCATCCAATGAATTTTAACGAGCAAAGGCAGCGTAAGAGGGACGAACGGAAGGTTACACAGAGGCCACCTTCCCCAAAGCGGTGTGAAGAGGCACAACCTCCTTCTCTCTGTTTCTACTAACCTAAAAGGCTTTTTTTCTGCCTCGGCTGTTGTGGACAAGTGGACCCAGGGGAGTGTTTAGTTTGTAGCAATCCGACTCGTCCTAGTTGATGCATCCACTTTAAAAAGAAAGCCTCCGGTGTTTAATTGAATAAAGCCCGTCTCTACTGATGTATTCCTTATTAGCCCTCGGCCCTGTTTAATGCGGCACTGTATTTGTGTCAGTATTTATTATTGCCAAGTTCAGGCTGGTAAGCATGTGTGTGTGTGTGTGTGTGTGTGTGTGTGTTTCAGAGTCCCGAGGGCTCGGGCACAGACATCTCTGAGTATCGCTTGGAGTGCGCGAGAGAAGAGGAACCCATGGAGCTCATCTACTGTGGAGCTGCAACGCAGTGTGAACTGTCTGACCTCACACCTGCCACAGATTTCTGCTGCAGGCTACAGGTAACACGCAAAAAAACCCTACTTATGGGTAATAATTACGAGCAAGCCGAAGTCCCGTTGACGAGCCTCTGGTTGGATGCGTGGGTGCGTGGTTGGATGTGTGGTTGGATGTGTGGGTGCGCGGTTGGATGCGTGGTTGGATGTGTGGGTGCGCGGTTGGATGCGTGGTTGGATGTGTGGTTGGCTGTGTGGATGCGTGGTTGGATGTGTGGTTGGATGTGTGGGTGCGCGGTTGGATGCGTGGTTGGATGTGTGGGTGCGCGGTTGGATGCGTGGTTGGATGTGTGGTTGGATGTGTGGGTGCGTGGTTGGATGTGTGGTTGGATGTGTGGGTGCGCGGTTGGATGCGTGGTTGGATGTGTGGTTGGATGTGTGGGTGCGCGGTTGGATGCGTGGTTGGATGTGTGGTTGGATGTGTGGGTACGTGGTTGGATGTGTGGTTGGATGTTCTGTGTTCTGACTTATTTATGTTCTTTCCTGTTTTCACATGTTCTTACCTCATGTTTCTGCTGAATAAATAAGTGTCCTTACACACACACACACACACACACACACACACACACACACACACACACACACACACACACACACACACACACACACACACACACACACACACACACACACACGCTGGCTCCCTGACCAATGAACCCTCTGAAGCTATAAATCCACTGACAGCATGGTTTAATGACTTTTCTTTATGTGCTCATTATAGTTCAGAGGAGAGCACAAGGTGTGTGCATGTGATTTGTGTTCATCTGTAAAACAAAAAATATGTACGTGGAGGACAAACCACAGAAAAATAATTTACTTGGTTGAACTCTGTGTGACTCCTCATGTCCTGGACCTGGATGTTGGTCTGCTGAAACGTGGTTTGAAATCCGCATCGATAAATAAAACATTCCTGACATTGAAAAAATACTTACTCATGAAGACATAATAATAATGCTGAAAAATAAGTGGTCTTGATGTTCTTTCTCGACCCTTTCATTTATTCCGCTGTTGTCTGCCTGACAATTATCAGCCACAGTGTCCATTTTTTGTATTTTAGCTTTGAATATCCTTCCGATGTTGCTGACGTTGAGGCATTACAACATATTACATCCCGGAAGCAATTGAAGGGAATTTAATAGTCTACTTGAGGAGAATATACATGTGTAACAACACAACGAATATTCTTATGTGCTTTCACTACTAATTTGAATTTTTCTCCCTTCACTGGTTTCCTTTTCTTCAACTCTTTGTCAATTATTTTCTGTTTTAATCTAATTATCTGTGTTTTCACCTCCCTCCACGTCTTTTCTGTCCTCGGCTTCCTGCACTGCTTGCCCGATCTCTTTCACCCCCCTCACTTGACTCTTTTCTGTTTTTTTTTTGTTTTTGTTTCACCTCAGGCGGTGAATCAGGCAGGCGCTGGGCCTTACAGCGACCAGGTGAGTTTCCGGACCCCCGCGACAAACCCCGACCCGATCACCTCCCTCACCCTCCTGGAGCTGCCGACCCCCCCGGAGTCGGGTCACTCCCCGTCCACCTGCCTCCTCCTCAAGTGGGACGAGCCAAACAGCAACGGGGCGGAAATCACCTCCTACGTCATCACCCTGGAAGACCAAACCATCAGCGTGGAATCAGGGACGAGTCAGCTGGTCGCAGGCCTGCAGCCGGACAGCGAGTACAGGTACCGTGTGCGGCGCGATGCGTAACGAGTGACTAAACAAACAAGCGTCCCTTTGATCGGGGGTTAGATGCTGGAACATTTGAAACTCACTGGCATAAACTACTCGCCGTCTGTCCGTGAGATGCTATGGTCCTGTACTTTAGGGGGTAAATAGCCGGGTTGTTTACGTTCTCTCCGGTTCCCCGCAGTGTGTTACATGAGCGTTAAGCAACAGGTTGTAGGATGCAGTGGTTGTGTTGTGCTCGAGCTCACATCGTGTGTGTGAGCAGCGAGGTCAGACCCTGTTTCACTCAAGCAAAAATAAATATTACTTTTACTCTTGAAAAATAACAATACTGTTTTGCTTGTGTGTGTGATTATGCGGTGGGTTCTTTAATTGAGGGGGAAGCGTGTGTGTGCGTGTGTGTGTGTGTGTGTGTGTGTGCGGGGAGGGGGGGGGCGGTCGAAGGTAGAGCGGCGCGTGAAGAGGCGCGGCAATGACACACCATTGTTTTTATTCTAGGATTGTTTTTGTGCCGATGTCACTCTGCACTGTTGCATAACAGCTGCCACAGAGGCAGAGCGCTATTCATATACACCTGTGTGTGTGTGTGTGTGTGTGTGTGTGTGTGTGTGTGTGTTTGTGTTTGTGTGTGTGCGCACCAGAGTCTGCCGTTAGGACTGTGTGTGTGGCAGTGACGGTAATTGTGGCTGTTGTTTACAGCAGTGCGGCGTACTCAAATAATATTATTTGTTTTTCATTTTGCGTGTGTAGCTCTGGGAAGGACTGCCGTCCATTTCATTTTACTCTGTTGGCGAGCGTGTGCTTCAGTGCAGGTTTTAAATGTCTCATTGTTGCTCTTCTGTTTTTCCTTTCCTCTGTCTTTACTGGCGTCAACAACAATCTCCTTTTAACAGAACATTTACCATTTTTATCTGGTTTTCTATGCTATAAAAAGTAATAGTAGTACACCCGAACCACCTAAAAAATATTCAGTTTTACATTTCCCGTTCTCTTTGATAACAATTTAGTTTAATTTATAATTTTAAAACAAATAACTGCCAGCATTACTCATGATTGTGATTACTCATTATTGCACCAGTCCATTACTAATGTTTAACACTAGGTAGAAAAAGTCACACACAGATTACAGATTCACTAAAGAAAGTACTCTTTTAACACAAAATGTCTAATAAAATATATAAAGGACACAGTGCATTGCTCGCTCATCACTAAAGTAAATGTATTCACATGGACTATTTTCATTCGACTAGCTGTCATTACCTGGAGCGTACAAGAAGTGACTAGTTATGGATTGTAGTGTTTTGCTCAGCGTGAGATATTTTCTTCCTTAAACCTAATTGTGCTCATGTATCATCTTTTGTTTATCTTTTCCTCCATTCCACATTGAAAAAAACAAAACGCATCCGTTCTGAAGTTTGAAATGTAAAACGCTGAGTAGGTGTAAACCCTCATCATCAAAAGCTAAAATCCTTCATTTCCTTCTCTTCCTTTTCTATCCCTCACTGTCTTTTAACTTGACACTTCATTCGGGCCGCGGAAGGAGGTTTAAGCTGCCCTTTCTCCCCGTCCCCCGCCCAGCTGCATTGATTACAATGAAAGGTTATAGTTACAGAGAATCGGCAATTAAATGCCAGACGGTAAAAGCTCACTGACCACCTGAGGGCCTCTGATATGGATGCTAATCAGCTCGTCAGACATTGGCCCAAAAGGGGTGTGAAAGGAAGGGGGATTCCGAGAAGAAAGGCAGCGGGGGAATTAGAAAAACAAAGATCAATTTCTCTTGGTGCATTTTAATCACTAGTACATCTGTGTGTCCTCGTGTGTGTGTGTGTGTGTGTACGTGCCTGCTAGTGTCTCTCATGATATGGGTATTCGGTACAAAGGACGTGCACAAGAATTTTCTCTAAAGCGTTTATCTCTCAATTGTTATTTGAGAAACATTCACCAAGCCGGAGAAAAAATAAAGAATGTCTCTCACTTACTATTTTCAAGCAGTAAACCTTGTAAAATCATTTGCAGCAGCATTTGCTCTTTCCATGAACACGTCTACAACGTCAGACATATTTTAGTGTCATCCTGCAGAGTATTTTGAATTGTGGCGTGGTAGTAAGAGAAGAAAGTACACACATATGTGAGGTCAAGTTCACTGGTGAGAACACTCACACGGATACATAATAGACTATGTACTTATGCGCATGTTCTTTTGGTGTGAATGTGATGCAGTAATGCCATTTCTAAAGTAAAAAAATAGACATTTCAGAGTAACGTTGTGTAACAATCTGTCTTGCAGCGTGCACGTCCAGGCCGTGAATGCCTTCGGCTCCGGTCCCCTGAGTCAACCTCTGCTGGCAAGGACACGCCCCCTGCCTCCAGCCCCGCCTCCTCTCGAATGCTCAGCGGCCGGCCCTCAGAGCCTGAAGCTGAAGTGGGGGGAAAACGGCAACACGCACACCCGCGCCCTGCTCGCCGATGACCTGGTCTACACACTACAGATGGAGGACAAGAACCACAGGTGGAGTGCCAACACACGCGTCTGTACTGCTCTCCTGTCGCCGCTCGGCCCGTGGTGCTGATGGAGAAGGGATCCATCTCTCCGCATTATGCTCGGCCTCATACAGACAATCAAGATCAAAAATCCACATGGATTTACACGTACACGTCATGATAAACAGTTGAGGCTGTTTACGTTCTGTTCACTGTACGCGTACATCATCGTCTCCCAGGACATTTATAACATTAGATTAAACTTCTAATATCTTAAAAAAAAAAAAATAATACGCAAGAGCCCCTTTGCGTGTGCCTTTTCACTCCTTCTTATGTGCGCCGACCAATTTTTCTAGACTAGCATCAAACGCTACACAAGCCTCCTGCAGCCCGCAAGGCTGCGATTGGTCTGCTAACTACATTCTTCACGGGGTCTCACATTTCCGTTTTCCTAGCATAATACCGCCATTATTAAAACAAATATTTTTTACGAGAGAACGGATCAGATTGAAGAGCTTTTGTAGTAAGAAATGCGTAAATATGACCACTTATACAAGCCGTCATTGGGGGACTACAAGGACGCGCGGATGGCCTCCGATTCATGGAGGGAGATCTCCGCAAACGCCCGTTTGCCGGTCGAGACGTGCACCAACTTGTGAATGAAAATATGGGACAAAATGTGTCCGTGAAAAAAAGGCGATGAAAAGCAGCAATTAAAACGAGTGCGTCGACACAGAGTGCAAAGCCAGCGGCCATTCGCCTCTGATCTGGATCTCTAATGGCAAGTGGAAAGCCAGTTCCAAAGCCCCATTGTGTGAACCAGCCATTATGCCATTCCCACACACACACACACACACACACACACACACCGCGACTGGAGAAAAAACAGTGACGCAACTGGAATGTTTACATTTATAACTCTGACATTCAAGATAAGGATCTATTTTATCCAGTCTCAGCCACAAGCGGAGATTGGAGCTGTGATTGTGTGGAAGTGCTCTCCAAACACTTTACTCAAAACTGCCCAACTAACAGCTAACAGTCAATATGGCAAACAAGGACCCGGAAGGGTCAATACCACACACACACACACACACACACACAAACACTTGGTGGGACTGCACATCAGCAGCCTGAGAGGAGTTAGGGAGCATGTGTGCGTGAATGCATAGCTAGAGCTACGTGTGTCGGTCCTGCATGTGCAGTAACCAGATGTACCAACGAATGGTCACGTCGAGGGCATCTGGAGCCAGCTGGGGAGCAGCCTCCAACAATCAGCCCTTTATTTAACTGACTCATCAGACAGGTGCGGCAAAGAGACAGGCAGAGTGGGGAGAAGGACACATGTCGGACCAGAGAGGGAGACGCATATGGGAGGATGGGCAGAACCTTTGCTTCATTCATGCAGAAAGAACAAAGAGGATTTGGGTGGAATGAGAAAGGCAGGGACAATGAAGAAGGTAACTGACCAACCTAAAAAAGCCCCTCGCACCAACCTGTCAGATGATCTCCCTCCCCGCCTCTTATCGAGCCCGCTGCCATTCTGATTGGCCCTCTATCGGTGTTCAATTGCCATCACGTTGGCCCCCAGGTACCTCGGCACGGTACACGATGGCAACCTTTCCGACGCACGCGGCCACTCAGAGGCACGCCATGTACGTTGGCACAAACACACACTCTGCCAGCCAGATGAAAACATATTTGACAGTTTAGAGGCTTCTGTTTACCCTTTTCTAATTGCCACAGTGATTGGAATGGAAATCTGCTAGTCGGCGTATGTTGTGCTTTCGGTGACGCTGCTGGCACGCTCGGGGATTTGCATTTGCCTGCATTCACCCAATTTGGATCAAGAAGGTCCGTTTGTGTTCCACGTGAGCTTTTTGTTTTGTCTGTGTGTATATATAGCAAATTATTTAAACCAGTAGAGGTTATATGAAATAAAGGGAGTTTATTAAAAAGTTTACACTTTGCCATTCCAGTTCATACATTTTGATTCGTCAAGAGGTTGGAAATTACATTAAGAGAATATTACATTTTTGAAATGTAGTTATTGATATTCATTTTCAGTTTGTTATCTTTATTGGCATTGCTGATCGTAATGTATCAAGGGAGATTGCAAGGGCATTTTGGAAAAAACGGAAAGGATCAAATCCATAAATTGCTCTGTAAGCAAACATTGAATAGCCAGCTGCAATTTTGTCTAATACAATTTCACATTTGGCCAATAAATTCCATCAGTGTCATTTAACCAAATAGCATTGCTGTTTATTTATGTTTTTGACATTGGTTGTCCCCGACTCTGTCTCTCTCGCCGCATCTCGTTATCTCTGGACGATCTCATTCATTTTTATTCATCCCAATTCATTGTTTCTTTGCTGCATTGCCTCCCTCCCACGTCCTCTTTCAACCTTGTTGTTTTTCTCGCTTCCGCCCTGCTGTCTTTTGTGGGGGTTATAAGATGATATTCAAAGCGGTTTTCTCAGGTCCTCTATAATAAATCCCTTTCCTCCTCTCCGTCCACTCTTATCTCGCCGTCTGCAGACTTGTTGCTTGTGTTCTGTCCTCCCTCCCCGCTCGCGGCTTCATCTTTTTCTCATTATTCCAACACTTGTGTTACCCTTTTCATAAGCTCTGAACTTTCAAGTTTCTTCAATTTTAAAATACCTTCTGTCCGAGGATACGGGAGTGTAAGGACGCCATGGCAACCAACGCAGTGCAGTGGCTTAACCCGCCTGCTGTCATATTTAGATGCAAGCGGAAGCAGTGGGGTAGAGAATCTATTGCAACGTCTCACCCGTTCTTCTTGTGTCCTTTCTTTATTTACACACACCCGTATGTTTTTCCTCTCAGCAAGCAAGCAGTTTGGCCTTTTTGAAAGCCCAGCTTTATCTCTCTCTTCTTTTTTTGTTTGCGTTTCTTCTGTGTCTACAAAACAAAGTTGCATGATGCTGTTAGTGTAATGTTGTGTTGGGAAATAAAGGACTGGCACAATCAAAGTAGCGTTTTAGGACGTTTGCATCTGAAATTGAAACAAGCATTATAGTTCCACCACTATAATTAAAGGAAATAAAAGATAGAATTGTATTTTATGATGTCAGTACAATATTGACATTCCTGTGAATTACAAGATGAGGAAAAACCGATGATCTTTGTCTGCTTCTGGCCGCCCTGCTGTGCTCCCGGTTGTGGTTGATTTAGCTCAGGACGGAGGACGCCGTTCACCTCATTAACTCTGGCCCTGGTGATGTGTGTGTGTGTGTGTGTGTGTGTGTGTGTGTGTGTGTGTGTGTGTGTGTGTGTGTGTGTGTGTGTGTGTGTGTGTGTGTGTGTGTGTGTTGTCTTTGCTCTGCTGATGGCTAATTGTTTTGCTGATGGAAAATTACGATGATGGAAAAATTGACATATTTACGTGTGGTGGTTTGAGTCTACAGAGAGAGGGGACAAGGGCGCACATGATGTAGTATTAATTCTGTCGGCGCCGGGGGGCCGCGGGGTGTTAAGACAGCATGGCAAAGGATTAACAACCGCATCATATATCAGCGAGAGGGACGCTTCACGTCTTGCAAGGGCAGCTGCATAAAGAGCTCACCTGGAGTTATAGCCCACTACAGAACAGTGACCTCTCTTAATTCTTTCCTCTTACAGCAGGTCCTGCATCATCATCTCCTCACTACGATTACCAGTCACCTCGCTTTTTATTCCCCTTTATTTCTCCTCTTCTTCATACGCGCTTCGGTCTTCCTCCTTCCATCTCTGCCTCCCCTTTTCCTGGCCTCCATTACTTTTGTCTCTCTCGCTGTCGTAATCCTGACGTTGCACAGACGTTAGCCTCCCTGGGCTGAAAGGCTGAGGGCGGAGATAAATAACCACCTTTTCAGCTCAAATCCCCATTTCTCTCCGACTCCCTCATTCAGTCACTTATCATCTCCATTCCTGTCCATCAATCCATCCATCTAGCCAGCCAGAAGGCTTCATTAGATGTGTGACTTTGGCCTGTCAGTATTCCTCCTGTGTTTTATAAATCACCCCTATCTTTGTGGAGACGCATTCTCCTCTCTTCCACACCGGCATCCTCGATTCTTTTCAAGGTCTCAACTAAGCAACAACAAAAGTAGCAAAAGAACTGTGATACATAAAAGCGTGTAAACGGTATACTGGTTCGGCGAGTAACGTAGTGCACCAGGAACTGCAGAGCAGAGTTAACTGGTAACGCCTTCTGTGTGCACTCACTGAAATGTCAGAAAATGTGATCCCGATAGTTGATAAGTTGTTGATAAGTGCAACCCAATTATCGATGCCTCGTCCCTCACCGCTCTTGTTATCCAAGTTTTTTTTACTGACTTTATCTATCATCACATCCCTCCAATCTTTTCATAACACCATTTCTCCTTCCTCTCACCTCCACATTGGTCCTCACCTTCCCCCTTATCTTTGACTTCCCCTTCTGGATTTGTGATTGATTTATATATTTTTCTTGCTCTCTATTGTACAGGTTTGTGACGATCTACCACGGCCCCAGCCACACCTACAAGGTCCAGCGATTGGCTGAGTCGAGCAGCTACATCTTCAGAATACAGGCCATCGGGGATGCAGGGGAGGGCCCCTTCTCTGACACGCACACCTTCTGCACCACCAAGTCTGTGCCACCTACCCTCAAAGGTAAATGGATCTCATAGTGTGTGTGTGCGTGTGTGTGTGCGTGTGTGTGTGCGTGTGTGTGTGCGTGTGTGCGTGCGTGTGTGTGTGTGTGTGTGTGTGTTTTGCTGCTCCATGGATGATGCAGCACTTTTTTTTTGCAGCTATTTAATTTAATTGATTGCCAAAAAACCTCTCTCGCGCCACCCGAATCCTGTAAACTGAGAGGCTGCAGCTGATTATACCGACAATAGTCACAGTGAGGAATATCCTCACAGGGGCCATACACGGAAAGTATTATGGGGTTGACTGTGATGCTGCGAATGTGCAGCACAGCATTGACATATCCATTAAGAAGCAAATAACAGCCTCATGGGTCCGAGCCGCTCCTCACACTGTTAGCACGGGGCCTGTGCGCTGCACGGTCCGCTGCAAATCCCCCTGTACTCAGAAAAATGGAGGGTCAGTTGAGACAACCCAATGAATAGGTCCACGATTAGGGTTTACTCCAACACATGCTGTTTTCATCAAAGCAGCTGATGCAGTCAGAATTTAATTATAATAGAAAATAGCAATAAAATCCACGAGTTATAAATCCACCGGAAAAATCATCACACATACATTTTTCGCCTTTTTTACTAAAATGACAAAAATAATCACATGAATGATCTATTTTCTGTTGTGATCCAGGAGGATCAGTTTAGTCTAAAAAGCTGTTAACATGGCCGCTCTGTACATTATTAAATAATTTGGGTGCCTGCTGCGTTGGTTCCCGCCCCTCCTGTATGCTTTACATTAACACACTGCTCCTAAAGGCTTAGGTTAGCTTAAATACAAAGGTACATTGATTCAAGTATTACTGCAGGGAGTCCATAGAATTGGTTTATGTTAGGTTTATAATCATGTTCCGGTGGCATTTATTCCAAACAGCTCCCAAAGTCCAGCAGCTGGAGGGCAACGTGTGTGAGATCACATGGGAGACCATCACGCCAATGAGAGGAGACCCTGTGAGCTACGTGCTGCAGGTGCTGGTGGGACGCGAGTCGGAATACAAACAGGTTTGTCGAGCACACTGTCGACACACTCGCGCACTAAATCGGGCCATCTGAGGGAAATGCTGCGAGCTCCTGTGTCGCTGCAGTGCAGAGCACATGCTTCGATAAATTGGTTCCCACCGCGAGGATATTTTCTAATCCCCCCCCAAGGAGCCGTAAAAGTCACTTTGCACGGATGGGGGGGGCATTGAAAATAAAAACAAATTGAGAAATAAAACACTATGACTTCCCTGAGAGAAGGAGAATTCTGAAATTGAGGATAATTGAAAAGCCAGCTGTATCTCTGTTTTTTGGAGGATTTTCATAATAACACAGATAATTAAAATAAAATTTCTGGCTTCTCCTAAAATATAACGCTGAGGAGACGGCAGTTATAGAAATGACACACTAGTCGAGGACGTTTTCCTCTCTGTTATTAAATTCCTGAATGGTTGGAGGGAAGAACCGCTGATACTCACCGGCGGACAAAGCAGCAGCTGTGTGTCTGTCCGCCGCCAACACAATTGTCTGCTATATTTCCCCCTTTGTGTGTTTTTCCCTTTAGTGTAGTCTCGCAATGAATGAGTGAACACACACACTACTCTTTTTTTTTTTTTTTTTTTTTGCAAACTCCCTTCATGAATAAATCAAATAGGGACATTTGAAGGAATTCTTTTATTTAGATTATATTATAGATTTTCCTTGACCATTCTAACAAGAAAAACCAGACAGCACCAGCACTGTGTTGTTCACGAGGGGACCAGCAACCATTCCAGCATACGCCTCAGAACTATATTGTTGAGTTAAGAGGGGGTGACACATTACCCATAATCTTACAAAATTGGATAGTTACTTTCATTTCTGCCTAGATTTCTCGAGCTGAACATGACTACAGGAGGAGTGGAAAACAACAGAAACTATTCTCCTCTGCTGCCTAAATACTTTGTTTTTCCCCGATTCAATGTTCTCATTGTTGAATGTTGTCAATGTTGTTCATGTAGCCCAGTAAGAGGCAATCCCTTTTTTGAAGAAATCAAATTCATGTCTGTGTAGAGCAATGTTAATGGCCGGCATACATTTTTATTTAAATTTATAAGAAATTATGCGACAATCACTGGTCATTCGCTTCTAACAGCGCATACAGCTACAGGCCAATTCCAGTGACTTACTAGAGAATAATTGGGTAATATAATTAACTGACTGGTTAATTATCTTACCCAAGGTCATACCAACAGTACCGACTGGCAGGTTTAATTCATCTAATACTCTGCAACCTTTTTTTCATCAGTTGTATTTTGATAGTGATGTGATTTTTAAGTTGTATGTTTGTTTGTATAGCATCAAGCCATTTTCCTGAACATCTTTTGGTCAATGATGATAGAAAACAATTAGGTTAAGTTAAAATATGTAGACAATCAAGAAGTCATCAGAACGGGCTTTATTACTTCTCATAATGAGTGGTGACAGTAACTCCTAAAATGTGATTGGATCAGCCAGATGTGGCAAATCAGACATGTTCAATAAAGAAACGAATGGAGAAATGATGAAGTTTAGATTTTTATTTCAAAGATGAATAGCTTGATTAATAGCTTCTCCATAGCAATAGAGAACAGCTGGAATCTATTCATTTATGCATATATTTCCTTTGTGAATGGGTACCTGCTGAGAGCTGCAACCTGCACACACTATGAAAATAAGCAAGTATGTCACAGTGACCGAAGAAAGCATGCAGGTCTCCATCCAAATACCCAACTAACTCATTTCACTCCTGAGCACTATAAAATAAATGAACTGTTAATATGTTTTAAAAATATCACCCGACGGAACATCGATGTCAACTAAGAAACCGTATATGATTTTACAACCAGGTCCATTAAACTCTCCATCTTTCTCCCCCCCTCGCAGGTTTTTAAGGGAGAGGAGGGCACGTTCCAAATTTCTGGTCTCCAGGGCAACACAGACTATCGTTTCCGCGTGGGAGCCTGCCGCCGTTGCCAGGATACGTGCCAGGAGCTCTGCGGGCCACTGAGCCCCTCCTCCTTGTTCACGCTGCGTCGCCAGGAGACGGCATCGTCGGGGGAGCCGTGCGCCGTGGAGACGGGCAAAGGCGCGGGCCTGATCTCGAGCGACGAGCGCTTCGCCGCGCTCATCGTGTGCGTATTCGCGGGCTTCTCCATCCTCATCGCCTGCTTGCTACAGTACTTCTTTATGAAGTGAGGGAATTTTAGCTATAGGATAGAAAGAGAAAACAAAATCACAGAGAAACTTTTAAACATACGTCTATGAAAGAACCGAACAAAATCAAAAAGAAACACTTGACGTACTTCTAAATCGATCTTCTTTTTTATAAGTCAAAATATCGATTCTGGCTTTCCTCGCCTTGTTCCTGTCGTCTCCTGCCTTCACTCAGTTTGGTCCCGTTTCCCTTTACGTCTCTGTTGTCGTTGGAATATTGTCATTATCTCATCTGCTAAGGATTTCTGTTGAGGTCTTAGCTGTACCACGGTTGGGAAAGAACTCATAATAAAGCCTTAAAATAGCTTTGAGCAAAGCAGTTGCTCCTCAGACTGACTTGCATGTTTTTATCTTGTATCTTTTTAAAACATATTTGACTAGAGAACGTGTATATTTCTTGACGGTCTTTGCCTTACTTTTTTTTTTTTTTTTATGTTTAATTTTTTTTTTGCTGTAGTCTTTATTCATTTCAGCCATATTCCAACGTAGGCTATACAGCTTTAGCCGTTCATACCGTATTATTCAGTTTGCTACGACTCTACAGACTGTCAGTAAATTCATGCAGTTCACACCTGCTCAGCTTTTAACATTCAATCACTCACTCATTCAGCTACCAAAGTGATGCAATCCGTGTGTGGTGTAAGATGCTGCTATCCTGTGATTTTATTATATCTAAGAAAGAATGGAAAACCAGTAATCTAATATATATACACACAATATTATATATGTTATATCAAATCTATGATGCTATAAAAGTGATGTAATATAAGTGATGGCGATGTGAGGTCTGCAGAACAGTGCGAAAAAGGGCATCTAGGGGCTCACAAACAGCAGCTCTGAGGTCATTTAAGCAACTCGAAGAAGACCTTCAACACTGGTCTCGGATCAGAATAGGAATCTTCGTAGGTATCCGAATGTTTGGCATGAACTGGCTCCCGCGATTAGGAAGCCGTGCTGGGATTGTAATTTGCTGCGACTTAAACAGGAAAAGGCCTGGCTGAGCGTTTGATTGGCGCTGCCGCGTCCGACCACCTCAGCCACCATTACTCCAGCCTGCTTATCTGTAGCTTTACTAGCATTAAGCCCGCTAAGACCCAGAGGTGCTAAAAGCCTGCCAGCTAGCCGCGCTTCTCACAGCTCTTTGTGTTAAAAGCCATTAGGAGTTAGCTTGAGCTGCACCCCAGAAGCCCCCCCCCCCCTCACCTCCTCCCCAGCCAGAGTAGTGCTGAAGCTTACTTTCTCCTTCCAGCTAGTCTGTGAATCGATGCATCGGGAGACTGTTCCCCTCTGTTGTCCTCCACTGCCCATAATGACCTGTAATTACCTTTAGCTCTGCCTGCTCTTCTCCTGCTTCCATCCACCCCATCTTTCTGCCATGCTCTCTCTCTCTCTCTCTCTCTCTCTCTCCTGCTCTGTCTCTTTGTCTCTCTCTCTCTCTGTTTAAAGGTGCTTTATTGACATGTAATCAGAGCAGTAGCGAGTCTGTGGTCACTCCTCCGACGGACATGTTCCCTGGAGACTTGAACTAATGTTCACTAACCAAACAAGCATTTGACAGAACACAACTTAGCAGAACCGGGCATTCTAACCCCCCACCCCCTTTCACCCCAGCCCCAAAATACCAAGCCAAGGTACAGCCCAGTACATACACTGATGATCCAAAGAAGTCACCCTGACCCGCTTGATTAATGCGTGGCATGTCTTTAATTGTCAAGTGGGTGCGGGAGGGGGGGGGGATTGGGTGGGAAGGGCGTCGCCGTAGGTTAGCGCCGCCAGCCGGCTCTGATTGGCAGCCTGTAATGTACCTCAGGGATAAGGCCTTACAGAGGGGCGATCCAACCCTGCCATTCGCGTTGCGGTCGTCCCGTTGGTGTCCCCCCCCTCCCCCCTCGTCTCTCCCTGTCTTCCTCCCTCCCCTCTATCCGTTCTTTCATTTCGTTGATGCTGTATCTAGTCCTCTGTCAATGCTGTGCCTTGCTCCTGTACGTGTCAGTAAGCAAAGTGGTTTACTAGCTCAACAAACCTTTGCCAAAGTCGATGGGGAAGTTAAGATAGAGTTCTTTTCTAGGTTTTTATTTATACTATATATTTGCATACAGTACTTTACATGCCAATTACAGTGCAATCTCCATTTATTTATTGTTTAAAGATTAAGAGACCAGTGTAGTTATATACTAATTTTTTTCCTTGTAGCATGTTTTTTTTTTGTTTTTTTTAAGTGGACGTATGTTAGATTGTATGATTAAGGCCAGCATTCCTTATATCAGTAACCCTTTAAGTATTTCTCTTACAGCTGTTGGGAACCTTTTAGTCCGTGCAGTTATCATTGCCGTTTCAAACATGTAACCAAATGCCTATGTGTTCTGTTTTTC
Organism: Gasterosteus aculeatus; assembly: GCF_964276395.1. Lineage (NCBI taxonomy): Eukaryota > Metazoa > Chordata > Actinopteri > Perciformes > Gasterosteidae > Gasterosteus > Gasterosteus aculeatus. The sequence goes on from NC_135703.1 coordinate 11,314,119, forward strand.
ATCTCCTGTTAAGGCCGTGCACAGCCGAGCAGTCCTTGTAATGCTTAGAGAGACAGGTAGCAAAGCAAGACCTTAGGGTCAGTTCAAGTCATCTGTATTGGGATAAACATCGATGCCTTTGGCTTTTTTTTTTTTTTTTTTTTTGGATTAGTGTTGTAATGAAGCTTCTGATATCTTTTGACTGTGTTATTGCCAAAGTGCAGGCTTCTCGTGTCCACTAGATGTTGCTTTTGCAGTCGTCTAAAAGGGTTCTGTGATGTTCCTCTGTAACGACACAGCATTACGATTATTATTATTGTTATTATTCTCTCAAAAGGAAAAAAAAAAACATTAACTTGATCTGTGATTATGCTTCTTTTCATATTATCTTTTATTATTTTGTTTCGTAAAGCTGAATGTGCCATTTTGAAATGTAGCCCCTTTCAATGGAGAGTTTTTAACACAACCTGATTTCACACTAAAAGGTAAAAACAAAAGGAGAAAAAAAAAAGGCAAAAACAATCATACGATGATTTCCGGCAGATGATGACAATAATATTACCGATTCCTTGTTCAGGCTAGTGCTGGTATAGCAGTAGTTAGTATTTTGTATCCAGTATTTTGCTAAGAGATGATAGACAGAGATATCTATAGAGCTATAGAACGAGACGGTAATACATTACGACTAACAGAGTTGAAGCACTTTTTTTATGCCGAGCATTAGTCTTGATGAGGTTAAATAGAGCGAGAGGAAATTGGTCCATCGTTCCAAACCCTACTGCCAACGCCGTCTGTTACATTCATTGGCATTATTCTGTCGTTGGCTCCACTGTGACATTGGCATTACTGAAGTATGGTCCTGTACGTTTTTGTTTTTTTTGTTTTTTTTTCAACAAAAGAAAGGACACGTCCTGGGCTCACGGCGTGCCTACATATCCCGTTGCATTGTAGTCGACAACATAACGTTGTGTGAGTGGTCCCGTCCTCTCGCACCTTTATGTGACGTCGCCCACTCACAGTCCCCCTTATTCCCCCCCGTTCGGAGCGGAGGTGTTTGGGCTAGCTCGGGGCGGTCCCGTTGTCACGTGGTGTGGAAGTCTGACGTTAACTGAAAGGTTGTGTGTTTGTGGGAAGGGTGCTGCCGTCATGTGCTTTTCTCTTCTTTTATTTTTTTAAAAGCAGGTGATTTGCTGCTTAATAACTTTAAAGATTAAAGATTAATAACATTGAGGCAAGACACCCTTCCCATTCAGCCGTACCCTGCAGCTCCTGCACATTTGGCTATTCAGTCAAGAATGAGAGACGTTTCTTTTCTTTTTTTTTGCCCAGCAAACCCCACGTCCGTGCCTTCTGATTACTTAATTACTCTTTTCTTTTGTACGTTTTACAGTAAGTAGAGAATTTTGACTGCGAATTTGGCGATTTGACAAACGTACAGACACTCACAGGTATTTAACTATTTTTTAAGCGAGACAAAAAATTAAGCATATTTTTACCTCACAATTTAAAAAACAAACATTCCAATGTTGTCATGGTCTACGAATTGAGAAAAAAAATTCATGCATTTCTTCTTGTATTGTAAATGTTAGACATTTTCATATGCATTATATTAAAGAAACTGCCATATCAATTTTAATGTATAGATTTTTGCAAATACTACCCTATGTATGTAAGACGTAACTGTATCGGTAGCGTATATATAATATATTTATGCCCAATAAATGTTTTGATTTTCTTTTCTGACTGGCGTCTGTATGTTTTATTGTGTCCGTCATTATTCATCAGCACTTATACCCATAAACGGCTCTACGTATACTTCTGTGCACGGTCTCATCCTTTGTAAGGATACATTTTTTCACGGATAAAGACTGGCCGTTGGCCGTTGTGCAGCAGTATTGATTTTTATCTTCAAGATAAATGAGATTGTGACCATTATGCTCTCTTCAGCTACACTTTTATGTACCGTTGAACACAGCTGAGTAGTAATCAAGATTAATATCACAGACCTTTAGCTCATGAGTAATAGTCTCAAAACCGTAGTTCCTCAAGTGGACGACAGCCTAAATGTCACAGAGACGCGTCAATGTAATTGAAGACATTTTAGTCTTTTGTCACACTTCATTCGAGAGGAAGTACAGTGGCTCCATTAAAGCCTGACTATCGGTGTAAAGAAGTGTCCGAGCTGGATTTACACTCCTGTGACTTCAGATGCAGAGGAGAGTAAATCAGACTCACGACCATCGACTCCAGATGTGCTGCGCTGCAGTTCTTCTCATTCTTCAGCGACTAGAGGACAACGGCGGGAATGATAGTCTTTGACCTTCTGTGTTAACGTCCGCACGGGTTTCTCGAAAGTGGTATTATGATTAAATAGGCGGTAGGAGAAAAAAACAAACACTTCCATTAGCGTACCTTTTGTCTTCCTTCGGTTTAACGTTGGAAGGTCAATGGGACTAGAAACCCTTGTTGTTGAGAAGTGCAGTGTAAGCAGCGGCCACGCGGTAACTCGCTCTACCTCACAGTACAACGTGGAATGAGTAATACTGGAGGGCCAAGCAATCAGGGTTTTGGTAACGCGGGAATTACTGGCCAAAAGCCCAATTTAAGTGACTTTATATGGTAAATTATATTCATAATGGAAAGTCTGATCGCAGAAGGACAACAGCTTGATGGATGACGGACTAGAGCAAAAGACAACCGTGCAGCGTCCATCTCCTCTCAGCAAAGAATCATCGCAACACCACGACAAACAAACAACGCGTCACTTTACTTTAGTTCAAACTGAACTATCTGGCCAACTTTTGGTGGTCTTGTGAAATTCATGGTTCCAAGACGATGAAGCCTGATGACTTTGGGGATCCTTTAGCTTTTCCTCTAGCCCCACCATGAGGTGAGCATTTGGCCTTTTAGCTAAAATGTTTTGTGTAGATGGATTTCAATGGAAATTTGGACGGACATGCTGGAATTCTTGGCCTTCTACCCTTCCGGATGAGACCTAGAACCTCACCTCACGATCTGTTAATAATCAAGCTACATCACCAGGGCCACAAAGTCGATACCTGTTCACCTAATTACACCAAATGTAGATAAGGAACATGTTAAATGTACTAAGCATCATGTAAACGTTTTCATGATGCTTACCGCAGGATGTTTTGTCACCATCAGAAGGTTGCTCTAAAGACGGCCGACACTTTGCTAAATCAAGGCACCAAATTAATTTCAGCTCCCTTCAGGGTGCGATTGCAAGTTGCACAAGTCCGTGTTGCGAAACTGGCTTGGAAACTGGAAAATTGGAAATAAGCAGTCCTAGCCTCGACCCGCTTGTTTACCAAATCAAGTGAATACGTAACAGTATAATTTACACTACAGGCACACGCTGATACAGATTGAGAGAGATGTGAACTCCTATTCAGTCCAAACCTCCCCCTCTTTGTCTCATTCATTCACCCACTACTGCACAGCCCACACCTAAATAAACCCTCATTATGTCTGACTCATTGATTAAACCTCCCTTCTGTCATCTTTTGTTTTATTATCCATTTGAATCGCACAATTGTTTTGAATAGAAAGCCCCCTCTTTCCTGTTCTTTCCCACTCCTCCCTCTACTCACCAATCATTCACCCACCAACCATCTTCTACGAGTCACTTTTTATATAATTAATTGAAATCGTCATTTACTTTTGAGGTTTTCTACAACCGTTTTAGATGCTTCTTTTTTGAAGATGCTTCATGTGTTCTACGAGGTAACCGATGTTGATCAATGAGGGAACCTTTGGGTTCTTTGGCACCTGAGGACAGCGGCTGCTGTCTTTGAAGGTGTCTTAGGTGGTGGGGGGGCAGAGCCTTGTTTCGCCCAAAGTACGACGCCAGCGCGGATGATAGAGATCAAACTGCTGTGTCTCTGTGTTAAGCTTGCAGTCAACTGAGTGGTGTTATTCCCTTACGTAATTTACATAATGGAGTATAGCAGGAACATATGTAAAAAATGAAGAGGCTGGATTCCAAAGTAAAAAAGATTACCTCCTAACTTTTCCTTGACCTCTGTGGAAAATGTTAAGGAAAGATGGTTAGGAGAATTCATGAGGAGTCAGGAAAAGACCACCGCGCTGTTCAGGGAATCCGACCGTGCTTTCACTAAGCTACATGGTTCTGATGCGACGGGAGACGCATGTTAGTGACGTCGGTGTGCAGTGGCAAGACTACATTTCTCCAAAGATGGACTACAAAGAAGCCTCTTAGGTGCCTTCGTCCATGTGTTGTTACAGTGCTGAGTCATTCAAAGTATTCCTTTATAAACAAGGTTGCAATGTAAATGTTATGCTAATGGTTACTTGCATGACCTGCGTGTCTCGGTCATGATGTTTACAATGTTCAACGGCCGAATGAACATTGTGGTACGGAATTATCTCCCTTCCTTTTGTAAGGGATGGTCCAGAGGATCCTTTGCTAAAGGAGCATTAGAGAATTCAGACATCTCTTTTCATGGCAGCCACTTACACTACTTCTGGGTCATTTCACTCAGGAACCTTCCTGAGCACAAGACCACTTCAATCCAGCTAGTCAGGTGCAGCAGGCAGCGGTGTGGTTTTTACTTCAATGATGTCTATTTTGCATGGAGGATTAATGGTAAGGAGTTTGTTTATTTCCCAACTTACTTCTTGGTTTGCAACGTGCACCACATGCATACTGGATACATACCAGAAGAATACAAATATAAATAAAAAAAGAGAAAAAACAAAGAGAAAGTGAGTTTTTCTGTTTACTTTTACAACACTTCATCATTGACATGTACATTACCCAGTAGATGTTACAGACATCTTCAAAAAAGAAAAGAAAATATGAATTAACTTTTACTGTTTTAATTCAACTTTAGATTGATAAATAGTATGTCATAATATCAGTATGTACAGTCAGAAACATTTCTTTTAAACAGAGATACATTCTTTAGCGCCCGGAGGCCATATTGTGAAATCCAGTGCAGATTAGTGGAGGCTGCTGCGGTGATTTGAACTGCTAAAACCATCTGAGTGTAAAACATTGACTCTATAATAATACAAGGCGTCTATTTACAAGTTATAGCAAGCACACAAAAAATCCCTTGTAGATAGTTCACTCATCCTCGTCCTCCGTAAAGGTGATTGTTAGACTTTACAAAATTATATTTTATATATATATATATATATATATATATATATATATAATATATTATTATATTATATATATATATATATTTTCCCATCATAAACACATTACAAGAAAACAATATTTAAAAAAAATATTCTTGTAGAATAGCATTGTATAGGTTGGCAACTTTGGCATATTTGAGTGGTTCTATTTTGGTTTAAACATCATCATGCACAATAAAGTTACCCATGAAAAATATTTCTACTGGGCATCAATGCAATATTTTATTTGAAACAATTCAAAGTCTAGCTTTTGGCAAATCAATAAACAAGACAAGTGAGACACAAATTACATCGAGCCTTTTTGATTTAATCACACCGAACATGTTCATGCAACAGAAGAATCCACAGGACAGCTAATACTTCAGGTTGACTGTTGTACTTTTATGAAGGTTTGATTGGTGAGAAATTAAGAAATAGCTTCACCTCCCCAACAGTTTCCATCACATACCGGAGTTGAACATGGCTTCAAGAAGCATAGGAAAGCTTGCCAAATCAGCCAAACGTGCTACGCGTGTTTTATGATTGGATCCTGACTGCAATGAACAGAAAAGGCCTTGTGATGCACAAAGCTAGCAGACAACAGCACACCTGAGATGGCTGAAATGAACAATATTTGAATGGTGCACAGCTCAAAAGATTCATAACATTGAGGCATTTATGTCCACTCAAACTATGATTATTTTTTACAGTGTCACCAATAACTTTTCTTCATCTAATGCACAAACTGATACTTCATCTAAAGATACCTTATAAAAACCCTCCCCTTGTTAGTAGCAACAACCTGCGGCTTGAGGGATTTTGATCATTTACCAAGAATTAAGTATAATTGTAAAACAACAGACAGAATCATGAATTCTGTAAATTATCTCAGAATCATCTTTCTCTGTGGCTCCCATGAGCCAAAATCCAAACGTAACCCCCATTCTGTGCAGCACAAAGCTACAGGAACTCTACCGCAACGCTCGTGCTCTTCTTGGCAGCATCATCACAGCTTGGACTTCATTTACAAGACACAAAGCCTTCAGAAGGTTCAAATGAATAAAGGGGAAATCTTCACACCCTCTTTAATCATTTACAGGTAATCACTAACACACGTGCAAATGTTACTTAGTTCTTTTTCTCTTTCAGAAACACACGCACACACAAACAGACACACGCACACACTGCACTGCTGTCCCTCTCTGAAGGAGTACAGAGGAGTGCCACAAGTTCTACAGTGGTTTCTTTGTCATCCAGAGTATGAATACATTATAAGGCAGTTAAATGTATTTTATATCTATATGGGTGTATTCGCGCATGCGCCGCCCTCAGGTCGTGCATTTGAAATGCTGCAGACTGTGCTGTTGAATGAAAAAGCGGGCAGTTGCTGAAATAATCCAACAAGAAAAAAAGTTCTATCGACGCATGTAGACAGAGTGGGTGGTGGATTATTGTTGTTTTTGTTGTTGTTGTTGTTGCTCACGCTTTTCTTCTCTCCTTTTTTGTGGCCAAGGCTCGCTCACACATAACTCGCCCTGGCCGAAATAAGTAACGGATCTTAGCTCAGTGTTATCAACTCATGACAGTTCGCTTTTAACATAACATCCACCCCCCTTGACAGTCCTACATTTAGAAGCTGACTGTGGATTCCGTCCAGCCGTTGGAGCCGTCTCCCTTCATGCTGCTGGCCGTGCGGCCTCGTGGCGGCTGATTGTCGGCCATCCCGAAGAGGCGCGCCGCCGCGCCCCGGTATTTCCAGGACATGGTGTTATAGAGGATGGGGTTGATGGCGGCACTAAGGTAGAAGAGGACCACGGACACCAACTGGCAGTATTCGGACAACACAGACAGCAGCGGGGACGGATTGTCCAGAGATCGAAATTGCACGTAGCGACCCACGTGGAACGGCAACCAGCACAGCACGAAGGCCACCACCACCACCACTGCAGGAGGAGAGGGAGGGAAGTTAGCACAATGGTGTGTATTTTTGTGTGTGTGTGTGTGTAAGGGGGGGGGGGGGGGGGGGGGGATTGGAACTGTATTCAATGTAGAAATCAGTTTTAATCTAGTGGTGAAAGTTATTGTCCTATTTAACGTGCGTAATTGCGCGCGCTGCGCTCACTCACCGAGCATCTTGATGGTCTGCCTGTTGCTTTTGTCCCGGTGAGACACTCGGGAGCTGATGCTCGTCTCTCTGTTTCTCTGCCACAGCCGACGGCCTATGAGGCTGTAAACCACTGTGAGGCAGAACACCGGGATGAAGAAGAAAACGGAGTTCAACCACACCATGGCCTCCACCAGGCCCGACACCACTGCGTAGTGCGTAATCTTACACTCCCGGGTGTTTTCCAGGGAGAAATCAGTATAATTCATTCCTGAGCCCAAGTTTGACCACACGCTGTCACGCTCCACTCCCACCATGATAAACACGGGCCCGGCGCTGAATAACGCCACCGTCCACAGTATGAGAATGAGAGCACGCACGCGTCTTTTGGTGACCAGGGCCTTGGCCCGCAGGGGGAAACAGATCGCCAGGTAGCGCTCCACTGACAGTGCGGTGATGCTCAGGATGGTGGAGTAGGTGGATGACTCTGACACGAACAGAAAGAGCTTACAGAGCACGGCCCCTAGACGCCAGGGCCTGTACCTCCACAGCCGGTAGAGGTCCAGTGGCATGCAGAGGAAGATGAGCAGGTCTGACACGGCCATGCTACACAGGTACAGGTTGGTAGTAGTGCGCATGTCCCGGTACTTACTAACCACCAAAATGGTCATGACATTCCCGGTCACCCCGACTGGAAACAGCATAGCGCAGGCGACAGTGATGACCGTGAGGAGAGGAATTGAGTAGTAGTTCAGAGGAGGCACGCCAAAGTCATTGATCCTCGTGGCGTTGTGGGTCTCCTCCCAGCTGCAATTAAGGGGGAGGCACTCCGACAGGTTGGGCCAAGAGGGCATGCTGTCGTCGCGCGGGTACGTTCACGGGGCCGTGCTTGGCCCAGGCGGCTAAACGCACCCTAGATCTAAGTTCTCTCACGGCACTTTGCGCAGCGCTTTTCGTCCATCGTCGGCTGAGGAAGGGGGCGGGAAATGTTGGCCGCCGTGCGTAAAATCTGCGTTTCACCTTTAGGAAACCTTGTTTGCAATGAAGCTGAAATAACTCGTGCAGGGACCTTCTGAGATTCCTCAGTCAGCGTCCTGCGAAAATAGGAAGGTATTTAGTTCGATCCGAGTTATCTTCTTCATTTGCAATACGCAATCTAAAGTGGTCAAACCGTGTTTTGTATTGAAAATAGGCTACTTGTTCAGAAGAAGCCCCCCCCTCAAAAAAAACGAAAATACAATTACATGGTGGACATTTGTGAGTTAGACATCACCTACCGAAATGAACGCGGGTTGGTTTATTCCAATCGAACGAGACGCAGTAGAAAAATGAAATATCTGTTATCCAAATATGTATATATTAAAAAAAATAACTTGATGAAAAGTTATGTCCTGTGTCCTTTCGGTCACTAAGAGACAACATGAGCAGCGGGCTGTGAAAGAAATAAAACAGGAGCGTCCTTCATTTGCCAAAGAGTCCCAAAGAGTTCCCATCACCAACGACGCGTCTCTGTTTGCGCTTTAGAAAAAAACGAAACAGTTGATCAGGGGACGAGTGCCCGGGCAGCATGTCATGGTGAGTCAGAGCCGAGGTCGCAATGATGCTGCAGCAGTGGTCAACATCTGTCCTGGAAATGGCCACCGCAGCTCAAACTTGGCCAAACGCAAACGGATGAACGACAATCACAGTAAAGACAAATATTGTGCGGCGGAACGGAGAGACTTTTATAAAAGTCACAAGCACCAGGGTGGAACGACTCACCCTCCACATCATGGCAAGTGAAACCACAACGGATTAAGTCGAATAAAGTAGTTAACAATTAAAAAAAAATATATCCTGTTTTTTTCCATATGTGCTCCTCTAGTGACGGTGCGTATCCAGTGTGCGCATCCTGACTCCCAGTGTGCCGAACATCATGTGCAGGTGCAGTGGTGCCGCTCAAGGGAGGGTGATGTGGGGCTCCTCAGTCAGCCCAGGG